>NC_081556.1:48645337-48967616 GCF_963082655.1 Stomoxys calcitrans | reverse complement strand
GGATAAGGATAGGATAAGGATAGGATAAGGATAGGATAAGGATAGGATAAGGATAGGATAAGGATAGGATAAGGATAGGATAAGGATAGGATAAGGATAGGATAAGGATAGGATAAGGATAGGATAAGGATAGGATAAGGATAGGATAAGGATAGGATAAGGATAGGATAAGGATAGGATAAGGATAGGATAAGGATAGGATAAGGATAGGATAAGGATAGGATAAGGATAGGATAAGGATAGGATAAGGATAGGATAAGGATAGGATAAGGATAGGATAAGGATAGGATAAGGATAGGATAAGGATAGGATAAGGATAGGATAAGGATAGGATAAGGATAGGATAAGGATAGGATAAGGATAGGATAAGGATAGGATAAGGATAGGATAAGGATAGGATAAGGATAGGATAAGGATAGGATAAGGATAGGATAAGGATAGGATAAGGATAGGATAAGGATAGGATAAGGATAGGATAAGGATAGGATAAGGATAGGATAAGGATAGGATAAGGATAGGATAAGGATAGGATAAGGATAGGATAAGGATAGGATAAGGATAGGATAAGGATAGGATAAGGATAGGATAAGGATAGGATAAGGATAGGATAAGGATAGGATAAGGATAGGATAAGGATAGGATAAGGATAGGATAAGGATAGGATAAGGATAGGATAAGGATAGGATAAGGATAGGATAAGGATAGGATAAGGATAGGATAAGGATAGGATAAGGATAGGATAAGGATAGGATAAGGATAGGATAAGGATAGGATAAGGATAGGATAAGGATAGGATAAGGATAGGATAAGGATAGGATAAGGATAGGATAAGGATAGGATAAGGATAGGATAAGGATAGGATAAGGATAGGATAAGGATAGGATAAGGATAGGATAAGGATAGGATAAGGATAGGATAAGGATAGGATAAGGATAGGATAAGGATAGGATAAGGATAGGATAAGGATAGGATAAGGATAGGATAAGGATAGGATAAGGATAGGATAAGGATAGGATAAGGATAGGATAAGGATAGGATAAGGATAGGATAAGGATAGGATAAGGATAGGATAAGGATAGGATAAGGATAGGATAAGGATAGGATAAGGATAGGATAAGGATAGGATAAGGATAGGATAAGGATAGGATAAGGATAGGATAAGGATAGGATAAGGATAGGATAAGGATAGGATAGGATAAGGATAGGATAAGGATAGGATAAGGATAGGATAAGGATAGGATAAGGATAGGATAAGGATAGGATAAGGATAGGATAAGGATAGGATAAGGATAGGATAAGGATAGGATAAGGATAGGATAAGGATAGGATAAGGATAGGATAAGGATAGGATAAGGATAGGATAAGGATAGGATAAGGATAGGATAAGGATAGGATAAGGATAGGATAAGGATAGGATAAGGATAGGATAAGGATAGGATAAGGATAGGATAAGGATAGGATAAGGATAGGATAAGGATAGGATAAGGATAGGATAAGGATAGGATAAGGATAGGATAAGGATAGGATAAGGATAGGATAAGGATAGGATAAGGATAGGATAAGGATAGGATAAGGATAGGATAAGGATAGGATAAGGATAGGATAAGGATAGGATAAGGATAGGATAAGGATAGGATAAGGATAGGATAAGGATAGGATAAGGATAGGATAAGGATAGGATAAGGATAGGATAAGGATAGGATAAGGATAGGATAAGGATAGGATAAGGATAGGATAAGGATAGGATAAGGATAGGATAAGGATAGGATAAGGATAGGATAAGGATAGGATAAGGATAGGATAAGGATAGGATAAGGATAGGATAAGGATAGGATAAGGATAGGATAAGGATAGGATAAGGATAGGATAAGGATAGGATAAGGATAGGATAAGGATAGGATAAGGATAGGATAAGGATAGGATAAGGATAGGATAAGGATAGGATAAGGATAGGATAAGGATAGGATAAGGATAGGATAAGGATAGGATAAGGATAGGATAAGGATAGGATAAGGATAGGATAAGGATAGGATAAGGATAGGATAAGGATAGGATAAGGATAGGATAAGGATAGGATAAGGATAGGATAAGGATAGGATAAGGATAGGATAAGGATAGGATAAGGATAGGATAAGGATAGGATAAGGATAGGATAAGGATAGGATAAGGATAGGATAAGGATAGGATAAGGATAGGATAAGGATAGGATAAGGATAGGATAAGGATAGGATAAGGATAGGATAAGGATAGGATAAGGATAGGATAAGGATAGGATAAGGATAGGATAAGGATAGGATAAGGATAGGATAAGGATAGGATAAGGATAAGGATAAGGATAAGGATAAGGATAAGGATAAGGATAAGGATAAGGATAAGGATAAGGATAAGGATAAGGATAAGGATAAGGATAAGGATAAGGATAAGGATAAGGATAAGGATAAGGATAAGGATAAGGATAAGGATAAGGATAAGGATAAGGATAAGGATAAGGATAAGGATAAGGATAAGGATAAGGATAAGGATAAGGATAAGGATAAGGATAAGGATAAGGATAAGGATAAGGATAAGGATAAGGATAAGGATAAGGATAAGGATAAGGATAAGGATAAGGATAAGGATAAGGATAAGGATAAGGATAAGGATAAGGATAAGGATAAGGATAAGGATAAGGATAAGGATAAGGATAAGGATAAGGATAAGGATAAGGATAAGGATAAGGATAAGGATAAGGATAAGGATAAGGATAAGGATAAGGATAAGGATAAGGATAAGGATAAGGATAAGGATAAGGATAAGGATAAGGATAAGGATAAGGATAAGGATAAGGATAAGGATAAGGATAAGGATAAGAATAAGGATAAGGATAAGGATAAGGATAGGATAAGTAAAGGATAAGGATAGATTTGATAAGACAAAAAGTCGAAAAGAAAAAAGGAAGGACGTATCTAACAATGCAATGAATGATAGAAGGACGGACAAAAAAGTGGGGAAAAAGACACGACAAGTAAAAGCGTGCTAGGTCCAGGCCGAATCTTATATACTCTCCACCACGGATCGCCTTTGTCAAGTTTTTTGTCCGGTATCTCCTTATAGGTAAAAAAAGGATAATGGATAAAAGTTATCATACTATTGGAGCTTATCATTGAATTTAAACTTTAATCAAACTGCACTGTTCGCTGATGGAATGTTCTTGAGAAATTTATTAGTATTTAGTTAATTAGTAAAATGGGTTATGGTTATGTATTTGAAGGTCATGGGAGAAGTCCGCTCGGATCGGATAAGAATCGCGCCCTCAAAAGAATTTAAGATCCAAGATCGGTTTATATGGCAGCTGTATCAAAACATGGACCGATGTGCCCCATTTACAAGCCCAACTAACATACACTAATGGGAAGTATTTTTGCAAAATTTCAAGCGCCTAGCTTTATTTGTTCGAAAGTTTGCGTGCTTACGACAGACGGACTGTAGGCGGACGGATAGACAGTCATGGCTAAATTGATAAAGAATTTCCAAAACGATTAAGAATATGCATACTTTGTTGGGTCTTAGATCAATATTTCGATGTGTAATAAATGAATAGACGAAATATAGTGGAGGTTAAAAAAGAAGGGACGACAAGACTGGTAAACGGAAAAGGAAAAGCAACCAAAAACATTATAAAGGGAGGTCGGACGGAACGAATGGGCTGAAGTGTGGACCAACGGAAGGCCAGACAGAAATATGAGACAGAAGGACCAGTGCAATACGAGGCACACCAGAGAAATTATGGGCATAAGGATTAACACGAATATAAAGCAGCCCGAATCTTGGAAACCCGCCACCATGGATTCTGCAATAAATTTAGTTTAAGGGCAAACCAAACTTCTGTCAAACCAGCAAAAATTAAAGCTTCTGGGAACCGATCAAAGGCGATCGAGAGACTGATTTACATGGGAGCTATATCAGGTTATAGACCGATTGGGACTGTACTTGGCATAATTGTTTGAAGTCATAACGGAACTCTACATGCAAAATTTTAGCCAAATCAGACAAAAATTGCGGCTTGTAAGGGCTCATGAAGTTAAATCGGGAAATCGGTTTATGTGTGGCTTTATCAAGTTATAAACCAATTTGGACAGTGCTAAGCAGAGTTTCTGGAAGTCATAACAGAACACTACATGCAAAATTTAAGCCAAATCGGACACAAATTTCGGCTTTTAAGGGCTCAAGTAGATCGGTTTATCAGGTTTTAGGCCGATTTGGACCGTACTTGGCACAGTTTCAGCCAAATAGAACACAAATTGCGGCTTGTAAGGGCTTAGCAAGTCAAATCGAGAGATCGTTTTATATGGGAGCTATATCTAAATCTTAACCGTAGGCCCCAATAACCTACATCAGTATTAAGTACCTGTGCAAAATTTCAAGCTGCTAGCTCTTCGCGATCGACCGCTATTGTGGAAATCGACCGCAGACATGGAAAGTATCCATTCCTATTTCATAATTTGTCTCTTTTTGAAACCACTGTATCACATCCCAATGGATTGACAGACTGCTGTACTCTGTGTGACAATCAACCACACAGTTAAGATCATCCTTCTACAAATTTTACACACGCAGAGATGATACAATGTGACAAAACACCACCATAGGATAGGGCAGACTTAAGTACAAGCATGCGTAGCAGACGGACGAACTGCCTAACTGATTGAAATCATCGTGGTTTGGTCCTATTCCTTATGGGACACACCCTCAGAATTTTTTATTTATTCCACGTCGTTATGCACACAACATTTCCAATATATTTCGTAGATGATTTTTTATAAGAAAATTAAATTTTAAAATTCGTTTGCTTTCCCTTCTACCAAAATGGTTCTCTACGAACACCACACACACACACTTAAGTGAAAGGAAAACAAATTTTATGCCTTTCTTAGTTAATTTACTACTTGTGTGGAGTATTGTTTGCTTACTTGACAATTATTTACACGGTAGTAGAAAAAGTATCCTTTTTACCCTTAGAATCCTTAAGCCAAGAGCAGAGAAGGAGGTGAACAGTAAAGGGGTTTGCCGGAAAGGATGCCTGCATATATGCAAGTACCATTGTTTCTTGGCCTCTTTGAAAACACATGGATATACACATATAGAGTGAGGTGTGTCGAGCTGAGGTCCTGTGCGGCTGCGTAAAACGTGATATTTTTATCCCAAAAACAAAAAACTAAACAAATGAAAATTATTGCATTTTTTGTTGTCAGTCCTTTGCTCCTTTTTTGTCTAAACATTTCATCTCGAAATAATGCACGTACCTCGGAAAACAATACAAACAAACTCTTGAACATTTAGTTCAAGTGGCTGCTTTTGTTTGAGGTTTTTGTTGTTGTTTTGGTGTGTTGATACACCAAAGGATACACCACTTTTGTCAAACGTGTTGAAATAATTACTCAGGAGTCTCCTCCAGCCAAGCCACTGCCTATAATCCTTACCTTGTCTATGACCAGGATATTATTGAGGTACTCATCCGAGAAGGGGAATGGAGGAACGTGCGGGTTTTTATCGCTGTGACTGAAGTATTAGTTCGTGGAATTTGTTGTCCACATCCTTAATTAGTTGCAATTCAATTTGAAAGGATTAAATGCGGGATAACATTACAAATTCTGCGACGACGACGACGACGGGAAAAATTATGTCATAAACATAATGTACGAAAGGATTTTGTCACACGAATTGGGTGAAAAAATACTAAAATTAATATGTTATTCAATTGAGCTGGGAAATTAATGTTGGAAACATACAGCATGAGGGCTATAGAAAAAGACTTCCTATTAGGGAAAGAAAAGGAGCATAAGATAGATACAAATAACTAAAGATTAAAATTATTGTGTACAAAAGGTTTAAAACAAAAAACAGATATCTGCTAATGAACAAAAAATACCCACATCCTGTTCCTGAATTCTTTCTTAAACAGTGTGGTATTGGTAATATTATGCCGACATGTTTGTTTATGTTAACTTCCTTCCTGTTAGCATTTTCACACAAAATACAAATCAACCTTACACATTCCAGAATACATAAAACCTAGTTGCCTGATAGCTGAATTATAATCAAGAATTTTTTTAATTCTAAATATTGTATGGGGTTACACTCCTACAGTCCCCATCTATCATATGTGAAATCATAATAAAGAACACCACATTGAACCTCAAATGTAATATCCATTTCCAAATATAAAGTTTTAAAATACCACGTGTGACGTGTTCGCACCATACAGAATACACATTCAGCGCATTGGTGGCGGATATTTTCAAATTTATTGCAACAAAATAAGCGGCATCGTCAGATGTATAACCAATCGCAGATGTCATCAACGTGGGGGACTGACGCCATGATCGTCCAACCGTCAGCATCAACTGGCGATTATACAAATAAATCGCCATCCTATATATCAGGCCTGTAATGTCTAACCGCATCGAAAGCCTATTGTACGGCCCAAACAGCTAATATGTGCAGTAGCGTGGGTCAGTTTGTGTGAATCGAACAAAACAACCTCACCAATTGGATATCAAAACCGAAATCTACAACGAGTTCTAATCAATTATGCCCTAGAAGGTTTGTTTAGGTTAAAGTGGCAGTCTGCCATCAGACACACTTAGACGTTTTCGTTCATTGTGATACCGCAGGAACAGCAGAAGGAAGGAAGACGCCTTCTAGTTCCTTCCGTTGAACCATCCAGATCGCTTTAGAAAGCCCAGCAAATTGCGAATGTTCACATCCGCTAAATCAGACAAGTTCTCAAAGAAATAAGAACCTAAAGTGGAACTAAATACTCTCTCTCTTTTTCCTCGACGTCCAGCTTCTGCCAAGTGCAAGTGTACTTGCAACCTTCAGTCTATCAGCATGTTTTCCGATCAGACAGTGACAGCAAGAGGTGGTCTGTATGTCGGTATTTTAGATTTTCGACTGTAAAAAAGTTGTAAACGTCATATACTTGTAAAAAATTTATAAAAAGTAGTAAACGTCATAAACCTCGAAATTAATCCGTTTTTTATTTAGTTTAGATCTGAATTATATACGACACGGATGTCGAAAAGCCGAACATAAGTCACTGTGTCAAATTTTAGTGAAATCGGATTATAAATGCGCCTTTTATGGGGCCAAGACTTTAAATCGAGATATCGGTCTACATGGCAGCTTTATCCAAATCTGGATCAGTTTGGGCCAAGTTGCAGAAAAATGTCGAAGAGCCTAACACTAAGCACTGTCCCAAATTTCGGCGAAATCGGACAATAAATGCCTCTTTTATGGGCCCTAAACCTTAAATCCAGAGATCGGTCTATATGGCAGCTATATTAAAATCTGGACCGATCTGGGCAAAATTAAAGAAGGACGTCGAAGAGCCTAACCAAACTCACTGTCTCAAATTTCAGCGACATCGGACAATAAATGCGTCTTTTATGGCGCCAAAACCTAAAACCTAGATATCGGTCTATATGGCAGCTGTATCCAAATCTGGACCGATCTGTGCGATATTGCAGAAGTATGTCAAGGGGCTTGACTTAACTCACTGTTCCAAATTTCGGGGACATCGGGCAATAAATGAGCATTTTATGGGCCCAAAACCATAAATCAAGAAATCGGTCTATATGGCAGCTATATCCAAATTTGAACCGATCTGGACCAAATTGAAGAAATATGTCAAAGGGCCTAACACATCTCACTGTCCCAAATTTCAGCAAAATCGGATAATGAATGTGGCTATTATGGGCCTTACACCATAAATCGGAGGATCGATCTATATGGCAGCTATATCCAAATCTGGACCGATCTGAGCCAAATTAACGAGGGATGTCGATGGGCCTTACCCAATTCACTGCCCCGAATTTCATCAAAATTGGATAATAAATGTGGCTTTTATGGGCCTTAGACCCTAAATCGGAGGATCGGTCTATATGGCAGCTATATCCAAATCTGGACCGATCTGAGCCAAATTGATAAAGGATGTCGAAGGGCCTAACACAACTCACTGTCCTAAATTTCAACAAAATCGGATAATAAATGTGGCTTTTATGGGCCTAAGATCCTAAATCGGCGGATCGGTCTATATGGGGGCTATATCAAGATATAGTCCGATATAGCCCATCTTCGAACTTAACCTGCTTATGGACAAAAAAAGAATCTGTGCAAAATTTCAGCTCAATATCTCTATTTTTAAAGACTGTAGCGTGATTTCAACAGACAGACGGACAGACGCACAGACGGACGGACATGGCTAGATCGTCTTAGATTTTTACGCTGATCAAGAATATATATACCTTATAGGGTCGGAAATGGATATTTCGATGTGTTGCAAACGGAATGACAAAATGAATATACCCCCATCCTTCGGTGGTGGGTATAAAAAGGATATAAGAAAAGATTTGCTCTGCTATTAGAGCAATATCAAGATATGGTCCGATTTGGACCACAATTAAATTATATTTATGTTGGAGACCTGTGTAAAATGTCAGCCAATTCGAATAAGAATTGCGCCCTTTGGGGGCTCAAGAAGTAAAATAGAGAGATCGATTTATATAGGAGCTGTATGGGGCTATAGACCGATTCAGATCGTAATAAACACGTATGTTGATGGTCAAAATTTCAGGCAAATCGGATAATAATTGCGACCTCTAGAGGCTCAAGAAGTTAAGATCCCAGATCGGTTTATATGACAGCTATATCAGGTTATGAACCGATTTGAACCATACTTGGTACAGTTGTTGGATATCATTACAAAATACTTCGTGCAAAAATTCATTCAAATCGGATAATTGCGCCCTCTAGAGGCTCAAGGATTCAAGACCCAAGATCGGTTTATATGGCAGCTATATCAGGTTATAGACTGATTTAAACCATACTTGGCACAGTTGTTGGATATCAAAACAAAACATGTCGTGCAAAATTTCATTCCAATTGGATAAGGATTGCGCACTCTAGAGGCTCAAGAAGTCAAGACCCAATATCGGTTTATATGGCAGCTATATCAGGTTATTGACCGATTTGAACCATACTTGGCGCTGTTGTTGAATATCATAACAAAACACGTCGTGCAAAATTTCATTCCAATCGGATAAGAATTGCGCAATCTAGAGGCTCAAGAAGTCAAGACCCAAGATCGGTTTATATGGCAGCTATATCAAGTTATAGACCGATTTAAACCATACTTGCCACAGTTGTTGAATATCAAAGAAGTCAAGATCCCAGATCGGTTTATATAACAGCTATATCAGGTTATGAACCGATTTGAACCATACTTGGCACAGTTGTTGGATATCATAACAAAATACTTCGTACAAAAATTCATTCAAATCGGATAATTGCGCACTCTAGAGGTTTAAGAAGTCAAGACCCAAGATCGGTTTATATGGCAGCTATATCAAAACATGGACCGATATGGCCCATTTACAATACCAACCGACCTACAATAATAAGAAGTATTTGTGCAAAATTTCAAGCGACTAGCTTTACTCCTTCGAAAGTTAGCGTGCTTTCGACAGACAGACGGACGGACGGACATGGCTAGATCGATATAAAATATCGCGACGATCAAGAATATATATATTTTATGGGGTCCCAGACGAAAATTTCGAGTAGTTAAAAACAGAATGACGAAATTAGTATACCCCCATCCTATGGTGGAAGGTATAAAAAGCCGGGCCGAACTTTGGATACCCACCACCTAGGGTATATATGTAAACCACCTTTTGTCATAATCCGGTGAAATATACATAATTTATGCCCCCATAACAGCTTTATCGAAATATGGTCGGATTTGGACCAAATTCGACACGGATATTGAGAGGTCTAATAAGTACAAGTCATTGTTCAATTTTGTAGAAAAAATATTGGTCTTTTTGGTAGCATTTCCAAATATAGGCCGATCTAAACCATATACGACACAGATGTCGAAAAGCCTAACATAAGTCACTGTGTAAAATTTCAGCGAAATCGGATTATAAATGTGCCTTTTATCGGGCCAAGACTTCAAATCGAGAGATCGGTCTATATGGCAGCTTTATCCAAGTTTGAACCGATCTGGGACAAATTGAAGAGGGATGTCGAAGGGCCCACTGCTCCAAATTTCGGTGAAAGCGGACAATAAATGCTCCTTTTATAGACCCAAAACTTTAAATCGAGAGATAGGTCTATATGGCAGCTATATCCAAATCTGTACCGATCTGGGCCAAATTCATAAAAGCATGTCGAAGGACCTAACATAACTTACTGTTCCAAATTTTGGCAAAATCGGACAATAAATGCGCCTTTTATGGGCCCAAGACCTTAAATCGAGAGATCGGTCTATATGGCAGCTATATCCAAATTGGAATCGATCTGAGCCAAATTGAAAAAGAATGTCGAATGGCCTAACACAACTCACTGTCCCAAATTTCAGCAAAATCGGATAACAAACGTGGCTTTTATGGGGGCTATATCAAGATATAGTCCAATAAAGCCCATCTTCGAACTTAACCTGCTTATGAACAAAAAAATAATCTGTGCAATGTTTCAGCTCAATATCTCTATTTTTAAAGACTGTAGCGTGATTTCAACAGACAGACGGATGAAAATGGCTAGATCGTCTTATAGTTTTACCCTGATCAAGAATATATATACAATACTTTATTGGGTCGGAAATGAATAATTCGATGTGTTGCAAACGGAATAACAAAATGAATATACCCCCATCCTTCGGTGGTGGGTGTACATATGCTGTTGTTGCTCTCGCCAGAATTGGAAGCCAGGAGTTTTGGAGTCAGTAATAACTTCGTTCGTTTTATATCGAGCTTTCTCAGAGATCGCACTATACGAGTTATTGTAGATGGGTTCTCATCAGATGAGTATACATTGACCGCAGGTGTGCCACAAGTCTCTGTCCTTTTCCCTTCCCTTTTTATACCCTCCACCATAAGATGAGGGGTATACTAATTTCGTCATTCTGTTTGTAACTACTCGAAATATTCGTCTGAGACCCCATAAAGTATATATATTCTTGATCGTCGCGACATTTTATGTCGATCTAGCCATGTCCGTCCGTCCGTCTGTCTGCCGAAAGCACGCTAACTTCCGAAGGAGTAAAGCTAGCCGCTTGAAATTTTGCACAAATACTTCTTATTAGTGTAGGTCAGTTGGTATTGTAAATGGGCCATATCGGTCCATGTTTTGATATAGCTGCCATATAAGCCGATCTTGGGTCTTGACTTCTTGAGCATCTAGAGTACGCAATTCTCATCCGATTGGAATGAAATTTTGCACGACGTGTTTTGTTATGGTATCCAACAACTGTGCCAAGTATAGTTGTAATCGGTTCATAACCTGATATAGCTGCCATATCAACCGATCTTGGGTCTTGACTTCTTGAGCCTCTAGAGTGCGCAATTCTTATCCGATTGGAATGAAATTTTGCACGACGTGTTTTGTTATGATATCCATCAACTTTGTCAAGTATGGTTCAAATCGGTCCATAACCTGATATAGCTGCCATATAAACCATTCTTGGGTGTTGACTTCTTGAGCCTCTAGAGTGCGCAATTCTTATCCGATTGGAATGAAATTTTGCACGACATGTTTTGTTATAATATCCAACAACTGTGCCAAGTATGGTTCAAATCGGTCCATAACATGATATAGATGCCATATAAACCGATCTGGGATCTTGACTTCTTAAGCCTCTAGAGGTCGCAATTATTATCCGATTTGCCTGAAATTATATACTACGGATCCTCTCATGACCATCAACATACGCGTTTATTATGATCTGAATCGGTATACAGCTCTATTTTACTTCTTGAGCCCCCAAAGGGCGCAATTCTTATTCGAATTGGCTGACATTTTACACAGGTCTCCAACATGTAATAATATATTAAGAGCAGAGCAAATCTTTTCTTATATCCTTTTTTGCCTAAGAAGAGATGCCGGGAGAAGAACTCGGCAAATGCGATCCATGGTGGAGGGTATGTAAGATTCGGCCCGGCCGAACTTAGCGCGCTTTTACTTGTTCTTATTTTCATTGACGATCTAGACGTCTGAGACGCTCTCACAGAATTTGTTGGCCATTTCCGAGTGGGGTAGAATGAACAGAGTAGACTTTAACGCACAGAAGAAGCAGTGCTGTTTCTTGTCCCACAAGCGATTCACTGACCCACTTCAATTGTCGATATCTATCGACGGTATAGATATTGAGCAGTCAGATGCTCTTGATGTTCTGGGCATGAATATACAATGGGATGTCCGTTGGTCAAAACACGTATTCGTAGTGTCGAAAGAAGCATTGAAGTGTTTGGGCAAAAATTAGTTCACTTGTTCTGATCTTCTCAATATCTATACTACCTACATCAGGCCGAGGATGGAATATAATTCTCATATATGGGCAGGAGCTCCGAAATCATCCTTGGAGCTACTTGACCCGGTTCAACGACGAGCGATGGTGTTGATTGGGGACAGTAGGGTATCCAACTCTATTCCGAACATCGTCGGAATGAGGGTAGTGTTGTATTGCTCTATCGTTATTTTCATGGCGTGGATGTTCACCAGGAATACAAGACTTGCCAGGAACTCACACCTGTTTGTAAATGATTGGCCAGTCGACCGAACCATGCATTACCGAGAAAATTCATTTTTCGCCCGAACCATTCGTATGTGGAATCGACTTCCAACATTGACATTCAGAAATTAATAAACACTACTCCCTCATTCCCCCCTCCAACCCTTAACTTTCCTAATTGCCAACGCAATGCACTGCATATATAGGGGACATCCCCTGCGTGTTGGTTACGTGGAAAAAAAGAAAAAGCGACGATCGACTCAGAATCACTTTCTGATTCGATTTAGCTATGCCCGTTTTTCTGTCCGTCTGTCCATGTTAATTTGTGTACAAAGTACAAATCGCAGTTTTCATGCGATTGTCTTCAAATTTGGTACAGGCATGTTTTTCGGTCTTGAGACGAAGCCCATTGAAATTTGTAAAAATCGGTTCAGATTTAAATATAACTCCCATATATATATGTTCGTCCGATTTTCAGTAACAATGCAATAAAATTGTCATTTCTTAACCGATTCTCTCGAAGTTTGGAAACAAGGATTTTATCTTGACACTCCACATTACTCTTGAATTTCATGGAAACCTGTTCAGATATAGATATAGCTCTCATATATATATGGCCTGATTTTAACTTCTATAGTCACAGCAAGCGCATTTAATAACCAATCTTGCCAAAATGTTACACAATGCTTTCTTCGACGACTACCACAATATCTGAGATGTTTGCTCGAAATCGGTTTAGATTTAGAAAACAGGTTTAACAAATCGAATTTTTTGTGTCAAAAAGTTTTTCTGCCAAATGTCTATTGTTGCTTAAATTGTTTAACTTGGCTCCTAGTATTACAATCAATTAAAATTTTTTGGGTAAAGTCTTATTCTACTACGAAAAGGTGTGTAGACTTATCGGTACCACTGTATGTTCGTCCGATTTTGAGAAATATTGCAATAAAGTGCTTATTTGTTAATCGATTCTCTCGTAATTTGGCAGGAAAGATTGACTTTGGACATAACTGATGAATTTCATAGAAATCGGTTCAGATTTATATATAGCTGTCATTTTTGGATTTATTTCACAAAAATTATTTCCTGTTCCACGAATGAATGATCTTTTATCTATTAAACACTAAAATAAAACTTATTATATTAAAATATCTCTTCAAATACTCTTTCGAATTAAATTTTTGTGAAATTTTTTAAATCATTTTGTGCGCGAGGTTTTATCTGGGAATCATCTGATTTTATATAATCTTATAATCTGATTTTATAATTTATATAATCTTAAATAAAAATTCATCAAAATATGATACATGGATATGAGGTTGTAAAAAGTCATCACTTTGTCCTTTGGGCCTGATCCTGATGACTTAGCTTACGTGTCGCTAGAGGCATACCCATAGATCCCATTCCCATGGAATGTGTAAGGTAGTTCCTAGTTTGGCAAGCTGGCTTGTTTTACAATGCCCAGAACAGCTGAAACTTAAGCTGTTCAGCAATCTCGTTGAGAGATATGCGACAGTCGACGGCGGTTTTTGAATTCAGAAATACGTTCAGAATACGTTTTAATGGCTGTCTGAGAAGACATTTATGCCAATCGCCGATATGAAATTATATTTTAGCCATAGTGAGGGAGAATAACAATAATAACAATTTTTTAACATTGCCATTTCTTTAATTGCAAGGATCTCCGCTTGATACACCCTGCAGTGGTCAGACAACCTTCTCGATATGACCAGTTCTAGTTTTTCAGAGTACACCCCACAACCCACCTGGTCGTCTAGTTTGAAACCATCCGTGTTGATGTCTATGATACTTCTATTACCACGGATATTGTAGTTCTAAGCCGTTTTATTAGGAATAGTGGTACCAATACTACTAAAATTCCACCGAACATTCCATTCAGGACAGGGGATACTTCTTGTAGCGAAGTTTCAACATGGCAGAATACCTCACAAATGTAGCCAGCATTAATCAGGTGATAACCACCGCTGAACATTTTACTAATGTTCACACCGAGGTTTTAACCCAGGCGTTTGTCCTGCGGAGGTAGACAAAGTTGGCGTCATATGTGGACATGCCTACATCTGCGCCACGTAGCTTCCAGGACAGTCCTTTTTATCAAATAGAGGATCAGGCAATGAACTTTTGCCAATGGCTCTCTTGCAGGTGTATAGAGCATAGAAAGAAAATCTTTCGCCTTGCTGATGCATGCAGATTATATCTCTCCGCAAGGATATCAGAGTATACAGTTGACAGTCCATTGCCTATTCCACTCCAATTACTCCCAGGTATGCAGCCCTGTTCTTCTCCCTTATCCACAACTACCCCATGCCCAAAAGGTGAACGAAGACTTTTTGCTGACTGCAGCGCCGTTTCCAAATAAAGACGGACACCAACGTAGCGCAGAGGTTAGCTTGTCCGCCTATGACGCTGAACGCCTGGGTTCGAATCCTGGTTATCCCCTCCTAATGCTGGCGACATTTGTGAGGTACTATGCCGTGTTAAAACTTCTCACCAAAAAAGGTATTGCACTGTTTTACGATGTTCGGACTCGGCTATAAAAAGGAGGTCCTTATCATTGATCTTAAAATTTAAATCGGACAGCACTCAGTGTGTGAAGTTTACCCCAGTTCCTTAGTGGAATGTTCATTGGCAAATTTGCATTTGCAGACTTTGGGGTAACCAGTGCAGTGAATGTCCGAGCCCAATTAAAGGAGCCTTTCTCTTTATCGGTGAGAGTTGTATGATCATCCGCACCAAGCCTCTCAATAAACCTGAAAGCTATGCGCTTCTTATTATTCTAACCTCTTAAAGAGCATATTGGTTTGCCAGAGAAGAAATAGAATAGAAAATAGTTAAGCTCTATTCCTCTAGACTCGAATCCATGTGTCTTCGTTAAAAGCCCCTGCTAACCAGTTGTTTGTCGACTAGTGGAGACTAGTGCAGCCGCTGTTCTATGATAACCAGCTGTTTAGTTAAAATAAATAGCAAAAGAGAGTAAAGGCTATTCTTACTCTCCTGTAAATTTGTATTGTAAAAGTTCGCGAACAGACCTAATGTACAATTGATATTTAAGGCCAGTGTAATGTTAACGATCCACTGAGATACCATTTTTTCGATATTAAGCCTAGTACTGACTTCAAATTTTCGTCCGAACAACCGTCAAAACGCGTTAAAAAAGAAGTAAAAACATGTTAAGTTCGTATTAATCATCCCATTTTATTAAAACTCCACTCCAAATAACTCACTGTTTCAAATTTCAGCGAAATCGGATAACAAATGCAGCTTTTATGGGGCTCAGACCCTTTATCGGCAGATCGGTCCATATGGCAGCTATATCCAAATATAGTCCGATCTGAACCACATTTGAGTCAAATTCAAATTTCAGCGAAATCGGATAAAGAATCGGCTGTGCTAAGATCTCACTACTAAAATTCTGAAGAAGAAAAATAGCTCCCCGCTTTCAAGTACTCTGGGAAAACCAAGCCAGCCAACCTACAATGGAGACTCCAGACAGTGTCCTGCGGAAGTAGACAAAATCGGAACTGGAACGAAGGAAGCGCGCACAGCCCCTGAGTCAGCCTAACGATGGACCCGACGATGGAACCATTACCGACTTTATAAATATTCGGAAGACTAGGATAGGCAAAGAACCTTATACGATGACATCAGGCACTGAAGTGACAGAAAGTAGAGGAAGAAGACGATGAGATCATCACCTACTCCAAAGATGCCCATCTACTGGAGGACCAATGATTGAGGTAATCCAGGTAAACTCCACCGGAGCTAGACTGCTACACACTCCCTGATGGAGAAAATCAGCAAGGGCATGATGCATATTGCATTAATTCAGGAGCAATGGACGACTCGGAACAAAGTTTCTGGACCGAACCATATCAACTACCAATTATTCTATGCTAACACTGAAACTCGGCCGAAGACCTGCGTTATTTGTCATAAAAATTTGAAATACAAACAGCATGCCTATGTCAAGGGAAGGTCGGTGGAGACTGCCCTTCACGAGGTAGTGCATAAAATAAAAGAATCCTTCGATGCCAAAACGTACACACTGGCGATATGCATTGCCATCGAGGGGGCTTTTAACAATGTGCGGATCGAAACATTGATCCAATCCTTAGACTAGTACCCGGTCCTTAGAGATTGGATAAACCATATGCTAAGGAACAGGTGAATAAATTGTGTGTCCCATGATATAAATATAAGAAAGAAAGTAGCACAAGGCACGCCACAGGGGGCATTTTATCGACACTTCTATGGGTTTCCACCACAAATGACCTATTGCGGATACTGATTGAGGAGGGATTTGAGCCCTTCTGCTACGCAGACAATCTTATAATACTTCTAAGGGGTTAGGATCCGAACCAGCTATGCAGAAGGTCCGAAAGGGTCTTGCATATGGCATATAACTGGGCTAGACCCAGAGGTTTCAATGTTAACCCAGAGAAGACTGAAATATTCCTTTTCATGAGAAAGGCGAAGGTGGAACAATTAAAGGCACCACGTTTCCTTAATAAGATTTCGATATCTGACAATGTCAAATACTTAGGTGTGATCTTGGACAGGAAACTGAATTGAATGTATCACTTTCAGGAACGTACCGAGAAGGCTCACAGATTTTGGGCATTATGTAGGCGTGGGCTCGAAATGGGGCCTGAATCCTAGGATAGTCCACTGGCTCTATAGGAGCGTGATTAGACCAATACTTACTTACGCCTCAGTAGTTTGGTGGACTGCTGCTGTGGAGAAAAAGTGCAACATAGGGACCATACAACAGGTTCAGAGAACATATTGTCTTGGCATAGGAGTAGCGATGAGGACCACGCCCACTAGGGCACTGGAGACTATTCTAGATATCCGACCCATTCACATACAGATTAGGAGTGAGGCAGCCACTGCGGCTATGAGACATAAGGCAATGGGAGAATGGATTGAGAATGGGAGCAGCTCATACCATCGTGGTGTAATCGAGGAAGGGAAGAGGTTTCCGATCGGATACCTGAGATGAACCTGGAAGTCGAGTGCGATGCACTGCTGCCATCGGAACAGTCTTGGATTGACGGAACCCTAATATTGCTATCTGGAAGATCATATTACACGGATGGATCAAAGCTAAAGGACAGAGTGGGTCTACATTGAGAACCCAGGGACTAAGATCTGTTTTAGTCTGCCTGACCATAATACGGTCCTGCAGGCAGAAATCCGGGGGATCACGGAATGCGTGAAGTGGTGTGGTGCTAACGCAAGGACGCCGAGCGTCAACATCTTTACCGACAGTAAAATTGCCATAAGGGCAATAACAACCAGGGCGGTAAGGTCACGAACAGTCTTGCAATGTAAGAAGGAGATTAACGCCTTCTCTGAGGATCGCATCATTTGGGTGCCGGGCCATAACGCAGTAAGGGGGAATGAAAGGGCAGATGATTTGGCGGTGAAGGTCAGAGGACTGCAGTCAATAAACTTAGTTAACCCGAAGCCTTAAGGACGTGGGCCACGAATGCAACCCTGTGGAACAGCGAAACGGTCGGTAGGACGGCGAAAATCGTATGCGGTGATCCAGATCGTGAGAAGACGAGGCTATTACTGAAAGGTAGTAAGGAGGTCAGTATAGCTATTGGTATCATGACGGGACACATAGGGCTACGAGCTCACTTATGTAAAATCGGTGCAGCAAGTGATAGCATGTGTAGGGTATGCGGGGAAGATGATCAGACGTTGGAGCCTTACCGTTTAATAAAATCGCACTTTCACTATTGGCGGTTAAAAGAATAATTTGTATAAAAAATTGGGAAGAAATTTACCTTTATTTGGTTTTTGGCAGAAACATCCAATTCACACTCAAACGATTGGCAGGTAAATCAAAACTGCCGTATTATGTTTTCATTGAGAATTTTGTAGTGCTTCAATCGCAAAAAATACATGGATTTTCTACTGTAAATAAAGAACATAGGACCGGCCTAAACTCTTACACCGGCATTCAAAAAACTTAATGTAGATTTGAAATAGGCTTCTTTGAAAGATCACCTTTGTAGAACTGTCAAATAAACCTAATTTAAGGTTGCATTAAGTTTTTTGAATACAACCGTTAAACTTTCAATAACACTTGATTTTCCTAGAAATTTTCTACTCGGATCGAATTACATTGTTAATTTGGTGGAGGTGCAGAGCTTAAAAATTTACATTTACCTACACATACATACCTACAAACAATATGTACACATATCTCATATCAATTTCAAGATAAATAAAACGTCATCGCCTACTCTTCCAATCGTACTATGCAGAGCCCCAAGTATATTTTTAATTAAGTATGTACGACCATATGCTGGAGAGGGTATGTAAAACGTTACTCATATAATCTCCATAAAAATTAACCCTGACCTTGCCTAAATAAAGTCTCTGACCACAAAATCCCCTCCCTGCTTTAATGAAAATCTATGAAAATCCAAAACCAAAAGTCGAAAGAGCAGAACTCGCAGGCTGTCGTCTCACTGCCCCCACTCCTTTCTTTATTTCTTTCTCTCTCTTTCAATAAGAATAATCCGATAATCTTAAACAAGAATCCAAGAAGAATTTCAAAACAATTCTTAAATCTTCCAATCTTGACGAAGATCACTCGATAACTCAAAAGAAAAAAAAACGTGACAAAGCAACACAGAAACAAAATAAGAATTTTCATAATCAAAATAAACTAAAAACCCAAAGAAAATGTAAGAAAACTACAAAAAAAGACACATAGAAAAAGTAACAAAGATAAAATACCCCCCTCCTATTACTTTTGCAGTAACCATAAAACACAACTAACCCCCTGATAAACTGAACACACTACACCAACAAAACAAGAGAAGATACGATGAAAGCAGAGCCCGACAACGATGTGCACGAGTAAAAACTTACGACTCGAATCCATGAACACCACGTACGATGAGATCTAGAGGCTTGTTTGTGAACTCACCAAACTAACATCATGCATGAAAAGTACAGCAGGGACAAAACAAAAACTCAGACAAACATGAAGGGAGAAGCAATGTCAAATGTATGGCAATGATGATAGAAAATAAAATCGCGGCTAGGAAAATTCAATGAATGCCAGAGAAATAAGAATTTTAAACAAAATTTATTGAAATAAAAATAGAAAATGTGCGGCCATGCCTTTTTCTTAGTAGTAACATATACATACATAAGTGATATAAAGAGAAAATGAGATGTTATTTTAGTGAGGTCCTAACAACATTTTCATTAACAGTGGGACAAATCGAAAAATGTGAACATTATAAGTTTTTTTTTTATAAAATTATTCTCCTTTGCAGAAACTGCTATTAGTTTACAATATTTTAGAAAAAAGATGTTCCATATTTTATGCTAAGGAACCTAGAATTGGATTCTTCTATCCTCTATGCTCTAAACCTAATAACTTCTTATTGGATTAGCATCTCCTATTGAAAACTTCCATTTCCAATTGCACTCAGCCTTGAAAAAATATCAGCATCATGCTTAAATTTGTTTAGTCCTGTTATTTGAGCCCCTTATTACCGTAGTAGGCAAACATGGCTTGTTTGAAGGGAGTTGAGTGGGCGGACCTTGAAATAATATCACCATCGTACTAGAGCACGATTTTGTTTGAACCCCATAATGTCAATCATTTCCTTATATCAACATTAGATTCGAACTCTACTGTCATAGACCGTTCTTTTCCTATGTATATTTCCTATATATTGTGTGTACCAGATTCTTAGTCAACTCCCAAAAACCTTTAACCCATTTTGGACATTCATGCCCGTTTTGGGGCTGGGGAGGACTCGTAGACACCTTAGATCATATTCGTGTACAGATGTGTACTCATCGTCCAAACACCTATGATATTACACCCATATTATCCTAATCGGTAAATATGTCCCGTGGGGAATTTTGGGGGGGTGGGAAAGCCCTTTAGAAACCTAGGAATATTTTTTGTCAGATTTGTACTCTACTTTTAAATACCGTTCATTTGATACCCATAATGCCCAAAGTGGTAAATGTGTCCTGTTGGACGGTGTTTTTGGGGGTGTATATTAACAAAACACGTTTTAACTTTAATAATATTGTAGCTACCTTTTGTTAATTTAATTGTGGTTTGATGGTAGATTTCTAACCGTTGCACATAGAAGCCATTTTTTTTTTGGAGAGGAAAAGAACATCTATAGGAGTCTACTGTCTATGGTCTACATCTATTTTAAGAATGACATCTTGTTGAAAAATCATTTAAATATATGTCTATGGCATCTGTGCCAAATTCGTTGCGGATTGCTCTATTCGTGTGAAAGCTATAATGATTTCGACAGATATAGAGCGGACAAGATCAAACTTTAAAATGATCAACAAATTTGTTTTTTGATCATTAGTTCCTTTATTGTTCCACTGTTTGTCAAAACGACATTTAACTAACTCATTACTACCAAAAATAAACAACCATGCCTTACAAAGCCAACCGGCAAACCAAAAAAACCTACTCCATTCATACAAGCGTGAATTCAAATTGGTCTAATGTTGTACGGTGGTATTGCTATTGAATAACTATATTGAGCATATCTTGTTTGTTTACCTGGTATTTTTTTTTTTCTTATTCCTATTGTCTTAAAATCACTCAAACCCAAGGCTCCAACGCTGTGTGTATACTTTGCTATGTATTAAGAACCTCCCTTGTGTGTTGCGCTGCGAATACCGATTACTTTGATGAAATTTTTATTTACTCACCCATGTTTGTTGTTATTGTTTTCGAAGCACTCTCGCTCTTGCTTTTGTGCTGCTCTCTATTTGGGGATGAAAGAAGAGTGTTTTTGTATTTTTGATTTCTTTGCTGCTTCGTCCGAACTGAAGTCTTGCGTTCATGCATTTTGGTCATTTAGTAAAGAGAAACTATTCACAGAGTTAACATCGGTAAACTGGTAGACTCTTGCGCATTTTGGATTTTTGTTTAATAAATAAATAAATAACCAATAACGAAATGAATTGAATTTTATATAAATTACTTAATTAACGCTTTTGTGAGATACAATATAAGAATAAATTGAAGCAAAAGAAACACAAACAACAACAATTACAGTGTTGAGAAATTGTTTTTCCTGCAAGGTAAAAACAATTTCAGTGACAAGTGGGAGATAGAGAGAAGAAAGCTATTGAATATGAGAGAATATAAACAGAAAGCTAAAGCTTTTTGAAAGGTGCATATAAAAGAAAAAAATTAGAAAAACAAAGACAAAAGTTGATAAAGAAAAATAAAATATATTTTTGTATCAAAACGAAAACAATTTGTTTATAAAAATAAATCAGTGTTGCTGCTTAACTTTATACAAAAAAAAGGCTGCTGCACTTTATTTGTGTGTCAATTGCATGCAAAGCAGCCACACTTACCGAACTACTTTGGCACTTTGCCCGAAGTGCGTTTGTTTGGAGCAAAGACTGTACGCGTCGTAAGGTGGAGCAAAGCTCTTTTGCTCTTTCTCTCTCGTAGTGTTTGCTTCACTTGCCTAAGTGTTGGGGCAAAATTGTCAGTGATTTTGGCGCCAAAATTTGACAGTTCCAGCAAAACGCAAAGCAAAAACGTAAAAACATCATAAAAATAATAGAAACGATATACGAACCTAATAGATGAGCCACAACCAAACCCAACCAAGTGCAACAATTGAAAGTTAATTGAGGCAAAAGCCATATAATCATCTAGCCCCAAGGTTGAAACAATAAGAAATATACAAAAATGTCGGCCGCTCGTGTACTAAATCCTATGATTTGTAAAATCAGCAACAGTCCAGCAGCAGTTATACGCAGCAATATGACATGTGGACGCCAATTGAATCGCATCAAAAGGGACCTCTTTGGTCCAGCAAATCCCATTGAGACTAATAAGTAAGTACATGTACCTGCGGTGAAAGATGCACAAAAAGAAAACCAAGGGTGTAACCAATTTTTTGCTAACCCTTTGTCCTTTTTGTTTACTTTTTTCCTCCCCCCTACGTAGACTCTTCAATGAAGAATTGGAAAAGTGTCATGAACGTGCCTCCCGCAAATGGGGCTTTGATTTTCGTTCTGGCTCTCCTTTGTCCGCCAATAGCCAGTACATATGGGAACGTGTCTCCTCACAGGAGAGTCATATAGCACCCGAAATGTACACATTGACCCGCGCTGCCCATGTACGCCCTACCCCTGCACCCAAGACCAGCTTGGAAATGTTAATGGATGAGCGTGCTGAACGTGAAAATTTGAGTTTATCCCAAAACTCGGTGACCGACACAGATTCCTGCGATGACAGTCAGGATGAATCAATGGTCGAATTCAAAGTCCCCGCCGGTCCCAATAATGTTGAGGCCTGTGTGCTGGTACCCCGCAAGACACATTTGCGCAAGAGACAGCCCAAAATAACAGGTAAATATGAAAAATATTTAGAAAAATAGGAACACTTTGGGCTAGTTTGGTGTTAGAAGTTATGAAAGAAATAATTTTCAGGATTGATTGGCAGACAACTGGCCTAAAGCTACAATTTGAAGAAAATTTTAAAACTTTGAAGGGAAATAAACTTAGGATGTTTCATGGGGTCCCTTGTTTTGTATAGATGAAGGGGCCACGTTGATACATTGATCTATTTTACGGTATGTCTGGAGAATATAAAAAGGCAAAAAATATGTTTTTTCCCTTACTCATTTTGTTGTTGTTGTAGCAGTGTGTTGTACACTGAGGCGGCAGTACTTGCCGATGAAGGACTCAATCCGGTACGTACAACTGCCTGCCTTGGATTGTCCCTTACTAATCCTAGGAGACATTTGTTAATGTGTAAGCCTTGTATATTGTTTCTGCAAAAGGTTTATTTTGAAATTTTTAAACCTTTTCACCTTGTGTTCGCAATTTAATGTTTAAATTGATTTCCTTCAACATAGCCTTTAGACTAAACTCTCTAAAGACCTTTATTCCTTTTTAAGTTTTCCTCCGTTCTTTACTATTAAGAATTCCTTTTTTTTCTACTGCCGCAACTTCCTTCAAAACATTTCCCACACATTGTCCTTGTCAATCAGGCTTGAAATGTTCAGTATAAAAGCCAATTTCCTTTTTGTATTTCAAAGGTCCGAATAAACACCTTCAATTAAACAAGGATATTGAATAATGTTTCCCTTTTGTTATTCACAAAAGTGTGGGAAATAAAACGCACGTTACATTTCTCATTGATTGGTGGTCAATGGTGTATTTAGTTGAGGAGAGGGTGGTAGGTTAAAGTTTCCCATACAATGGCATACATTTTTCCGATAATGTTCAATACTTTAAGCAACCAATCTCCCTTCGGGTCATAGCCAAGTTTTGTTTTTAGTAACGGTCAAATTTAAACAAACCTGATATGCTTTAGAAAGCAGGGGTGTTTTGTTCTTAGGTTATGGTGTAGGCGTTAAGCCTGCTGTAAGGTTTCATTGTTTTTTTTTTTAAGAACGCCTTTATTTTTCCTTTCTGTCCTTTGTGGTTTTTGATTTAATAGCTTTTGAATTTGTTCCATTTCCGCCGACTACGGATAATTGAAGGGTTTGGCATTTTTGTGTCTACCAATTCCTGTTTGGTTTCAATCACATCATGATCACATATTCAACGCAGAGGGGGTTGTTTTACAGATTTTGTATGTCCAATATCTAAATCTAAAGCACAAGTGATTTTTTCTTTTTTTTAAATCAACCCAGCTGTGTGTGTTTTTTTTTGGAATAAAATGAACCCCCATAAATGTAAATTCCAGGTCTTCTCTTTACCTTTGCCTGTTATACATTTTATTCCTAGATATTTTACCCTCTTCCCCTCTTCGGTTTAAATCGCATGTCATGCCACATTAAAGTTTTGCGTGAGCCAGTCTTTAGTAAGGAAATCATCCCCATATTCAAAGGTTCAGGTTTTTATAGTTCATGTGCATTTTGTTTGCCTGGTTGTTTGTAAGGCTAGATAGATGTGGTGATGGATGGATATTTGAGGTAATGATCTTGTTGGAAGAACTTTTCCAAATATCAGAATTTTGAACAGATGTTTGTTGGATATGGTTTTCCTCCCTACACATGATGTTTTGAAAAGCTGGGAAACTGTCATCATGCTCACAGCCCTTATCATGTGCAAGTATAGGAAAATCTGTATACAATTTTTGTAACATATGCAAAGATCATTGAGATAGAACATGTCAAGAGGTGTAAAAGAAAATCTTTTGCAGACTTATTTTTTCTGTTTGTCAGTAAAGAACGATTCTAGATATTAAGCCTAAAATTCAGTTTGCGATTGAATATAAAAAGAAATATTTTTTCTTATTTTTTTATTAAACAAGAACGGTTTGAGATATTAATCCTCAGAAATAATTTTTTACTTTTAAAATTAGTATACAAATTCTTGTATAGAATTAAAAAAAAACTAGCCATCAAATCATACCAAGTAATTTTTATTCAACAAAATTCAAAAACAGAAGTCACTAACAAAAATATTTACATATCATGTAGTTATGTTACACAAAGTTGTAATTTTTTTCAAACTGTTTCTTACTGTTTCTCAAATCACATTTAAACACGTTTTTATATATTTTCCTCTCAGTGCACCTAGTTATTACTTCGGGCTACTAAATTGTCTTTTTCTTTATAATTTTAATTTATGGCTGCTAAATTGGCTTTTTCGTGTAGTTGAGTCTCCCCCCAAAAATAACTATTTGTTTCAAATTGACCCGTATCCATTAGGTTTTATTGTTATGATTCTCAAAATAAGATTTGTTTTATTATTGTCGTATAATTGCCCGCATTTTGTGAATGAAAGAAGGTTTTCCATATTTGCAAGTACTATTGTAAATGATGCCATGAGCAAAGACCGAACAGCAGATTTTTTTGCTTTTGTTATATAAAATGTGTACTTACCAGAGACTTTGACAGTATTGGAGATTCACTTTTATTAGATCAGTGAACATTTCTTTGTTTTGAAGGGGAAATATAATAACCACATCCCAGCTTATTATTAGCCAATAGTATAACCATTGAATATAAGGATAATCTTTAAAGTTTAAAAATATGTATATTAGGCAATAGTAAACTTTGGCCAACGTATCGCAGAGTTTAGCACGTCGACCTGTGACGCTGAACGCATGGGTCCAAAGCCTGGCGAGAAAAACAGACATTTGTGATGTACTATTCCAAAGAGGGGTCGCACTGCTACTACTAGTCATACTAAGCATACATATAACTTCCGTAAACGAACATAATGTTTACTATTTCAAGTGCATATTTCCCTATGAGCATTCCATTAAGCAACAGGGACAAACATCTCACTATTTTATTTTTCAATATTTTTATTTTTCTATATTTTTACTTTTCTTATATTTTTATTTTTTTATATTTTTATTTTTCTTTATTTTTATTTTTCTTATATTTTTATTTATTTATATTTTTATTTTCTTTTGTTTTTTTTTTTATTATTTATCTATTTAATTTTTTGCTTACTTTGTTTTTTGTATTTATTTATTTATATATTTTGTTTAATTTTTTTATTTTTATTATTTATTTACTTTTTTTATTTTTTGTTTAATTTTTTTTTTATTTATTAATTTTATTTTATCTATTTTTTTTTTTTTTTTTTTTTTTTTTTTTTTTTTTTATTATTATTCTTAAGTCTATAGATTATAATCCTTACAGACTAAATTATATGCTAAATATTTACGAATATATACATATTTTAGATTCAAAATAAATAAAACTATGTGTTTAAGTGAAGTATTAATTTTCTTTTAACAGAATCACGTTTTTCAGAGAGATCGATGAGGCTATAAAATTTATTAAATTCAACAAAGAGGCGGCGTAAAGGGTCGTTGTTTGCATAGTTTGATGTGAAATAATTTATTTGAAATAGCTGATAGTTTCGGGATGGCCTTAAGGGAACATTTATGTAAATTCTATTCAGAATAAAATCGGAGATTATTTTGCCTTGCATTATATTGATAAGGAAAGTAACATTCAGCATTATTCGTCGGCTTTTTAATGTTGGTAATTTTATTAAGTTTAATCTGTATTCGTACGATGGTAGAGCCCGAGGGTCCCAGCCACGCCCCTTAAGGCAAAATAAAAGAAATTGTTTCTGAACTGACTCAATCGCATTCGAATGAATGGAATAGGCTGGATCCCATATAATGGACCCATATTCCAAAGTAGAACGTACAAAAGAAATATATAATTGTTTCGTTACTAAGGGATCTGAAAATTCTTTACTCCAACGCTTGATAAATCCCAAACTTCTATAAGCTTTGTTCGTAATTAAGGAAATATGTTTTCTAAAATCCAACCTGTGGTCCAACAGAATCCCCAAATCATGAATAGAGTCCACATACTCCACCATACAATCATTCAAATAGTAACTCGTATCAATTCTTCTCAGCCGAAAGAAAGACATATGTTTACATTTTAAAGTGTTTAGTTCTAGCAAGTTAGCATTGCACCATTTATAAAACTCATTAAGATCGGATTGCAGTATACACTGGTTTGCTTCCTCATTAAAAGAGTAGAAAATTTTAACATCATCTGCATACATTAGAACCTTTGATCGATGTATCACGCTGGGCAGGTCATTTATAAACAATGTAAATAAGACCGGTCCAAGATGACTTCCTTGAGGAACACCGGATGTCACAATTATCTTGTCAGAAATAGCATTTCCTACTTTCACCATCTGAGCTCTGCCCATTAGATATGATCTTATCCACTTCAATAACGCATTGGAGAAACCCATAAGATGCAACTTCAACAACAGTAATTCGTGATTGACCTTATCAAAAGCCTTACTAAAGTCTGTATAAATACAGTCAGTTTGATATCGTCTTCTAAATCCTTCATTTACAATCGTAGTTAACTCTAAAAGATTCGTCACTGTAGACCGATGCTTCCGGAAGCCATGTTGAAATTTACAAAAAACAGATGAGACCTGAAAGGATAATATCTCAGTCACAATTTTTTCAAATAATTTAGGAATTGTATTCAGTTTAGCGATTCCTCTATAGTTCGATGCATCAATTCTACTACCCGATTTAAATAAAGGTACAATAAACGATTCTTTCCATATTGGTGGTAAATAGCCAGTATCCAGGGACTTATTGAACATTATAGAGAGAGGAAGAGCAAAATTCTCTGCACAGTATTTAAGAATGCATGAAGGGATTCCATCGGGACCTGGGACCGTTGTGTCCTTTAGACTCTTTAAATTGGCCAACACCGTTGTAATATCCAATAATGGAATAGTAACGGTTGAGAATTCCTCAATATAGTAGGGATATTGGAAAGTGGAATCATATACATTATCAGAGTAGGTAGTTTTAAAAAATGATGCAAATATATTGGAAGTTCCAGTATCATCATCTGCAACATCAGATCCAAAATGTAAGCTCTTTGGACAATCATTAGATCGACGCTTAGACTTTATGAATCCATAAAAAGATTTCGGGTTGGATACCAATTCATTCTTCATTCTCGATATATAGCCCTGATACAGTCTTCTATTTAAGATGGTGTATTCCGATCTTGTGACTGAATAATTTACAAAGTCCAAAGAAGAACCACTTTTTTTAAACTTTTTATAATGCTTATTCTTTCTATTCTTTAATCCTGATAAAGCAGCCGAATTCCACGGAGGACCAGTATTCCCACATTTAATCATCTTCGGAACAGCTATAGACAATCCATCTTTCAAAATAGAATAAAACATTTCAATCATCTCATCCAGTGAGTTTAGTGATTTAAGTACAGACCAATCAATCGATCTTAAAAATGAATTCATCTGATTATAGTTTGTTTTGGAGAAACAATATCTTGTCTCCTCTAAATAAGAATTAGCAGAGTCACTAGAGCATAACAATAAGGGAACTTGAATTTTTATGGTGGGATGATATCTATCCTCAGGGTGGACTAAAGGATCCCATGGACAAACAAAAATGTCGTGAGGTTGACTTACGAATACAAGGTCAAGAAGTTTACCAAAAACGTTGTGAATATTATTAATTTGTGACAAGCCGGAACCAAATAATGGACCAATACATTGGTTAGTACTCTCACTGATTGCAGTAGGCAAAAGATCATTACTATCTTGACTAAAAGTCCAATTAATACTTGGTAAATTAAAGTCTCCGAGAACAATTAAAATATCGTTTGGTTTTGCTGACTCAAATGCACTTAAAATAGACGACGTGTGGTTGGTATAAATATCAACGCTCGAACTAGGTGGTACATACGAACATGTTACAAAAAGTGTTAAGTTTTTCTTGTTTATTCTTATTTTTTTATTATTTTTTTTTATTTATTTCTTATATATTTTTTATCTTTACTTTTTTATTTTCTTAGTTTTTTCATTTTTCTTTATTTTTTATATTTATTGTTTTTTATTGGTTTTTTATTTATTTATTTTTTATTTCTTGTATATTATTAATTTTTTATTTATTTCATTATCTATTTTTTTTTTAATTTTTTAATTATTTGTTATGTTTGCTTTTTTTTATTTGTTGTTTGTTTTTTTTTTAATTGTGTTTTTGTTTTAGGTATTTATTTTGTTGCATTTTTTGGTATAATATATTTTGTTTAATTTTATTTTTGTTTTATTTCATTTTTGTTTTATTTCATTTTTGTTTTATTTCATTTTTGTTTTATTTTTTTTTTGTTTTATATTTATTTTTTTTGTTGTTTTATTTTTTTAATTTATTTTGCTTATTATTTTTATTTCATTTTTGTTTTATTTTTTTTTTTGTTTTATTTTAATTTATTTTGTTTATTTTGTCATAATTTTGTTTTTTGCAACAAATTCAAAACGTTTTGTTTTTATAAACATATTTATATATTTTTTATACAATCGTATGTAGTCCAGCTGTAGACCAAAGGGTGATCTGTTTCTATAACAGATAGAAAAGCAAAATCCTTTTATAGTTAGGCAGAAAATGTGTTTTTGCTTTTTAATAGCATTTGACTGGTTTTCTAGATCGCGATTTCCCAAACTCATCACTAGGAGTTGTCAAAAATTTCTATTATTTTTATCTAATTTTGTTTTATTTTTTATATTTCATGAAATTTCGAACAACAATATCGTGAAATTTAATTTTATATATTTTATTTATTATTATTTTTTATGAATATTACGAAGGTAGTTGTTTTTAACAAAAAACCAAAAAAGCAATTTGTTGCTTAGACTTAGAAGTCTACACAATTTATTTTAAAGCTGAGTCGGAAAAAGTCTTTTTCATCCAAACCGTCT
Organism: Stomoxys calcitrans; assembly: GCF_963082655.1. NCBI lineage: Eukaryota > Metazoa > Arthropoda > Insecta > Diptera > Muscidae > Stomoxys > Stomoxys calcitrans. The sequence continues at coordinate 48,937,807 of NC_081556.1, read as the reverse complement.
TAATTTAAAAGATCGATCATCAAATAGCCAGAACTATGTGATCTGTTAGTTTTTATTTGTTTTTTCTTAGTTTCCCTTAAATTGTCACCCCATGATCTTGAGCTCTATCTGTCTTGTATGAAGTTTGCTCTCTACTCAAAATGTCCTTCCTCTCTCTCTCTCTCTTCTATTAATTTTCTGGTCCTTCTGCGTGCTAAACACGTGCCATCATCTAGCGCCACTAAACAGTGAATACCCTGTTAACTTAAGACCCAACATCACCTTTTTTCTTCATTGTAGGTTGGAAAATCATTTGCCAAAAATTTATGTTTTGGTCCCTTTTTCTAAAAAGGGGGATGCAGCAACGTAGAGGGTTGAAAACAGGATCGCAAATAAACGAAAAAAGTATACGAATTGATCGAAATGAATGGAAGGGCAAACACATGACATGGATAATTTATATGAAAAATGACAATGTTTTCATTTATTCATCCAAGGGATGGGAATAACAACGATACGGGGTGACAAACATATGTAGAGTGCAGGAACATTTGGGGGAGTAAGGATAGGAGTGGGGTGTATGTCATATTTTAATATTTTTAAGGTATACAAAACCCGTTTAAAAAAATTTTTGTGAGATCTTTTCAAAAACAAACTCCGGAGTTCAGAAAATAAATCTGAATAATAAATGACTTAAAAGGGGTAATACTTCTTTTATAGCACTTTTTTATCCTATAAGTACCACACCTCCTTATTCTTACTGCATTTTGCCTAATTCTTACTGCATGTACCATTATTCTTATTGCCATTTCTATAAACCACCTTCGAGGGTTATGTTTCTTGGTCTTTAGTAGCTGATTGGCTCTTTTTGCCTTTTCTTTCGCCCTTTCCTTTCCTTTCTTTGGTATGAGTCATGTCATGTGTTATTGATTTTTTAATGCTAAAGTGGTGAAGTGTGTTGTGTCCTGTTGTTGTTTTAGTGTAGCAGCTTGGCAGGAGGTCACTCACTTGTGATTGCTAATTGGATTTTAAAATTTTTTCCTTTGGGTTTTAGTTCATATTCGATTATAAAACGTGACATTGCAGGAGGTCCTTATTGGATTTGAATGTAGTATTATCATATCCCACCAACACATGTTAGCTTTCCTTTGTTTTGAGATATAAACATTAAACTAATGCCCTACTTTTTATTGTCTTTATTTCTTTTTAGAATACATGAAGGAACGCAAGCGTTTGGCTCAAACCCCCAAAAAAATCTCCCCCGCCAAGCGTATGCGCACCTCATCGGGCTCCTCATCATCTGTGCAGCATCATGTCAACAATCCCAATAGCATAACAGCGCATTTCTCACTAAGAACGCGTCAGCATTAATCACATCAAAAGGCCTTTTGAAAAAAAAGCCAAAGCTGCTGGCCTAGCATATTCTTAGTTTATTTAAGAAAATTACACAAACATGATTGCAATTTCCATAATTAATTTCTTCAGATATAGATGGCATAGTCTATATATAGTTTATAAGTTCTATATACACAAATGTATATATATACACAAAATTTAGTGCTAACAAAAGTTTCGTGATAATCCATACCTACCCTAACACAAAACTTTTCCCAATGTCGTTTTTCCTAAAGGCTTGTGTGGAAAAAAAGTTTTATTTTTTTCTGCGCCAAGCAAAATTCTAGAAGATCTTGCGGGAAAAACTTCAAAAGAATCCTATTTAAACTTTACTAAATGCCATAAACTAAGTTCTATATTTTGTAGTTATTAAATAATTTACTAGTCTTAAGTAAATTTCTTTAGAAGTAAGTCGATTACCCATCCTTTCCTTAGCCCCTGTGCTATTTTATGCTTGATAACTGATAAGGCATTTTTGAACAAAAACTCCTGCTTTTTTAAGTTTTTATCGCCTTAACTCTCATTGCCGAAAAATTTTGAAGTTGTAATGCAAACCATATGCTTGAAATGAATGAATTTTGATAAGAGACCAAATTTAAGTTGAGCATTGTTTACACAAAATTCCTTTCTTTTTTTCCGAAAGCAAAAGCTTTGGTCAAAATATTTCTCTTTTTTTATAAAATAAAGGAAAATTCTGTATCTTTTCCTTTTATTTTTTGGAGAAATATTAATCAGATCTTTTAACTACTTTCCCTTGCCTCTTTTTGGCCGTCCTTATTAGGAAAATTGCAAAATTTTTAGCTTGATTTTCCAGAGACTTTTTGTTTATTTTTTCTTTGCCTTTGCTATTTATCAACTATGATGAAATGTCCAATGCAAAGAAATTAACTTTGGAAAAGCAAAAGTCAAAAATTCTTCCAATTTTCCTTTAAATCAAATCAAAGATTAATTAGCTCGGCATTTTTCTTAAACCTTTTCATTTGCTTTTTTTTTATCAACAATCAGCTGTTTTATTTCTATAGAATCAGCTGATTTTGACAAGCCTTTGTTTGAGCTATTTTCAGTCCTAACCTCCTTTTAAGCTTTATTTCCATCTAAACAAGAAAAATATCATCTTTAAAAACTATCTAAAAAATTTTAAAATTTTTTTATTGACTAACATCCACACTCGCCAAATTTGTGTCATTCGAGCAAAAAGTTTCCTTCGTTTAATTCATTCGAACAGCTGTTTTTTAACTTTGAAAACCACCTGGAAATGTGGGTATACCCCAGCAAAAGAAAAAAAATATTTTTCATAAAGAAAATTTGAACTGTTTTCAGGAATTTTTTTTAATATTTAAAATATAAAAAAAAATATATAATAAAAACAATTCAAATACAAACATTGAATTTTTTTCATGTTTATATTTCTATTGTTTTTTTTTTGTGTAAAAACCAAATAATTTTTAATATTTTTCTAAAAATATTACTAATTTTAAAAAAGCAGACTTCCAACAATCATGTTAACTTACATGTATTTTTGTTTACATTTTTTTTTTACATTTAAATCAAGTTTTGCAAAAATTTAAATTTTTTGAGGTATTTTATTTTAAATTTCCAAACATTTTTTTCTGCTTTCCCTTCTTAACAAAATAAAACATCTTCGTTTACAAGTCTTTCAAAAGACTTGCAAATAGACAATGTTTTCTGTAAAATAAACTCCCCGCCCCACTATCTCCTTCTCTTACCTCCCTCAACACATATTTTGTAAATTGTATAATTTTTTTTTTGTAGGCAGAGCCTTTTATTTTCCTTAATTTATATGTTTATCTATTTTATAGTTTGATTACTTTTTTATTAATTCGAAAAAAAAAGAATATTACATTAAATATATACATATAAAAACAAAAAAATACAAATAATTCAATGCATTAAGGCTGCTATAAATGCCTTTGGAGATGAGATTCTTTGCATTAAGTCCGCACTAATTTTTTAATGCATTTGTTGTTAGAAATTTCAGTAAAACAAAAACCACCGGCAAACAGAACAAATTTTGTATTTAATAGGAATAGCTTTGGGTTATGGGCTGCCAATAACACATACTGCAAAATGAAGTTATTTTGATTTTTTTTTTTTTTTTTTTTGAAAAAATATAAAAGTTTAAAAAAAATTTTACAACTTTAAAAAAAAGTTGAAATTTTTGAAGTATTTTTTTCAAGGCTTTGTCAATTTTTGCACGAAAATAAAATACAAATAAATGCCAGCTGTCTAATTTATCGATGATTTAAAACAAAAATAAGTTCTTTTTCTTAGAATCCAGGAAATTACTCATTTTGGTTAATAATTGCCCTATTTATTTCAAACTAAATCAACAAATCCCAAAATCCCAATTCGAAAAAACCTTCAATATAGTTCCCAAAACGTCCTTATAAGTATAACCGCCAAACTAAATAAAATATTTTTACTAATTGTACACCATAATTAAACACCCCTTTTTGTATGTAAAGTTATAAATAAGTTAACAAGCGAAAAAAAAAAACAAAAAATCCAAATGAAAATAAGAAACAAAAACCTTCTTTAAAAAAAAAACTTATTTAGATTTTTTTATTCTATTGTCCATGCACAAAATGGAGGTAAGAAGGCATTCTTTGTTGTTGGGGGCAGGAGAGTCTTAACACTGTTTCCATATTTTCTACACTTTTTAGAAGGAAGTGGCTTTAAATTTTAATTAAGAGTAAATTTAAAAATTTTAAATAAAAATAACACCAATAAAATTTTTATAGTTTTAAAATATTTTTTTTTTGTTAAGGACAAGATGAAATCTCACAAAAATGTTTCTTTAACCGCTTATCGCAAAGAAGTTGGGGTTTACAATATTCCATGAAAATTCAAAAATCTGCTTTGCTATAAGTTTTGTTTCAGTACTATATGCGAAATGAAATATACCAAGCATATATGTGTGGCTTTGCCACCGCACCGGGATTGAAAAGAACAGTGGACTCTGGTTCTGTTCGGTTTGTCAGAACCGCCGTCAACAGCGATTAGATGTTGTTGTTGTAGCAGTTTGTTGTGTTCTATCTTTCGTCTGCTTGATTATGTTGTTGTCTAGATCCAGAAACTCTACGACTAAGATGGGGTGCGTCCCGAGAAATCTGGATCTGAGTTGAGTGGGTCTGGCTGGGCAGTTAAACAGGTGACGTGTATCATGTGGTCCCTGGTCGCAATCGGGACATACATCTTCCACGTCGGCATCCACCCTTGCTCTGCAGGAATTGAGGCGGCTTCATCTGTCAGAACTTTGGTAGGCCACCGTAGCGCAGAGGTTAACATGTCCGCCTAAGACGCTGAACGCGTTAAGGAGGACCCTTATCGTTGAGCTTAAACTTGAATCGGACTGCACTTATTGATATGTGAGAAGTTTGCCCCTGTTCCTTAGTGGAATGTTCATGGTCAAAATTTGCATTTGCAATTTGCTTCTCTTCAGGTGCAAATGGTAACGTGATTAACAAGGTTTCTTTGTCTGCACCCCAAGTGCTGCCAGCAAGTGACTTGAGGACCTTGTTTCTACTTTGGACTTTATCGCAAATTGCTGTGGCGTGTGAGGAAAATGTGTAAGAGCTGTCAAATGTGACGCCAAGTATTTTGAAACATCGCAGTCGGCTCGTCATTCACCTCACACGTATTCGTAGTGAACAATGTGGCGAAAGATTTGGTGGCAGATTTCTTGCAGCGAAATATGAGGCAAGTTCTGTGAGGTAGAAGTTTAACCTATCGCAGATGTCAACAATGGGTAGGGGCCTGAAGACATGATCGTACAATCGTCCGCATACGATGCGATCTCTATGCCGTCTGGAGGCCACCGTAGCGCAGAGGTTAGCATGTCCGCCTATGACGTTGCATGCCTGGTTCGAATCCAGGCGAGACCATCAGAAAACATTTTCAGCGGGGTGTTTCTCCCCTTCTAATGCTGGCAACATTTGTGAGGTACTATGCCATGTAAAAACTTCTCTCCAAAAAGGTCTGGCACTGCGGCACGCCGTTCGGACTCGGCTTAAAAAATGGGGTCCCTTATCATTGAACTTAAATCTTGAATCGGACTGCACTAATTCATATGTGGGAAGTTTGCCCCTGTTCCTTAGTGGAATGTTCATGGGTAAAATTTGTATTTTGTATGCCGTCTGGAGGTGAGGTGTTGCTGTTGAAGCAGTGTGTTGTACACTGAGGCGGCATCCCTTGCCAATGAAGGACCCCATCGGGTCAATCCGGTACGTACAATCGGCTGCCATGGGATTGCCAGGAAGTACATCGTTCTTGCAATTGAATTTCAACGGACTCCGAGGCAAAATCGACGAGATAGTAGCATTTATTTGTCGGAAAAACACATTGGTTGCAGCGGTCCAATAAACAAAGCTGATCAACACTTGCAGCCTGCATAGTTGTCACGGATACAATGTGCTAGATAAGGATCGCTTTAGGAGTGGAGGTGGGGGATTGGCATTCGTGATACACCATTCCGTGCAGTATAGGCCCATCTCGCCTGTACCTATCGCTAGTGATAGCAGTTAAGTCCGGTACTGCCGCGATGGAGCTATATAACGTGTACATACCGCCAGTTGGCAGTTGTGTCTAATTTATGGCCAAGTGTACAGGCGCGACATTAGTGGTCTATTGTTTGGCCATAATCGCTTGATTCTAGGGGACTTTAATGCGCATCACACTTCATGGCATACTCCCCTAAGCGACAACCAGCGGGGAATAGCTTAGGCAGAGTAAATTGAAGGCTCCACGTTCTGGACGGTGAATGAGGAAGTTCCTACTAGGAGGTGCAGTAGCTCGCAGACATTTCCATTGCTTCCCCGGATCTTCTGATCACGAAATTGCAGTGGAAAGAAGGCCGATTGGGGTGGCTTCAGGGAGTACTAGAGGTGGTAAACATCATCGATAGTTTAATTTTTGCGTCAATATCGATAGTTTGTAACACGATCGCTACTATCGGTACAATAAAATTTTTGTTGTAATGTACCCTTTTTTGATTAAAATTATTGGATTCACCAACACTTACACAACTATTTTCACAGCATGCCTAGGACTTGCATATACTTCGAAAGTCTGGCAGGACGCAAGGGTGGTGCTTAAACCCAAGCCCGGCAAGGCAAGTTATACGACAGCAAAGGCCTACAGCCTATAAGCCTTACGTCCTTTCTACCCAAAACCATGGAACGCATACAAACAGCATGCCTATGTCAAGGGAAGGTCGCTGGAGACTGCTCTGCACGAGGTTGTGCACAAAATAGAAGACACATTGATCCAAGCCTTAGACCAGTATCGGGTGGACCGGGTCCTTAGAGACTGGATAAACCATATGCTACGGAATAGGTGGATAATTGCGAGTACCATGACACAAATATAAGGAAAAAGTGTCACAGGTCACGCCACAGGGGGGCATATTATCGCCACTCCTTTGGATGACAACCATAAATAATTTATTACGGATGATGACTGAGGAGGGATTTGAACCCGTCTGCTCTGCAGACGATGTTATAATACTTCTTAGGGGTCGGAATCTGAACCAGTTATGCAGAAGGGCCGAAAGAGTCTTGCATATGGCATATGACTGGGCTAGACCCAGGGGTCTCAATGTTAACCCAGAGAAGACAGAAATATGCCTGTTCACGAGGAAGATGAAGGTGAGCTAATTTGACGCTCCACATTTCCTCAATAAAACGATTTCGAGATTTGACAAGGTCAAATACTTAAGAGTGATTGGAAGTGTCTCATTCAGGAGCGTACTGAGAAGGCTCATAGATTTTCGGAACTATGTAGTTTAGTTGACTGCTATGGAGAAAAAGTGCAATGTTAGGACCATACAACAAGTTCAGAGAACATGTTGTCTTGGCATAGGCGGAGCGATGAGGACCACGCCCACTAAGGGACTGGAGACTATTCTAAATATCCGACCCATTGACATGCAGATTTAATGTGAGGCAGCCACTGCGGCTATGAGACTAAAGGCGATGGGAAAATTGATTGAGGATGGGTTGCCGATCGGATACCTGAGACGACACTTGAGGTCGAGTGCAAGGCACTGCTGCCAGCAGCACAGTCTTGGACTGACGGAACCCTAGTATTGCCGTCTAGAAGATCATGTTACATGGATGGATCAAAGCTAGGGGAAAGAATAGGCGTGGGAGTCTACATTGAGAATTCAGGAACTGCCTGATGTTTTAGACTGCCTGACCATAATTCGGTCCTTCAGGCAAAGATCCGGGCTATCACGGAATGCGTGAGGTGGTGTGGTTACTGACAGTAAAATGGCCATAACAGCAATAACAACCGGGACGGTAAGGTCACGAACAGTTTTGGAGTGTAAGATGGAGATTACTGCCTTCTCTGAGGATGACACAATCCGCATTGTTTGGGTGCCGAGCCATAACGGAGTAAAGGGGAATGAAAGGGCAGACGATTTGGCTGTGAGGGCCGAAGCCTTTCTGGTCGACGCAGTCCGATTTAAGGGCATGGGCGACAAACAGGCATGTAACACTGTGGAACAGCGAAACAGTCGGAAAGACAGCGAAAATCCTACGAAGTGATCCGGATCATGGGAGGACCAGGCAATTACTAAAAGAAAGTAAGGAGGTCAGTATAGCTTTTGGTGTCATAACGGGACACAAGACTACGAGCTCACTTATGTAAAATCGGTGCTGCATGTGTAAGGCATGTGGGAATGATGATGAGACGTTGAAGCATTTCATATGCCATTGGCCGGCTTTCGCGTGTAACAGACACCGGTATTTAGGTGGGCACACGATACCAGACATGAGCCTATTTAGAGGAGTGAGATGGAAAACAATTAAAGATTTTGTATGTAGCACTTAAAATTTTCTTTTTCGAGCGAACAACAAGCCGATTACTGGCTTAGGTGTATTTCTATAGTGGCAGGGGCAGATTAGTATCTGCACCCTCTTTTCAACCTAACCTTACCTTCTCTCCATCAATGCAAACTGGTCCATAAATTTTACGAAGAATCTTTCTCTAGAACACTGCAAGCACTGTCTCGTCTGCTTTCATAAGTACTCATGCCTCGGAACCATATAACACACGGGTGTTAACAGTGTGATTTTGGTCTGTCGTGAGGTGCCCTTGTTTATAAACTGCTTACTTAATCCAATGTAAAATATGTTTGCCAGAATTATACTTCGATTTAATTTAAAACTGGTGTCATTCGTTTCGGTAACGGCGGTGCATAGGTAGATTAAGTTGCTGACTATCTCAAAGTTGTGGTTCCCAACTTTCTCCATTTTCTTTATCTGCTTGGTTGTACAAGGCGTTTTGGGAGTTGATACCATCCTTTTGGATTTATCTCCATTTACTGCTAGAACCATTTTTACTGACTGCCTTTCAATTCTTTCCTCAGTTACTACTTCCGGTGACCAACCCATGATATCGATGTCGGCAGCATAGGCGAGTAGCATGTGTTCTCTCGTGAGTAGTGTGCCATGTCTATTCACATATACACCTCGTATAAAGTTCTCCAGCAGGAGATTAGAGAGACCACATGATAAACTGCCTCCTTGTCTGAAACCTCGTTTGGTATTGAATCCCTTCGAAACAGATTCTTTCTATTCCTGCTAAGGAACGTGTTTCAGCAAATGTCGTCCTGCAGAGTCTTACTAATTTTGCGAGGATACCATACTTTGACATGGCTTAAAATAACTTTGAACGTATAGGGGTATTGAAAGCGGCTTTGTAGTCAATAAAGAGTTGTTAGGTGTTGATTTGTTCGGGTCATTTCCAAGATTTGGCGAAGTGTGAATATCTGGTCTATGGTGAATTTACCAGGTCTAAAGCCGCATTGATAGGGCCCAGTTATCTTATCTTTCACACAGTACAGTACTCTCGAGAGTATCTTGTATGCGATGGGGAGGAGACTTATCCGTCTGTAGTTGGCACATTCCGTCTTATCTCCTTTCTTGTGTACGGGACATAGTATGCTGAAGTTACAATCATCGGGTATGCGTTCTTCTAGACAGATTGCGCAGATAAGCTAATGCATACGCCTTATCAGCGTGTCGCCTCCGGTCTTAGATAGTTCAGTGTGTAACCCGTCGGCTCCTGCTGCTTTGTTGTTCTTCAGTCGGGTCACAGCTACTTGGACCGCATTCTGACTAGGAGGTAAACATTCTATATTATAATCAGGGATTAGTTCTGCGGTATCCACTTCGCCGCCAACGTTGGACACTCGCGGCGGGTTTAAATTTTCTTTCCATATCCTTTTCGATACTATTGATAGTCAAGAAGAAATATATCAAAACAATCGATAGTTTGTCAGATCTAGAGAGTGCACCAATCGCCGCTTCAGTGAGCTAACACCCGCCTCAAATTCGCTAGTTGCCGAGAGCAAATTCGCTAGCTTTATACCAGTCGGTCGAATACCCAAAGTGCGTTGCAATCTCCTGGCGCAGGGAGTGGTACTCACAGACGAGGGTGATTGGATTCGATTAAAACAATGTAACTTAGGTAACGGTTTAGTGGTCTACTGTTAAGTCAGTCTCGTACTCAGAAAAAGGGATGACACAACCTTAGCCACTTTTGGCGGTGTAACTGTGACTGACCCGAAGAGATGTGCTAGGTTGTTCAACCGTCAATTTATTGAACATCCCCAGACAAGGCTAGGAGGAGTGTCATTCGTCGTATCCGTGGACAGCCATTACGATTTGCCATAGACGAAGTTGCGAATGTCATTCATGGCGCCAAGTCTTCCAAGGCATTGGTCCCCAATGCAATATCTATATTGATGCTGAAGAATCTGAATTTACCTGGAGTCGAGTACCTTACAACTGTCCTCAACCTGTCTTTAAACACTCTTATAGTACACGATGTCTGTCTGATGGGCAGAGTGATCTCGGCATTAGAGCCTGGAAAGGACCCTTGCAATCAACCAAATTCCCTTCTCTCACTCTCCCTTCAATTTCCATTGGCCGAGCATCAGCATGGATATCGAAGACTACATACACGGTCCTCGTGGCACTGGATTTATCGAAAGCGTTCGACACGGTCAGCCATGTCAAACTATTTGACTACATTGTAACACGTCACGAATTATCTGTGTGACCGCCAGTAGTTTGTGGAATTTAGATATAAGAAGTCAAGTGAAACAAGGAGTTCCCGAAGGCGGAGTGACATTTTTACCCCTATTTAACCTGTACATAACCTAACCTCCACAAATATTCGATCCCCTCCAGACGGCGTTGCGACTGTTAAACGTCTACCTCAACGATCTTGCCGCTTATTTCGCTGCAAGTTTATAAGAATACATTATTTAACAATGTGTTTGAAATTAATTTTATATTGGATTGCCCAAAAAGTAATTGCGGATTTTTTAAAAGAAAGTAAATGCATTGTTAATAAAACTTAGAATGAACTTTAATCAAAAAAAAATTTTTTTTCACTTTTTTTCTAAAGCAAGCTAAAAGTAACAGCTGATAACTGACAGAAGAAAGAATCCAATTACAGAGTCACAAGCTGTGAAAAAATTTGTCAACGCCGACTATATGAAAAATCCGCAATTACTTTTTGGGCAACCCAATATATAGTATACATTAACACATTATTATTTTTGTCATTTCATAAAAAATCAAATTATACATTAAATAATTTATTCTGCAAAATGTAAAAATAGCAAAAATTATCTTTTAATATTATATACAATACAATTTTAAACACCATTATGACTTTGAAAAAAATCGCTTTTTTAGGAGGCAAGAAATTATTCGGGATGGCATTTATAATCTATGCCAATTATACCCAAATATGGTGCAAGTGTGTCTGGCATAGATATGAGGGCTTTAATAGAACTAGCAGCTAAACAATTTCAGCAATATCAGGCAATAGATGCGCCTTTTATTAGCCATGAAAAAAGCAGGATTTAATAATTGTTTTACAAAGAAACGTCATTCTACACAAGGCAAGGCCAACTTAATAATGTATTTTTGTTTTACTCGGCAAGATGTCACTTAAATCCCCAAAAACACAGTGTAAGCAGACAGGATTTGTTTTTGGATTTAGTTAATCATAGAAATTTTAATGTAAACTTGGTATTATATTATATATTCCAAATGTAATACATTCGCCATTTTCCCACTGGGTTATTATTTAACCTTATTATCGATTGATAAACTATATTATCAATTGGTATGTATACATCACATTTTAATGGATAATACAGGGCAGAAGGGCATGTGTGGTGCCAGACTGTTATAATCCAACTGTTAAGTGAACATGATTATAGTGTCATCTTAGATAATAGTGTTTTGAGATCGATAAACTCTATTATCAATAGTGTACGGGAAGTATCAGACTATTATGATCTCACAACTGTGTAAACAGTTTTATCAATTGTTTATGGATAACAGAGTCCTCCAGCAAATATTAAATTGCCAGAATTTTTGATCAAAGAGAATAAGAAGGAGAAAAGGTTTTGCTTTTGTAACAAAAAGCGATTAATATATAATTTTTTGTTTTTTTTTCAGCGAAAAATGTGGGATGGCCAGAGACCAAGATTAGTGTACAACAAGCGTATAATGCAATTTACAACCTCACAATATTTTTCGTTCGCTTTTGTTCATACTTTCTTACAACTCTTTGACAAGGAAAACCGCACTATCTATCGATATTGTAAATATACTACGATAATTTAAATGGAGCGGAGACTCCATTTAAATTAAATGCCTGAAATTATGCTTTGGAAAAAAGGCACAAAATATCGGCAATGCTGAGTTTGATGTTGGCATTTTTTTGATAAAGAGGGGAAAGTGATTGTTGCATGCATAAACGGATTGATATGAAGGGTATTTTTAGCTATTATCTTTTTGGCAACACTGGTTTAAACAGCTCACGCACGTTTCGTGTTTTGTTCCACTGTCAATTATCTTCATGATCTATAATTTATTTTAAACGAACTCTGTTTATCGCGCGCTTCTTCCATTTTACGACGAAGCTCATTTTTGGCTCAATGGGTACGAAAAAAAGCAGTTCTGTCGATTTTGGAGTGAAAATCAGCCAGAAGCATTGCAAAAGCTACCAAGCCATTCTGAAAAAGTAAAAGTTTGGTGCGGTTTATCAAAGAGCGTAAGAAAGAAGAAGAGTTGGCTTTAGACCCCAATTCGGGATGACGAGTGACAAAGTTTAAAGACACAACATGTTTGAATTGAAGGGGTGGAACGTACGATATTTCGTATTTCTTTTTATTCCAACATTCGGTCTCAAGTGGAATAAGAAGAAGATAACCCTTATTAATTCACACGAAATGACGTCAATCAAAGTTGACGTATGTAAAAATTATTTAAAACAAATTGTCATCCTCTTTGCTTTAGACAAAAAACCCGATGGAAAATTTAAATGGTGGGAGACACCTCGAAACTTGGTGTCAGAGATTATAAAATGAGGGCAGAAGATCGAGGTGCTTGGAACGCTATTCTACGTTCGGCTAGTGGAACATATGTTCTGTCATAGCCAATTAAAGTAAGTAAGAAGACATCTAAGTGCAAAAAACAAAAAGAAATTTTACATGGACTGATTTAAGTCAACACAACTGTGTTCCAATGTAGGCGAGACTAAGACTGTAAACAAACGCTTGGCCACATATGGATTATACCTTGGATAACCGATTTATAAAAGTCCAACAACGAGTTAGCCTTATTGACACACGAGTCAATGTGAATAGTGAACGTAATCTACTGTTCAAAATTATACCCAGATTAGTACCCACGTTTTCCAGCATATAAACACCCAGCTCTGAAAAAAGATAACTTCCGGCATTTATACGACCTAACCAAAAAACTTCAACAAATTTGTCTTTGCATTCTTCTAGGAAATAAAACTAGGTCAATGGGATCGTTTTTCACCAAATTAAAGGTCGTGATATGGGTTTCACGAAAGCAATCATGCACCTATTTACTATGAGGGATTAAGCCTTTTTTTGCAGAAAACGCTTTTTAATAGAAACAAAGTATATTAATTTAATTTAAACAATTCTTATAATAGAAAAACTCCTTCTGCATAAGTATTTGCTTTCGACGTCACAACAACAACTTAAAGTTATTTTGTTCATACGTCATGCGCTGCTAGCTTGGTTCGATAAAAACTTAATGTGATTTTAACATAGGGACGGAAACTTAAAATGTCATGGCAATCGAGAATTTATTAGGGTCTTGCGGTGTGCAAATGTTACAAATGCAAATGGAATGGGGTGTCCCAGGCTGAATCTTTTAATATCCAATTGTTTGAGGAAACGTTTAACATCTGGATTTATCGGTAGGAACTAGAAAGCATCTTCCTTCTCTTGTTCCTGTGGTATCACAATGGACGAAAACGTCGAAGTGAGTCTGATGGCATTCTGCCACTTAAACCTAACCTAAGGCAAGTACAACAAATTTGAGTCAAAATTTCCATTCCAAAACTTGCCTACATCGCCATGTATTATAAGTCATAAATTTTGCTCGCTCTTTTTAAAGAAAATAAATTTGCAGCAGTGGTTCACTCCTTCTTTACTTTACTTTACTTTAATTGGCTATGACAGAATATTTCTTCCACTAGCCGAACGTAGTATAGCGTTCCAAGCGCCTCGATCTTCTGCGCTCATTCTAAAATCTCTGACACCAAGTTTCGAGGTGTCTCCCACAACTTGATCTTTTCATCGGGCTTTTGGTCTTCCCGGTTTGCGTGTACCACCGTGTTTGCCTTCAAAATACTTCTTTGCTGGAGCTTCTTCATCCATTCTGACAACATGACCTAGCCAACGCAGCCGTTGTATTTTGATGCGTGTAACTATGCTATCGTCGTCATACAGCTCGTGGTTAATACGTCGCCTATATTCTCCGTTAACGCAAACTGGTCCATATATTTTACGAAGAATCTTTCTCTCAAATACTCCAAGCACTGCCTCATCTGCTTTCAGATGTACCCATGCTTCAGAATCATATAACAGCACGGGTAGTATCAGTGTCTTGTAAAGTGTAGTCTTCGTCTGTCGAGAGATGGCCTTGTTTCTAAACTGCTTACTAAGTCCAAAGTAGCATCTGTTTGCCAGTATTATTCTTCACCCCTTCTAATGCTGCCAACATTTGTGAGGTACTATGCAATCTCTCCAAAGAGGTGTCGTTTTGCGGCATGCCGGAGGCCTCTTAAAACGGAGCTTAAAATTTGAATTGGACAGAACTCATAGATATGTGAGAAGTTTGCCCCTGTGCCTTAGTGGAATGTTCATTGGCAAAATTTGTAATTTGCATTGCATATTAGCTAAATTTTTTCACTACTGTTTACTTTTAGAATCTAAATTTCATAGTGGAGTATAACTTATTTATTGTGTAGAAAAGCTAGACGAAAATAAGTGTTTATTAATTTAACAACATTTTATTTAGCAAATAGAGAAACGCACACATAAACTCCATTTTTTCCCTTTTGGTCTCAATAAGTGAAAATTGTAGCGTTTGTCTTTGGGCTTGAAAGGTGATATAGGCAAATTTTTGGGACGATTTAATAACAAATGCAATCTCCATTTTAGTTACAAAAAACAACAGACAGACTATCCGCACAGAAAGGATATGCGGACAGACGGACATTTCTAAGCCGAGGCAGCAGGAATACCTTCGTCGAAATACACATTTTATCACAGCCACAGTGGTGGTGCAGTGGTGTGCGGTCTTGTAATTAAGAAGCTATCCAATTCAAAAGAACTGATGAGACACTCATCATGTCAAGCTTAAACAATGATAAATAGTCTACCACTGTATCAAAAAACGTAAATTTTAAGAGCATAGGGAAGCTTTTTCAAACATAATCTATATGGGCATAAATCAATTAGTTAACCTTCAACCCATGGACTGCACAGCGCATGTGTTGCATTTAGTCCTTTGTTAAGTTTTTTTTTGAGAACCCGTGGCAGCCGGCACTCTTTGCAGGGTTCAGGTGAAGGAGTTTTACCTGCTTCATAATTTATCTAATAATACTGTACTCTCTAAAGAGTTGAGAATATAGCACTGAGGGGATTTTATTGTACCCTCAAAAAAATGTTTTAAAAACCCCAAAAAATACAAGTTCTTTTGAAAAAATAATAAGAAAATAAAATGAATTCATTTTCAAACTTTCGTATTCTTTTTTCGGTTTTAAATCCTATTTCTAATTGGGCAACTATAACCAACATATACTCTACCTAATTTAGTCACAAATGGCCAAATATTGCACTGATTATTAAACGTAATACGTTCGCGACCTACCTATAGAATACAAAATTAGAAAAAAAACGGAAAAGGAAATAAAAATTAGATTACTTAAATAAAAATCCCAAAGAAAAAATCCAAAAGGTAAAAAACTTTAAAAATTTATATATCAAATTATTGGATGAGAAAAAACTTATAATTTATATATATAAATATAAGAGTCAAGGCTGCAAAATAACTGATTAAGTTATTGATGCTGATCCTCCTATCCGCCATGATCAAAGTCTTTAAAAATTGAGTGAATTTTTTGACTTTGGCCAAATTTTCATTCCATCTAGTGATCGGCCGCTGATTTGGGTTCTTATGCCCAAAACCTCGGCCGTTGCTTAAGTCAAAGCCTTCATTAACAGCAGCTAAAAACTTAGCAGTTGCTACAGCATTGTTATTAACGCGAGGCAAATACCGAAAACTCTTAGCTTCATACATAAACAAAATCCCGCAACTGGAGGGTTTTCCGAACACTTCTCTCATTTTCTGAGAGGTGTTCGGAAAAATGTGTTCGTGAGACAGCTTGCGTGCGAGGCGTGCAGAAGATGACTTAGCATTCTGCTTGTAAAATTCTTGAATTACACGCCAGCTGAAATACCCATCTCTTGTTTTTATGTTCTGGGGGGTCGTGGAAGGTATAAATACGCCTTCCACGGTAGTCAAAGTACAAACAGACTTCATTATTCAATTTCTTGAACAATGTGCCGTTTGCTCCCCCGTGGTCTGCGATTACGATCAAGACGCGAAGGTTGCATTCAGTTTCCATCACCTGAATGTGTTCCATAATAAGGTCGATGAGCTTAACGGAGTTGTACCCGCTATTGGTGAAATAGAAACTAAAGGTAAATTTCCATGCTTTAAAAGCGCCTTTCACCGTGAACACCAGGACCTTATTGGCAATTTGTTTTGTCCGATTGCCTCGGCCATCGTCCCCCAACCCCTAGTACATGTCCAGCTGGATGTTGTACGACATTTCGCTCCTCAATGACATTTTATCGAACAGCAGCATTGCATAGCGGTCCCTATCTTCCATATTGGCCGCTAACTCCCTTAGGCCTCATACCATAATGGGCTGAATTCCGGGCTTCAAGTGTATTACGGGGATCCATCTATGCAATCTGCGCTGGCATGGGAGCTTGAAATCTCCTTCTTTTCTTAAATAATCCATCCAGAAAAACTTTTCCTTCTGGCTATATTTTGTGCGGGGTGTTTTGGAAATGGCATTTGCAAATATGCGCGCATAAACTCTGCAGCGCTTTTTTATAGAGCCGGTTTTCTTCCGTAAGCTGCAGGATGCTCTTTTGAAGTTTTACAACTTCCGCCAAGGCTTCTTAGGTCTTTTTTCGCTGAATCTCCTGCCCAAGTTTTGGTTTTTTCGCCATTTCCAAAAAATTATTGACCTGGTGTATCCTTTAGGGGGCCCCGGTATTCCTTGGATGTACCTGGACGTACATCAAGTTCCTTTACATGGATATCGTTGCTTGCAAAGCAGAAACCCACTCTACTTCTTTTGTACCCTCTTTGCTGTAGAAGGCCGTAGACGTGTTATTCCATTTATTAATTTACATTTCACTATTTTTTTAAATGAATATTACGGCAAAAGAAAAAGTAAAAAATTTTAAATTTTAAGTAAAAAAAAACTCTTTAAATAACTTCGTCTGACCAAAATGAAAAATTAACTTAAAAAAAACATACATTATGTGATTTTTTTTATAATGTCTTAAGAGTGAGTGGGTTTTTAAGATTATGACATTGTTTTTCTATTAAGACATCATTTTGTTTCAATTGATCTCCATTTTCCCCCAAACAAAATATTTTGCAACTAAAACCGTAATAGGTACTTTATCTGATTTTCGCTCACATTATTCATATCTTTGATTAAAAACTGACTCATGTTAAACGATTACACAATGCATCGTTAATCTAAACTGATTTAATAGTGACACTGGTAAAAGATAGAGGAAACCATTTTCTGAAGGATCTCTAAAAAATATGGTAGATACTGCGAGGTGATGAATCGTTGAGTTGTGGTCAGCATGAACAGTTTTCGAAGAATATTGCCACAACCTTTCAGCTGTAAAATTATACTCAACTCCTCGTGTACAATTTGGCGTCCTTTTCGCCAAATATACATATATACGACAATTTGTCACCCACAGAAATTATTTTCGCGCCACAGGTAAATTTTTGTCAAAATTATAAATATAAATAAGCCGAGATTGCTTTCAAATGAGAAATCGTTTAAATATCAATTCTCCTCTATAATATAAGGTAAATTTTTGTCAAAATTAAAAATATAAACAAGCCGATTTTGCTTTCAAATGAGAAATCGTTTAAATATCAATTCTCCTCAATAATATAAGGTCTTAACTAAACTTTAAAGTTTTTTTCAGCGGAGAAGCCATTATGAAATAATTTTAGATTTGCTATGCATTTTTTGTGTAATCGTTTAACATTAGTCAGTTTTTAATGAATATTGTGGAGCGAAAATCAGATAAAGTACCTATTATGGTTTTTATTGCACAATATTATATTTGGGCTTAAAATTGGCAAATGGAGATCAGTTTATACAAAATAATGTGTTAATAGAAAAACAAGTAAAAGCGTGCTAAGTTCGGCCGGGCCAAATCTTATATACCCTCCACCATGGATCGCATATGTCGAGTTGTTTTCCCGGCATCTCTTCTTAGACTAAAAAGGATATAAGAAAAGAGTTTCTCTGTTTTTAAAACGATATCAAGATATGGTCCGGTTCGGACCACAATTAAATTATATGTTGGAGACCTGTGTAAAATTTAAGCCAATTCGTATAAGAATTGCGCCCATTGGGGCTCACGAAGTAAAATAGAGAGAACGATTTATATGGGATCTGTATCGGGCTATAGACCGATTCAGAACATAATAAACACGTTTGTTGATGGTCATGAGAGGATCCGTCGTACAAAATTTCCGTCGTACAAAATTTCTTGGCCCTCTAGGGGTCAAGAAGTCAAATCTCCAGATCTGATTATATGACAGCTATATCAGGTTAATGACCATACTTGGCACAGTTGTTGGATATCATGACGAAATACTTCGTGCAAAAACTCATTCAAATCTGATAAGAATTGTGCCCTCTAGAGGCTCAAGAAGTCAAGACCCAAGATCTGGTTATATGGCAGCTATATCAGGTTATGAACCGATTTAAACCAAACTTGGCATAATTGTTGGGTACCATAACAAAACACGTCGTGCGAAATTCCATTTCAATCGGATAAGATTTGCGCACTCTAGAGGCTCAAGAAGTCAAGACCCAAGATCGGGTTATATGGCAGTTATATCAGTTTATAGACAGATTTGAACCATACTTGGCACAGTCGTTGGATATCATAACAAAACACGTCGTGCAAAATTTCATTCTGATCGGATAAGAATTGCGCACTCTAGAGGCTCAAGAAATCAAGACCCAAGATCGGTTTATATGGCAGCTGTATCAGGTTATGGACCGATTTGAACCATACTTGGCACAGTTGTTGCATATCATAACAAAACACGTCGTGCAATCCGATCATTCTGATCGGATAAGAATTGCGGACTCTAGAGGCTCAAGAAGTCAAGACCCAAGATCGGTTTATGTGGCAGCTATATCAAAACATGGACCGTTATGGCCCATTTACAATTAGCGTTCTTTCGACAGACAGACGGACGGACGGACGGACATGGCTAGATCGACATAAAATGTCGCGACGATCAAGAATATATATACTTTATGGGGTCTCAGACAAATATTTCTAGTAGTTACAAACAGAATGACGAAATTAGTATACCCCCCATCTTATGGTGGAGGGTATAATAATTTAATGATTTCCAGAACTTTGTGCTCACCCTTAAGGTATTTTAGAAAATAATTGACGTAATGTATGTATTTTAGACGTTTTTAGCAGCAAATCGTTTTTTCAGACAAAGATATTTAAAGCATTTTTGCTTACTTAGAATTTGAAAATGTTTGCCTCTTTTCCATTGCCGTAATATTTAAATAGAATGAAAAAAAGGGAAATGTAAATTGATAAAAGGAATAAAATGACTAATACGGCCTTCAACAGAATGCCAAATATGAAATTGTTTATTACCAATAATTAATTTAAATTTTTATGCAAGTGGAATCTTTTATTGATCGTGAATTGAAGTGAAACAATATGTTAAACAATTAAATTGGTTGAATTTTGAAAAATATTTAAAAAAAAATTAAAAAATGACCTATTACGCCAGTTATTACTCCGCTGCTACTATAAAAAAAAGTATTTTATTTCTGACAGCAAAACTGCATTATATATTTAAATTCCAATATACAAATAAAGTTATGGCTGAAAATAAGAAATTTGATGTCTTTTTAAGCACAGGTTTTCACTATGTTTGTTAAGACTTCTTTGCAGTAAAAATTTCATTCCAACAATTACTTTCAAAGTAGTCAAAAATTTCTTACGCGATTGTTTGCCGTATGCTGGAAATAGCGAATACTTCTTGTTATTTAGTTAAAATAGAATACCATATTTGCAAAATATTTGTACATTTTAATTTACTTATAGTAATTAGCTAAAATCCTTTCATGGGTTTTTCTTTGGAAAACGTGTTTTTTTCATTGGAATCGTGTCCACTTCATTGCTACCGAATTAGCTTCGTTTTTTACGCAAAAGGACCACGGTGAAATGGATGTTCCTTCATACTTTCATAGATGATTTTTTTTAATTCCCACCATTTCACGATTATCTTCGAGGATCCGAATAGTAGCCGAAACGTGAACAAGACTAACTTTACAGAAATCATCGCTTTGATTTGTAAGACGCAAATCCTCAGTGTAATTTTGCAAAACAAAGTTTTCTGACGCTTCGCTTATTTTACCGGCTTTTGTCGAAATCTTCGTGACAGGTGCAGTTGGGAACTCCCTTCTTCATAGTAGCCGGCAAAATACCTCAATGCTCCTTCTTCGTTAAGCGATAAATCTGCCAAGAAGTTACCAAATCCGTAGTTTTCATCTGTGTATATAGTTTCCAGACTGGCATTGCTAATTTCATTTGCAGAAAAAGTATCTGCAGAGATTATAATAGACCCTTCATCTGCAGACAAAGTATCATCAAAACTTCATCTGCAGATACCGTATCCATTGTTTCGTCCAACAAAAAAGCCTCATTCTCATCAAAATGAGCAGATTTACTCACCACATTTTGAAGAGTTTTTAGCTCAACTGCTAGTTTATTAGCAACGCAGTTATCACCCAAGTTCACCTCACAATCTAACTCATTTAAAACAGGCACTTTTGCAGTTCAGGTCTTCATCTCCATCTTCTTCCCAATTTGACAATTTGCAATGTTTTTTGACAAATGACATGGAGCTTAAATGCGCATGTGCAAATTCTCGAGCCGAAGGGTGGTATTGTTTCGGCCACGAGAACGTGCTCCTGCAAACAGGTTGGAACTCATCATGGTTAAACCGGCCTTGAGAAATAAATTCCACATCAGGCATCATAACGAAGATGTACTTGGCCATATGAGGCATGGCTTCGAAATAACTGATTAAGTTTTTGATGCTGATGCTCCAACCCACGATGATCAGTCTTTAAAAATTCAGTGAATTTGCGACTTTGGCCAAAATGTCGTTCCATCTAGTGATCGGCCGTTGATTTGGGTTCTTATGCCCAAAACTTCGGCCGTTGCTTTAGTCGAAGCCTTCATTAACAGCAGCTAAAAACTTAGCAAATGTGAGGGAAATGCTCAAAACCCTTCGTTTCATACATAAACAAAATTCCACAACTGGTGGGGTGGCTCATAACTTGAGCGCACACTCTCTGAGAAGTGTTCGGAAAAATGTGTTTGTGAGACAGCTTGGGTGCGAGGAGTGCAGAAGGTGACTTAGCATTCTACTTGTAAAATTCTTGAATAACACCCAGCTGAAGTACCCATATCTTGTTTTTATGTCCTCCTTCATAAGTGCATTCCGGAGTCCATTAAACAAGTGAGAGGGGTCGTGGAAGCTATAAATACTCCTTCCACGGTAGTCAAAGTGGTCTGCGATTGCGACCAAGACGCTAATGTTCCATTCAGTTTCCAGCACCTGAGTGTGTTCCATAATGAGGTCAATGCGCTTAGCGGAGTTGTACCCGCTCTTAGTGAAATAGAAACTAAAGGTAAATTTCCATGCTTTAAAGGCTCGTTTCACCACGAATAACAGGATGACACTTCGCTCCTCAATGACATTTCATCGAACAGCAGCATTGCATAGCGGTCCCTCTCTTCCATATTGGCCGCTGACTCCCTTAGGCCTCGTACCATAATGGCCGGAATTCCGGGCTTCAAGTGTTTCACGGGGATCCATCTCCGCAATGTTCGCTGGCAAGGGGGCTTGAAATCTTCTTCCTCTCTTAAATAACCCATGGCCTTTGGACATTTGAGGTGAAGATTCAAGAAAAACTCTTTTTCCTTCTGGCTATATTTTGTGCGGGGTGGTTTGGAAATGGCATTTGCAAATATGCGCGCGCCTTGTGATGCGTTCGAAACATCTACGCTATTCTCGTATAAACTCTGCAGCGCTTTTTTAAAGAGCCGGTTTTCTTCCGTAAGCTGCAGGACGCTCTTTTGAAATTTTGCAACTTCCGCCATGGCATCTTGGGTCTTTTTTCGCTCAATCCCCTGCCCAAGTTTAGGTTTTTTCGCCATTTCCAATAAATTATTGACGACTGGTGTATCCTATAGGGGGCCCGGTATTCCTTGGATGTCTCTGGACGTACATCAAGTTCATATACATGGATGTCATTGCTTGCTTCTGTCCTAACGTCCGTTCATATTGGCCCCTCGCTCATTTTTCGCTTCCGCTGCGCAGGATCAATGACAGCTTCGATGCTCATCTCGTCGCCAAGAAAATATGTGGGGAAAGCAGATTCTACCAACTGCTGGTGTCCAACCATTTCATCCCGGAAATGGCGTCCACAAATAAATATGACCTTAACGGTTGGCCATCATTGCCTCCTTCAGTTCGCACACTTCCAACCATCGTTTTCTCTTCTCGACATCTGTCGGGAATTTAAACATGGTGCACACTCGCGAATTCGCACTTTGGGGACCTTAACGCTGAACTCCGACAAATCTATGTCCTGATCACAGTGGCCTTTTAGGAGAGGAAAGAATTACGAAAACATATATCTCATGCATATAATAGTGAGAAATATTGCTCATGCATATTATAAGAAATATTGTTCATGCATATAATACAAAATATATTTCATGCGTATATATATATATCAATAATGATTAATAAGTGCATAAGTAATTGCTATCTTAAGTACGAAAAATCTTAAATTTTAAACATTAAACATTTTTTTAAATGCCAAGTTTTTGTTAGTTAAAGGAAAAAATTACCTTTATTTTTCAAGTGCTTAAATAAATTTAAACCAATTTCTTTATTAGAATTAAATTATTTAAATTAAATTATTTAAATTAAATTATTTAAATTAAATTACTTAACTTTAATTTCGTTTTGCTTTCGCAAAGATTCAACTCAATTCATGGCGTACTTACTTCTTTTAATTATATGCGACCCATGAAGGGCTGTTGGTTTTTTTCTTTTTATTTCTTTTCTCTAACCTTTGTTTAAGAAAATGGTTTCAATTGCATTAAAAATATTTTATTTTTAATTTTCAAAAATACAAAAATAAATACCTAAAATAAAAATACATAAAATAGGCAAACATACATAAAAATCCAATAGAAAGCAAGGGATAACATGTTGCATTGCACACAGGTGATTATTATAATGGTACAGCAAGGAACAAATGATGTTGTGGTAGGTATCTCATTTCATGAATGAGATGTTTACCAGAATTTAGCCGCAATGCAGCACAGTGCTGGAAAATACTATATTCAGACTAAAGCTGTTTTGAGCAAACGACTCGCTTTCCAATTTATAAGGGCAACACGACTCGTTTGCCACAAAAACGAGTCATTCAAAGCACGTAAGCCCAAACAAATCCCTAAATTTCTTTCAAAAAAATTATAAAACAAACAACATTTTGCAGCAGAAGCAAGAGACTAAAAATATTAACAATAGTGCTTCATAAAATTTGTGTTGTAGTGATGAAATATTCAATTTCCAAAACATCTCAAAAAGTTTGAACGGTTCAGATGTTTTTCAAAACCACATAAGCAAAACGATTCAATGTAGACATGGCATAACATAAATAGAACCATAAAATAAAACAAAAGCAAACATTTTTTTAAATTTCTTTGAGTGTAAATAATTTACCAGTCCCATTTGTGATGGCCAACCAGATACTTGGTCATAAAGTTAAATTTCATATTCGTATGATGCTCCCAAGTACATTTCATATGAAGCATATATTGCCATGATCGGCTTTATTACCATTTTTGAAGGGGAAGTTTTAGGGGTTGGCCGGCCTCCTTTCTTCTTCTACCAAATTTTCAGTAACATATTCTTACTTTACTTTCTAATACCTCTCATTTCATACCCACCATACCCAAAAGGCCATATCGGATGAAAGATATATATGGGAGCTATATGTAAATCTAGACTGATTTTTATGAAATCTTGCACAAATATAAATGTATCAAATAAAACAGCTCATGTATGTACGTTTTTATAACATTCGGGCAACGACCTCTCGATTGAAATCTTAAAATTTGAAAAAAATCGAAAGTTTGGTTTATGACTTCAAATTATAGATGAGAATTGATATTTAAACGATTTCCCATATAAAAACAAACTTGGCTCGTTTATATTTTGAATTTGGACAAAATTTTACCTTTGCCGCGAAAAAAATGTCAGTGGGTGACAATTTGTCGTATATATGTTTGGGGAAAAGGACGCTTCGTAGTGATACTGTTATTAGGAACATCTTGAACTTATATTGCACACGAGAAGATGAGTATCCTTTCATAGCTGAAAGGTTGTTTCAAAATTCTTCGAAAACTATTCATGCCAAGTACAACTCAATGAGTCATCGCCTCGAAGTATCTATTATTTTTTGAAGATCTTTCGGCAAATCTTCTACGCTGTCACTTTTAAATAATTGTAGTCTTACTATGCATTTGTTTTGTGTAATCGTTTAACATTAGTCAGTTTTTAATGAATAATGTGGAGCGAAAATCGGATAAAGTACCTATTACGGTTTTTATTGCACAATATTTGATTTGGCCTTAAAATTGACAAATGGAAATTTATACAAAATAATGTGTTAATAGAAAATTAATTTAATGATCTCCAGAACTTTGTGCTCACTCTTAAGGTATTTTAGAAAATAATTCACGTAATGTATGTTTTTTTCAGACAAAGATATTTAAAGAATTTTTGCTAACTTAGAATTTGAAAATGTTTGCCTCTGTTCCATTGCCGTAATATTTAAATAGAATTAAAAAAAAAGTGAAATGTAAATTGACAAAAGGAATAAAATGACTAATACGGCCTTCAACAGAATGCCAAACATAAAATTGTTAATTACTAATAATTAATTAAAATTTTTATGCAAGTGGAAACATTTATTAATAGTGAAATGAAATGAAACACTATGTTAAACAATTAATTTGGTTTAATTTCGAAATATTAAAAAAAATTTAAAAATGACCTATTACTCCAGTTATTACCCTGCAGCCATTCCAAAAAAATTTATTTTATTTCTGACCGCGAAACTGAACAGGCATCAATTTTTCCATTGTAATTACATATATAAAAAACGGGATATATAAAAAATAGGATATATAAAAAATTTTCGTTAAATTCCGGTAGTGATGACTTTCATCGTATTCAAATTATTTTTTCCTTTATCTAGAATTAGCAAAAGTGGATATAATGATTATCACATTTTCTCAGTTCAATGGCATATCCCGGTAAGCATTAAAACTTACAATACAAAGTATTTGCAACAATTTTATTTGTTTTTATTTAACTTTGTTTTCAGAAATTTTTAAAATAAAAGTTGGAAATGACATTTAATACACCGACAGATTCCTGATGCTTGCCCAAAAAATTTTTGTACTGGTAATAAAAGTCGAACATACACCTATTTTGTTCGTAAGTATGTATTAAACTGAAAATAAGTAGAAGTAAAAAATTGTAGCATCTTGAAAATAGTGTGGACCTGAAAAATCACATTGATACTGTGAAAAGTAGTGAATCCATGGGATCGAAATCAAATTCGCGGACTACCTATCCGAAATTATCGCGAACTACCTATTTGACACTTTCGGAACCGCAAACCATATTTTCGAGACCTCGAAGCGAAATTTTTGCGACTCCCAAACCGATAATTTCGCGAACTGAGTATGATGTATTATAAAAAACTATCCCAAAATACAAAGTATTACTATAGAAGGGAATAACATTTCCTTTGGATTTTTCTTTTCCCCATCTCCTTTGCAATTTGCAATGTTCTTCGCATTCAGACTTTCATTGATGTTTTTATCTTAATTCCCCCATTTCACGATTATCTTCGAGGATCCGAATAATAGTCGAAACGTGAACAAGACTAACTTTACAGAAGTCATCGCTAGGATTTGTAAGAAGCAAACCCTCAGTGTAATTTCGAAAAACAATAAAGTTTTCTGACGCTTTGCTTATTTTACCGGCTTTTGTCCAAATCTTCGTGACAGATGCAGTTGGGAACTCCCTTCTTAATATGCCGTCGTTCATAGTAGCTGGCAAAATACCTCAATGCACCTTCTTCATTGACCGATAAATCTGCCAAGAAGTTACCAAATCCGTAGTTTTCATCTGGGCATATAGTTTCCAGACTGGCGTTGCTATTTTCATCTTCAGATAAAGTATCTGCGGAGATTATAATAGACCCTTCAGGTTATTAGCAACGCAGTTATCACCCAAGTCTACACCTCACAATCTAACTCATTTAAAACTGGCACTTTGCAGTTCTGGTCTTCTTCTCCATCTTCTTCATAATTCGACAATTCGCAATGCTTTTTGACCAATGACATGGAGCTTAAATGCGACACTGTAAATGCAAATTCTCGAACCGAAGGGTGTATTGTTTCGGCCTTGACAAATAAATTCCACATCAGGCATCGTATCGAAGATGTACTTGGCCATATTTGTCAAGGCATCGAAATAACTGATTAAGTTATTGATGCTGATGCTCCTACCCACGATGATCAAAGTCTTTAAAAACTCAGTGAATTTGCGACTTTGGCCAAAATGTCGTTCCATCTAGTGATCGGCCACTGATTTGGGTTCTTATGACGTTGCTCAAGTCGAAGCCTTCATTAACAGCAGCTAAAAACTTAGCTGTTGCTACGGCGTTGTTATTAACGCGAGGCAAATGCTCAAAACTCTTGGCTTCATACATAAACAAAGTACCGCAACAGCTTGGGTGCGAGGCGTGCAGAAGATGTCTTAGCATGCTGTTTGTAAAATTCTTTAATTACACCCCAGCTACAATACCCATCTCTTGTTTTTATGTTCTCCTTCATAAGTGCATTTCGAAGTCCTTAAAACAAGTGAGGGGAGTCGTGGAAGGTATAAATATGCCTTCCACGGTAGTCAAAGTACAAACAGCCTTCATTATTCAATTTCTTGCACAATGTGCCGTTTGCTCCCCCTTGGTCTGCGATTACGACCAAGACGCAAATGTTCCATTCAGTTTCCAGCACCTGAATATGTTCCATAGTATGTCGATGAGCTTAGCGGAGTTGTACCCGCTCTTTGTGAAATAAAAACTAAAGATAAATTTCATGCTTTAAAAGCACCTTTCACCATGAACACCAGGAGCTTCTTGGCAATTTGTTCTGTCCGATTGCCTCGGCCATCGTCCTCCAACCCCTCGTACATGTCCAGCTGGATGACACGACACTTCGACACTTCGCTCCTCAATGACATTTCATCGAATAGCA
Source organism: Stomoxys calcitrans (assembly GCF_963082655.1). Taxonomy (NCBI): domain Eukaryota; kingdom Metazoa; phylum Arthropoda; class Insecta; order Diptera; family Muscidae; genus Stomoxys; species Stomoxys calcitrans. The sequence goes on along the minus strand of NC_081556.1, from coordinate 48,910,308 downwards.
GCATTGCATAGCGGTCCCTCTCTTCCATATTGGCCGCTAACTCCTTTAGGCCTCGTACCATAATGTGCTGAATTCCGGGCTTCAAGTGTTACACGGGGATCCATCTACGCAATGTGCGCTGACAAGGGAGCTTGAAATCTTCCTCCTCTCTTAAATAGTCCATGGCCTTTGGACATTTGAGGTGAAGATTCAAGAAAAACTCTTTTTTTCCTTCTGGCTATATTTTGTGCGGTGTGGTTTGGAAATGGCATTTACAAATATGCGCGCGCCTTGTGATGCGTTCGAAACATTTACGCTCTTCTCGCATAAACTCTGCAGCGCATTTTTATAGAGCCGGGTTTCTTCCGTAAGCTGCAGGAAGCTCTTTTGAAGTTTTGCAACTTCCGCCATGGCATCTTGGGTCTTTTTTCGCTCAATCTCCTGTTCAAGTTTTACTTTTTTCGCCATTTCCAATAAATTATTGATGACTGGTGTATCCTTTAGGGGCCCCGGTATTCCTTGGATGTACCTGAACGTACATCATGTTCCTCTATATGGATATCGTTGCTTGCTTCTGTGCTAAGGTCCATGTATATTGGCCCCTCGCTCATCTCGTCGCCAAGAAAATATGTGAGGAAAGCAGACTCTACCAACTGCTGGCGTCTAACCATTTCATCCGGGAAATGAAGTCCACTAATAAATATTACCCTGAGGCTGGCCATTGCCTCCTTCAGCTCGCACACTTCCAACCAACGTTTTCTCTTCTCGACATCTGTCGGAATTTAAACCTGGTGCGGGTGGAGCTTGTGGAGTCACAACCTCTCAGTACACATGCGCGACCTTGGGGAGCTTAACGCTGAACTCTGACAAATATGTCCTGATCACAGTGGCCTGTTAGGAGAGGAAAGAATTACGAAAACAAAAATAAAAAACATATCTCATGTATATAATAATGAGAAATATTGCCCATACAATGAAAAATATATTTCATGTGTATACATACATTTTTGCGAAGTTTAGCCTTTTCACTCGGTTTATTTTATTTATAAAGGGCTTCTTACGTGCAGTTCTTCCTCTGTAACTATGCCTTTTGAGTGTATTTCGAATTGTTTGTGTAGTAACTTCCTTCCCTAAATATTCCATAGTGTTTTTACGAAGAATGGTCGCATTTGTCTTCGGAGTTTTCTGAACTTGCCGCACTAGCCAACGCACATCTCCAACTGAAAGTGCTTTTGGTCGACCAGATCTTGGTTTATTGTCAACAGTTTTCGTTTCTGTCCACTTTCTGATGATGGATTGTATAGTAGATCGTGGTCTATTTAATATTTCACTGATAGTTTTTTGAGTTAAACCATTCCTGTGGTGTTTAATTATCAAAACTTTTACCTCATCAGAAACCTCGTTTTGCTTACGACCCATTTTGACAAAAACTATATTTTCAATGAAATTAAATATTTGCTGTCAAGGGCAAAGCCTCCTTTACTAAATAAAACAGAAAAGGGGGATTCCCAAATAATATTTGAACTTGACTTTGATGATAGCACATCAATGATGAATACTTTTTTTGTTCTGTTTTTGGTGTTATTATATAAAATTGCATTTTTTGCGCTAATTAAATTTATTTTTTGAATTTATTTTAAAACATATTACGAAAAATAAACTATTGCATAAAACTGCATTATTTGTTTACTTTAAATTTTCTTCAATTACCCAAAATAAGTGAATTTATTATCAATTTTGCTAATGATGAATACTTTTTTTGACCGCTGTATATGTTAATCTGAACCAATTTTGTTCAAAATCAAAAGCGTTAGTTCTTGGGCCAAAAAAGAGACATCTGCAAGATTTCATGACAATCGGACTATAAATGCGGCCTGTAACAAAATCAAAAAAATACATTCACGGGCAGACACACGGCCATATCTAAATCGAATCGGTGATTCTAACCCGATTGATATACTGAACAATTGGTCTAGCTCTTCTCATTCTAAGCGATGCAAATAAATGCAAAAAGTTATAATACCCTTTACCACAGTGGTGGTGGTAAGATTGGCAAGATTGGCCATTGCAATGTAAGGGCTTTGACGTCTTGGAGACACGTAATGGAGCTACGTTTGATTTGTAGGGATGAGGAGGAGTTGTAGACTGTTGTGCACCTATTGTGGCACTCCACGCCTTTTCACATGAAGAAATTGAATTCCCCGGCAAACCAAAGTAGTTCTGCCTCTATTACAAAAAAAAAAAACACATACAACGGACAGAACAAGAGTACTTTCCCTAATTCAGTGTTGGCCTGGATTCCTTGCGGAGCCGACGCTTTAAAAAACATTCCGGCTCGATGTGTCGACCACACAGCCGTGTGCCACTATTTATTTCCACTTTATTTCAGCGCAGATTAGCGCACCACTGATCCATATCGTTCTTTGGAAACGTGACGAAATCGATATCCGCTTCTCCAAGTTTCCTTTCCCACCGGCAGAATACGCACTTCATAATTGTTAATTAATTCTCAACCGCACTGAAAATTTTACTTAATTTTTTTATTCATTCTCAACCGCACTGAGAATTTTCATTTACATAATGATTGAAATTTTGCGCGATTTCCATTAACAGCGCGCCCAATAGGCAGCTCTCTCCTAGAAAGAGATTTATAGAAGAGAGCTAATACTTTCCCCAAATTTCCAACTCCAGAAAATTTATTCTAAATTTTTGGAGTTTATATTAGTTTCTCATCCAGTTAAGGACAAAATTTCATGCACTACCGAATATTTAAATCAATTACAGTAAACGGATGAAATTGGGTTTTTACCTGGATGTCCTGGTTTATTCACTTCTACAACACTTCACTAAACTTTTTATTCTAAATTTTTAAAATTTTTTAATTTTTTTTTATTTTAGCACTTAACAAATACGACACGAACGCTTTTTTACATTTCCTGTACATAAAGTGATTAAATTAAGAGGAAATTAGATTGTTAATCTAAGTTCCTTTAAATTAAGTAACTTTTATCAAATATTAAATTTTTTTAAACATTTTCTACGACCGAAGTTTGTCACCCGTAACAAACCGACACTTTTCACCATTAAAATGATTAAATCCAAAGGAACTTAGACTAAAAATCTAATTTGCTTTAAATTTAATAATTATTTTTAACATTAAACAAAAAAGAACATTAGAAATTAACAAATAACAAAAGCGACAACAAAAAATTACTTTACGAATTAAAAACCCGAAACCGACTAAAATTAATTCACGATTATTAACATTAATAACACAAAGTGAAATACAAAAAAATGTTCCAAGGATGGCAAATCAAAACAAAAAACGAAAAAATTTTGCAACCCTCAATGTAATTCCAGTTGGAATACATTGAAAGGTTATGTCTTTAACGCGGGTTATTTTAAAATACGGACAAGACAAAGCAGAAACCCTCATTTCTATTTCTTTCGCTCTTTGCTTGAAACAACTTTTCTGCTTTAAAATTATACTCAACTCTTCGTATACAATATAGGTTCAGGTAGTCTCAGATAACAGTATCGCTACGAAACGTCCTTTTCGCCAAACATATATGTATACGACAATTTGTCACCCTCTGAATTTTTTTCGCGGCACAGGTAAACTTTTGCCAAATTCCAAACATAAACAAGCAGAGCTTGTTTTTTCGTTTAAATGTTAATTCTCCTCTCTTCTATAATTTCTGCTGATTCTGGATAAAAAATATTTGGTAGAAAACATACGGAATTTAACGCAAATGTTTTATATATCCCGTTTGCTCTTATTAGATCGAATTAAAGAAAGTGATTCAATTTTTTTAACTTCTCGCTTTAATTACAATGCAAAAATTTACACCTTCCGTGGTCAGAACTAAAATATATTTTTTAATTGCAGCAGAATAAAAGCTGGCGTAATAGATGATTTTTTCGCGGCCGAGGTAAAAATTTGCTAATTCAAAATACATATAAACAAGCCGAGTTTGTTTTTTCGTTTAAATATCAATTCTCCTCTATACATAATTTAAAGTCATAACTAAACTTTATACAGCGGTCAAAAAAAGTATTCATCATTAGCAAAATTGATAATAAATTCACTTATTTTGGGTAATTGAAGAAAATTTAAAGTAAACAAATAATGCAGTTTTATGCAATAGTTTATTTTTCGTAATATGTTTTAAAATAAATTCAAAAAATAAATTTAATTAGCGCAAAAAATGCAATTTTATATAATAACACCAAAAACAGAACAAAAAAAGTATTCATCTTTGATGTGCTATCATCAAAGTCAAATTCAAATATTATTTGGGAATCCCCCTTTTCTGTTTTATTTAGTAAAGGAGGCTTTGCCCTTGACAGCAAATATTTAATTTCATTGAAAATATAGTTTTTGTCAAAATGGGTCGTAAGCAAAACGAGGTTTCTGATGAGGTAAAAGTTTTGATAATAAAACACCACAGGAATGGTTTAACTCAAAAAACTATCAGTGAAATATTAAATAGACCACGATCTACTATACAATCCATCATCAGAAAGTGGACAGAAACGAAAACTGTTGACAATAAACCAAGATCTGGTCGACCAAAAGCACTTTCAGTTGGAGATGTGCGTTGGCTAGTGCGGCAAGTTCAGAAAACTCCGAAGACAAATGCGACCATTCTTCGTAAAAACACTATGGAATATTTAGGGAAGGAAGTTACTACACAAACAATTCGAAATACACCCAAAAGGCATAGTTACAGAGGAAGAACTGCACGTAAGAAGCCCTTTATAAATAAAATAAACCGAGTGAAAAGGCTAAACTTCGCAAAAATGTATGTAAAACAGCCCGAATCATTTTGGAAAACAGTCATTTTTGCAGACGAGAGCAAGTTTAATCTTTTTGGGTGCGATGGAAAGGTCATAGTGTACAGAAAACCAAATACAGAGCTTGAAGAACGAAACACAGTTGCTACTGTAAAACATGGTGGAGGTGGTTTAATGGTTTGGGGGTGTATGGCGGCTTCAGGAGCGGGAAATCTTGAAATTATTAATGGAGTAATGGATCATAAGTATTACATTGACATTTTAAAGAGGAATTTAAAAGATAGTGCTGTAAAACTTGGGCTTGGTAATAACTTTCAATATTATCAAGATAATGACCCCAAACATTCTGCTTTAAATACCAAGATGTGGATGCTGTATAACTGCCCCAAAGTCATTAAAACTCCTCCTCAAAGTCCCGACTTGAACCCAATTGAACATCTTTGGGAACATCTCGAACGCAAATTGAGAACGCGCAATTTTTCGAGCAAGAGTCAAATGCAACAGGTGATAATGGAGGAATGGACTAATATAGACCAAAATATAACCGCTAAATTAGTCCAATCGATGTCAAACCGTTTAAAAGAAGTTATAAGACGCGGTGGTCGAATAACAAAGTATTAATTTTTTTAAATTATGTTATTTATTTTTTTGTTTTTTTGCAATGATGAATACTTTTTTTGTTTAATTTTTTGTGTTCAGCTGTAAAATGGCCCTTTTTGTTCCAATAAATACTATTTTTATACCCTCCACCATAAGATGGGGGGTATACTAATTTCGTCATTCTGATTGTAACTACTCGAAATATTCGTCTGAGACCCCATAAAGTATATATATTCTTGATCGTCGTGAAATTTTATGTCGAACTAGCCATGTCCGTCCGTCTGTCCGTCCGTCCGTCTGTCTGTCGAAAGCACGCTAACTTCCGAAGGAGTAAAGCTAGCCGCTTGAAATTTTGCAAAAATACTTCTTATTAGTGTAGGTCGGTTGGTATTGTAAATGGGCCATATCGGTCCATGTTTTGATATAGCTGCCATATAAACCGATCTTGGGTCTTGACTTCTTGAGCGTCTAGAGTGCGCAATTCTTATCCGATTGGGATGAAATTTTGCACGACGTGTTTTGTTACGATATCCAACAACTGTGCCAAATATGGTTCAAATCGGTTTATAACCTGATATAGCTGCCATATAAACCGATCTTGGGTCTTCACTTCTTGAGCCTCTAGAGTGCGCAATTCTTCTCCGATTGGAATGAAATTTTGCACGACGTGTTTCGTTATTATATCCAACAACTGTGTCAAGTATGGTTCAAATCGGTCCATAACCTGATATAGCTGTCATATAAACCGATCTGGGGTCTTGACTTCTTGAGCCTCTAGAGTGCACAATTCTTATCCGATTGGAATAAAATTTTGCACGACGTGTTTTGTTACAATATCCAACAACTGTGACAAGTATGGTTCAAATCGGTCCATAACCTTATATAGCTGTCATATAAACCGATCTTGGGTCTTGACTTCTTGAGCCTCTAGAGGGCCCAATTCTTATCCAATTTGGATGAATTTTGGCACGTAGTATTTTGTAATAATATCCAACAACTGTGCCAAATATGGTTTAAATCGGTCCATAACCTGATATAGCTGTCATATAAACAGATCTGGGGACTTGACTTCTTGAGCTTCTAGAGGGCGCAATTCCTATCCGATTTGGCTGAAATTTCGCAAGACGTTTTTTATTGTTACTTTCAACAACTGTGTCAAATAAAGTACAAGTCGGTTCATAATCTGATATAGCTGCCATATAAACCGATCTTGGGTCTTGACTTCTTGAGCCTCTAGAGGTCGCAATTATTATCCGATTTGCCTGAAATTTTGTACGACGGATCCTTTCATGACCATCAACATTCGTGTTTATTATGGTCTGAATCGGTCCATAGCCCGATACAGCTCCCATATAAATCGATCTGTCTATTTTACTTTTTGAGCTCACAAAGAGCGCAATTCTTATTTGAATTTGCTGACATTTTACACAGGTCTCGAGGTCTCGCTCTAATAGCAGAGCAAATCTTTTCGTATATCCTTTTTTTTTGCCTAAGAAGAGATGCCGGGAAAAGAACTCGACAAATGCGATCCCTGGTGGAGGGTATATAAGATTCGGCCCGGCCGAACTTAGCACGCTTTTACTTGTTTTCTTTAAAAACAATGAAATTGTGTACATATATATCACACAAGCACTACTGCATCATTAGTTTAATATGTTTTTATTCCAATTGTCTTTTGTAGACTTATTAAAAAAAAACATTGAATGATGAATACTTTTTTTGACCGCTGTAGTCTTATAATGTTGCAATTTGTAGATAAGTCGTAAAGGATTTTAACCTTTATTTTTTTCTATTTATTTTCAGTTTAATATTGTACATACTTACTAACAAAATAGGTGCATGTTCGACTTTTATTACCAGTAGAAAATTCATTGGGCAAGCATCAGTATTCTACCAGAGTATTACATTTTTCCCACTTTTATTTTAAAAATTTCTGAAAGCACAGTTAAATAAACACAAATAAAATTGCTGCAAATACTTCGTATTGTAAGTTTTTATGCTTATCGGGCTATGCCAATGAACTGAGATATAGTGATAATCATTATATCCAGTTTCTGCTGATTCTGGATAAAAGAAAAAAATTATTTGATATAAAACATACGGAATTTAACGCAAATGTCTTTTATATCCCGTTTGCTGTTATTAAATCAAATTGAAGAAAGTGATTAAATTTTTTTAAATTCTCGCTTTAATTACATTGCAAAAATTTACGCCTATTAAGTTCCGTAGTCAGAATTAAAATATTTTTTCCTTTGGAATTGCAGCAGAATAAAAACTGGCGTAATAGGTGATTTTTAATTTTTCTTTTTCAAATATTTCGAAATTAAACCAAATTGATTGTTAAACATATTGTTTCATTTCATTTCACGATAAATAAATGTTTCCATTTGCAAAATTTTTGAATTAATTATTGGTAAATAAACAATTTTATATTTGGCAGTCTGTAGAAGGCCGTATTAGACATTTTATCAATTTGCATTCACAATTTTTTTTTTTTAAATCTTTTTAAATATTTCGGCAATAGAAAAAGAGGTAAAAATTTCCATATTTTAAGTAAACAAAAACACTTTAAATAACTTCATCTGACCAAACGATCTACTGCTAAAATTGTCTTTAAAAAACATACATTACGTGGGTTAATTTCTAAAATATCTTAAGAGTGAACACAAAGTTTTGAAGATCATTAAATTTTTTTTTCTATTAAGACTTTATTTTTTTTTAATTGATCTCCATTTTCCCATTTTAAGCCCAAACAAAATATTTTGCAACAAAAACCGTAATAGGTACTGATTTTCGCTCCAAATTATTCATATGTATCTTTGATTAAAAACTGACTCATGTTAAACGATTACACAATATAAATGCATCGTTTTCAATATATTGAATAAAAAAATGCGCTTAACAAGTTTAAAAGAATTTTTCAAGTGCATACGACGATTTAATTAAGAAATTTGCAATTACATTAAGCAAATCTTGGTACTCTTAGATTCCACCCATCAAGTTTACAATATGGCTAATATTTTTTTACTAAATTTCAAGTTTCCACATTCCCGCTTTTTGTTCCTCTTTTTTTGTATATAAATTAAAGCTTGAAATGTTCTTTATATCCTAGGTGACTTTCAACTAGTATTTTTCTGAATATTAAAACCCACCTTATATAGACTCCCTAAATTCGGTATAGGAGCTATTATAAAATATTGGTCGTTCGTCGTCCATGGATTATATTCGCCAGTCAGTGAAAAAGTTGGACCAAAAATGTGGGGTTTTAGAGCAAAAATGCCGAAAAGTGGGGGTACGTTAATATGGGACCTACACCTAAAGTTGAACCAAAATATGGACTGGGATGAGTACATAATTTTACTTTACTTTAATTGGCCATTACAGGAAATTTACTACTCTAACCGAACATAAAATAGATGCCCAAGCCCATCGATCTTCTTCTTCTCCAATTTCTGACACCCATTTTCGAAATGTCGCTCTTCACTTATTCACTCTATAGGAGTTTTGATCTTCCCCTTTTGCATTTTCTTGTGTTGTCGCCTTCAAAAGACTTCTTTGCTGGAGCTTCTTCAACCATTCAAACAGCATGACCTAGCCAATGCAAATGCTGTATTTTGATGGGTTTAACTATTTTATAGTCGTCATACAGCTTGTGGTTCATACGACGCCAGTATATTATAACAAATATTTCCAAACTTAACCAAATCGGACATTAAATACGCCTTTTAGGTACTGAAGATTTCAAATCTGGAGCCCAGTCTATGCGCGGGCAATGAAAATATATAAACCTTTACAGCCCATCCTGGAATATAATGGATAAAGAATACATTTGTGCCAAAATTTAGCTTCCATAAACATAAAACTATTAAGATGAATCCTATGGCCCGTTTACATAGCACATCAAACGCTTATTCATCGACTGTACGTGTTGATTATAGGTTTTGTCAAAAACGATACATGATTTTTTCAACCTTCAGTCAATTTTGTTTGTCAAAGCGGCCGTAGCAAACGGAAAAATTGGAAATTGTAAAATAGAAATTTTGTGTTGTGAACTTTTGTGTGAAATGCCGTTGTCTGACGAAACTTATTGCTACTGCAATATTATTTCAAGAAGAGCATGCAAAAAAGCGACTTCAGCTTCGTATCAACTCATGTTCACCAGAGCACTCCATCTTCATGTTATTAAAAGCCCCTTCAATGTCCAGGAAGGCCGCCAATATACAAATTCACCCATATCCAAATTCGCTTCGATGTAGCCAACCACATCATGGAGGGCAATGTTAAACGACCAAGGCTTTAATATCCTAATCATAGTACTATTGTAATTATAATACACAGTACTATTATTGTTAATCTTTTTTAATGTTGCTGTAATCGCTGCTTTAACGTCCCACATTGCTGGGAGCGAGCGATAACATTCTATAAAGTCTAGGATGAATGCCTTATCTTCATTTTCCCTATTTTATTTACTTTTACCGCAGACATCTTTCACAAATTCCAAAAATTTTTGTTTAAACGGTACATCGATTGATGCCAGTCATCGAAGCTCAGCGAAAAAATCTAAATGATTTTGATTTATGGCCATGACTGATGGCCATGTGTATATGTGACGCATACACCTTTGTTTTCAAAAATACTATTACAATGATCACGCATCTTTACGGCCATGTAAACTCAACATTAAACTTATAATGACATAATCCCAAAATTTGGCTTGGATTTGGCACAGAATTTGGTACGAGTTATTTATGGCAACAAGAGTAAACCAAAGAGCAATGAATCCCAAAATTGGAAATAGTTCTTACCTAGCAACATTAGCAAAGCCAAACATGTAAATATATCTGTGCAGCTTTCTTTTCGACTATTCAACTTCAAAATCGGTTATTCGACTTTTTAATCATTGAAAATCGACTTCGAATTTTTTAAGCAAAAAGTCGACCAATGATAAGTCGAAAGTCGACTTTGGGATCCCTAATAGGGGGTGCCACACTGTTTCACTACTGATTAACAGTATTATCGATTGACCTAAGAATATGCCAACTGCCAGATCGTTACGATCAAAGAGGGATTAAATATAAGCGGGATTTTGAGTGAATAATACGGGATTACCAGTGACCAAGATTAGCTATATTTTTCATTCGCTTTTGTTTCATAAAATTCTTTGACAAGGAGAATTGCACTATCTATCGATATTAAAAATGAACTACGGTAATCTAGCTCAACGTTAAAGCAGTTAAATTAAATGCCTGAAATTATGTTTTGCATAAAAAATGCACTAAAACCGGCAATATTAAGTTTGATGTTGGCATTTTTTGATTAAGAGCGTGTGTCGGACGATAGAAATCTCCTATGGTGAGCTGTAAAAATGACGCAGGGGCGGTTCTTTACACTGGTGAGAAAAGAAATTAATTTTGGTTTGCCAATCGACCATTTTTTTTCTAACACTGACAAATTTTTACGTTTATCAAAAATCAAAAGTAAATAAGATGTGCGCGCTACATAATAATACAGGAAAAAGGCTAAAAATAATGATTATTTGCATAATGAATTTTCCATTACTGCTAGCAGTTATATTGCAAATGCGAACGTTACAATATGGAGATATTGTAGGTCTTGCTTTGGAAAAGAGGAAAACACAGCGAGTACGGCAAGTAATGTTATTTTAAAAACATCTGCATTAATTATTTCCCAATTTTAGGAAGTTTTGTACATGGAGCCTTCTTCACGAACCATTACTTCAATAAACTACACCATTTCAATAAACAACATACACAGAACTGTCCATTATTATAAAATAACAAAATTTTAAAATCCCGTTGTCATTGATAATAAACAATAATTTTACTTATTTTATGCCAAATAAGTCGTTTAAATTTAGTGACGTCTGCCCACAATGTAGGCGGCTAAGTTATGCCGCACGCAAAGTTCATTACCCAAATGCAAATGAATTTAGAATTACTGACATGGGACTTTGCTCTATGAAACGTCAACATTTGATGTGCTGTCAAAAAACTTACTAGCACCTGGGCTACTCAAAAATTATTCACCACACTTAACGTAATATTTTTACTATCCCTACAACTTTGCTACCATTCGACACATAGCCTAAGACGGGAAAATGCATTGCTGCATTCAAAGATGGATATTAAACGAAAAATACGGGATGACCAGTGATCAAGATTAGCGTGCACAATGCAATTCACAATGTGGATAATGCAGTTCACAACATTACGATCAGGGATTAATATCATTATAATTGATAACTCTTTGATTTTAATAACGAGCTAACTGCATTGCCAACTTTAATCAGATTAACTCGGAATCGGCATTGCCGATACTTAAAAAACACATATATCTAAAGCATAATTTCAGGCCTTATCTGTAAATTTTTTAACAAAGACCGACCAAGACATACGGTCTTCTTGGTTTTCCTAAAATCGTAAGTGGCACAGATAAGATTCATACTAGTTGGTATGTCCAAAGAGGGATTGATATATTAGAGGGTTTTTAAGCGAAAAATACGGGATGGCCAGTGAGCAGATTAGGGTACAACCTCACGACATATTTTGTTCATATTTTCAAACAACTCTTTGAGAAGGAAACCCGAATTATCTATCGATATTGAAAATGTACCGCGGTAATCTTACTCAACGTTAAATCAGTTAAATGAAATGCCTAAAATTATGCTTTGGATAAAATAATTCACAAAATAACGGCAATGTTGGCATTTTTTTTTTGGTAAAGATGGGAAAATCATAGCTGCATGCAAAGAGGGCCTAATATATATGAGGGATTTTAGGCGGACAATACAGGATGACAAGTGACCAAGATTAGTGTGAAACATGTGGATAATGGAGTTTACAACCTCACAATCAAAGAAGGATTAATATGATAATTGATAACTCTATGATTTCAACGAGCTAACTGTAATGCCAACTTTTATCAAGGGGAACCCGGAATCGGAAATGTTAATACTTAACAAACAAAGCATAATTTCAGGCACTTGATGTAAACTGTTCGATGTTTGACACCAAACATTGCGTCTGAACGAAGAACCAAAACAAAAAAACATATAAAAAGTTCGATATCGTAAACGACATGTTGCACGCTAATTTCAGCTTTTACTCTTAAATAATTGATAACTCCTTAATCAAAACAAGTGAAAAGGCATTAAGTTCGGTCAGGCCGAACTTTGGATACCCACAACCTCGGGTATATATGTAAATCCCCTTTCGTCACTATCCGGTGAAAATTGGATAACTTCAGCACCAAAATTCGGCACGGCCATTGAGTGGTCTAATAAAAATAAGTCACTGTTCAATATTTTAGAACAATATATTGGTCTTTTTGGCAGCTATATCCAAATATAAAGCGATCTGAACCATATAGGACACGGATGTCGGCAATTTTAACGAAATCGGATAATAACTGCGCTTTTTATAGGGCCAAGACTTTAAATCAAGAGATCGTTCTATATGGCACCTATAATCAAATGTGGATGATCTGAACCAAAGTGTTCTGTTTTGACTTCCAATAACTGAGACAAGTACGGTCCGAATCGGTCTATAACCTGATATAACTTCCATGTAAACCGATCTCCCGATTTGAGTTCTTGAGCCGCCGGAAGCCGCAATTTTTGTCCGATTAGGCTGAAATTTTGCATGCGATGTTCTGTTACGACTTCCAACAACTGAGACAAGTAGGGTCCGTATCGGACTATAACCTGATATGGCTCCCATATAAAACGATCTCCCGATTTGTTTTCTTGAGCCCCTGGAAACCGCAATTTTTGTCCGATTTGGCTGAAATTTTGCACAAAGTGTTCTGTTACGACTTCCAACAACTGAGACAAGTACGGTCCAAATCGGTCTATAACCTGATATAGCTGCCATATAAACCGATCTCCCGATTTGACTTCTCGAGCCCTTACAAGTCGCAATTTTTAACCGATTTGGCTGAAATTTTTCATGTGGTGTTCTGTTATGACCTCAAACAACTTTTTCAAGTAAGGTCAAAATCGGTCTATAACCTGATATAGCTCCCATATAAACCGATCTCCCGATTTGACTTCTCGAGCCTCTGGAAGTCGCAATTCTTGTCTGATTTGGCTGAAATTTTGCACATAGTATTCTGTTACGACTTCCAACAACTGAGACAAGTACGGTCCAAATCGGTCTATAAGTCGATCTTCCGATTTGACTTCTTGAGTCCTTACAAGCCGCAATTTCTGTCCGATTAGGCTGAAATTTTGCATGCGATTTTATGTTACGACTTTCACCAACTGAGACAAGTACGGTCCAAATCGGTCTATAACCTGATATAGCTCCCATATAAATCGATCTTCCGATTTAATTTCTCGAGCACATAGTGTTCTGTTATGACTTCTAAACACTGTGTCGAGTACGGTCCAAATCGGTCTATAACCTGACGTACCTCCCATATATAAACCGGTCTCTCGATTATCCTTGTTCGGTTCCTAGAACCTTGAATTTTTGCTGGTTTGACAGACCACCACTGTGAGTTCCCAAGATTCGGCTCGGCCGAACTAAGCACGCTTTTACTTTTTATACCCTCCACCATAGGATGGGGGTGTACTAATTTCGTCATTCTGTTTATAACACCTCGAAATATGCGTCTATATATTCTTGATCATCATGTCATTTTAAGTCGATCGAGCCATGTTCGTCTGTCCGTCTGTCGAAAGAGCGCTAACTTTCGAAGGAGTAAAGCTAACCGCTTGAAATTTTGCACAAATACTTTTTATTAGTGTAGTTCGGTTGATATTGTAAATGGACCAAATAGCTGACATATAAACCGATCTTGGGTCTTGACTTCTTGAGCTTCTAGAGTGCGCAATTCTTATTCGATTTGACTGAAATTTTGCACGTAGTGTTTTGGTATCACTTCCAACAACTGCGATAAGTACGATTTAAATCGGTTCATGTTTTGATATAACTGTCATATAAACCGATCTTGGGTCTTGACTTCTTGAGCATCTAGAGGGCGCAATTCTCGTTCGATTTGACTGAAATTTTGCACGTACAGTTTTGGTATCACTTCCAACAACTGTGCTAAGTACGATTCAAATCGGTCCATGTTTTGATATAGGTGCCGTATAAACCGATTTTAGGTCTTGACTTCTTGAGGTTCTAGAGAGCGCAATTCTTATCCGATTTGATTGAAATTTTGCAAGTGGTGTTTTGGTATTACTTATATATATTACGTATAAACCGATTTTGGGTCTTGACTTCTTGAGCTTCTAGAGAGCGCAATTCTTATCCGATTTGATTGAAAATTTGCACGTGGTGTTTTGTTATGACTTCCAATAACTATGCTAAGTATGGCGCAAATCGGTGTATAACCTGATATAGCTGCCATGTAACCGATCTTTGGTCTTGACTTCTTGAGCCTCTAGAGGGCGCAATTCTCATCCGATTTGGCTAAAGCTTCGCATGAGGTGTTTCGTTATGACTTCCAATAACTGTGCTAAGTATGGCGCAAATCGGTGTATAACCTGATATAGCTGCCATATAAACCGATCTTGGGACTTGACTTCTTGAGCCTCTAGAGGGCGCAATTCTCGTCCGATTTGGCTGAAATTTCGCATGAGGTGTTTCGTTATGACTTCCAATAACTGTGCTAAGTACGGCGCAAATCGGTACATAACCTGATATAGCTGCCATGTAACCGATCTTTGGTCTTGACTTCTTGAGCCTCTAGAGGGCGCAATTCTCATCCGATTTGGCTAAAGCTTCGCATGAGGTGTTTTGTTATGACTTCCAATAACTGTGCTAAGTATGGCGCAAATCGGTATATAACCTGATATAGCTGCCATATAAACCGATCTTGGATCTTGACTTCTTGAGCCTCTAGAGGGCGCAATTCTCATCCGATTTGGAAACAATTTTGTACAACGGCTTTTCTCATGACCCTCAACATACGTGTCTAATATGGTCTGAATCGATCAATAGCTTGATACAGCTTCCATATAAACCGATCTCCCAATTTTGCGCTTTGAGCTCCTACAAGGCGCCATTCTTTTCCGAATGAACTGAAATATTACACAATGACTTCTACAATGTTCAGTATTCATTTATGGTCCGAATCGGTCTATAACTTGATATAGCTCCAATAGCATAAAAGCTCTTATTCATTATTCTCTGTTTGCCTAAAAAGAGATACTGCGCATAGAACTCGACAAATGCGATCCATGGTGGAGGGTATATAAGATTCGACCAGGCCGAACTTGGCACGCTCTTACTTGTTTTCCATTAGTAAAGGCCTGATTTCAAAATATGAACATGAAATAGAACAGAAACAAACAACACTTTTCCACACATTTCAAAAAAGGTAATCGCTTTATTTACAAACCTAACTAAAAGTAGATAAAACAATAAATAAAATTTAAATATTTGTTTTTAAATAAATAGTAAGTCATTGAACAACATGAAATAGAGGAATAAGGAAATAAATAAATAATAAAAAAATACTTATAAATATATTTTAAAGTTTTTTTTTCGTTACATAATATATAAGTACAACGTCCCATAATCAAAGAATTTTAACTAAGTTTATAGCATAAACTAATGAAGAAAGTTTACTGCCTTAGATGGAGACAGGAAGATTACAAAAAAATATTTAAGAAACTGACAAATAGCTCCTCTGCCATCCATGGAAGCTTGTTTTTTATAAACTCTTTAAGGTTTCTTTTTTTTGAAAATGGTTTATGCGAGTATTAAGGGTGGGGCAATTAAAAAGAAAATTTAATTTTTTATTTTTCATACGAATAATAATATCAGAGTTCATACTTCTGCTATGACTTCTAAAATTTACATTTTCTACTCATCAACACCACCACCACCAGAACCACTCTTCTCCTTAAGTTGGGCCTGCAATTGCTTAACCATATTGCCATTGTTATTGTGCCGCTGGAAGAAGGCATTGATGGAGCTCATGGAACGATATTCCAAATTGTCACTGACATTCCAGTCAATGGCCCCAATACTCTGGTGGCGTCCCAAGGGATTGCGAGTCTTGGACTCATTGTATTTCTCCAGCAAATGGAGTAGACAATCTTTGGTATTGTTGGCTGCCTCTTCCAGATTGACGGGCTGATGCGTGTTGGGCAAACCCACAGGGACATCGCGGCTCATTTGATTGATGCGGAATTTGGCACGTTTTATGCTGGCCGCCTCCTGAAATCTTTCCGCTGAACTTTGGGCATTACCAGTTGTCATGGTGGTAACGGAAGATTTTCTGGGCATAGGGGTGGGCGCCGCTGCCGCTGTTGCACTCAATTTAGGTGTATCATCGATGGTTTTCTGCAAGCGCCACGACAAGTTGCTGGTTCGACTTTTGCCCGGATTGAGATTATTGAAGAAGCTATTGGTGGTGCAGGCTGTTGTGGTTGTTGTTGTTGTTGACGATTTGGCCTCTGATGTAACCTGGGACGATGTACTTGCTATAGTTTTGCTTGAGGTAGTAGTAGCTGTTGTAGCAGTCGAAGCTTTGGAAACTTTGGCCGATGTCTTGGCTGCTGTGTCTTTTACGACCTTGTTAGTGTCCGCCATCTTTGCTGTAGTTTTCTTTTCACCCACCCCTGCGGCTTCTTTGGGCTTCTTAGTCTTGGGCTTCTTCTCTTTATCCTTTTTCTCCGTCTCACTGTCCTTCTCCTTTTCGGCTTCTTTATTCAGTTTCGTATTGATTTGGGCCAACATTAGCAAATGATCTGACAGCTTTTTAATCTCATCGGCCAAGTTAACACGTTCTCCTGAAGATCTTCTGCCCAGCAGGTAGTTGGTATCCGAGTTGCGGCGATCGAATGTATGAAGATAGGATTTCAGAGAGCGCTGTTGCGAATTCATGGGACTGCCATTAAAATCATCAAAGCGTATACCAAAGGGATTGTTAATGTTTTGTGGTGTGGGCGTAGCGGCCCCACTGGGCGAGAAGGGGAATAAATGTTCGCGGGACTCATTAATGGGGGTCGGTGGCTCATCGTTGTCGTGTAAGTTGGGCAAACAGGATTCATCATCGGTAACGGTGTCCAAGGATTCGCAGGGTGAAGGTGAGCAGACTGAGGCCACGAAGAAGCATAAAAGAAATGGAGAGCAGAGAAAGAAGAAAATGCTTAGTATTTTTTCATTAAACGCAAGGAAAATATTAAAAAAAATTGAAATTAGAAATAAAATGTAGTGTGTTTTTTTTTGCAGCCAAGCTTTGTGTTCTATTGTAGCTTAAAGAAAAAAAAATCGAATCAATGAACAAACGTAGAAAAAGGACACTTTTACAAGGATTTGTAAGCGCTGTAATACCAAAAAGCCATTACCAAATAACACACTCACATTATCAACATACTAAAACATTATGAGTGATAGTGGATTTTTAAGTAATGACATAATGAGATGGGTGAGGATTATTTGTTTTGAAATTGAAGCAAAAGCTTCAGTGGTTTTTACAGAGCAATGCAAGTGCTTTGAAGCTAACCATCATTTCCTAAGGATCAGAGTAGACAAGATCTTGCATTGAATGTGTTTAGCTCAGTTATAAGAGGATCCATAGTATGAAATGCTCCCAAACTGCTGAAATTTGAACCCAGGCCTTGTAAATTCATACAGTGCAACTGACTCGAACTATTCGTATTGTAAATCTTTCATTTCTTATGAATTATTTTTCATATTTTGGCACTGTTCACACTCTTTCCAATGGTTTTTTTTATTGGTAAAACATTGTAAACGTACTTGGCACAGCTGTTGGAAGTCATAAGGAAACATTATCAGACAAAAATGTTGGCTTCTAAGAGCTCCAGAAGTCAAATCGGGAGATTGGTTTATATGGGAGTTATATCATTTTATAGACCGGTTTGGACCGTACTGGACACAGCTGTTGAAAGTCATGAGAGAACACTATGTGCAAAATTTCAGCGAAATCGGACAAAACTTGCGGCTTCCAGGGGCTTAAGAACTCAAATCGGGAGATCGGTTTATATGGGAGCTATATGAGGTTATATACTGATTCGGACCGTACTTGGCACAGCTGCTGGAAGCCGTAAGAAAGCACTATGTGCAAAATTTCAGGCAAATCGGACAAAAATTGTTGCTTGCAGGAGCTCAAGAACTCAAATCGGGAGATCGGTTTATATGGGAGCTATATTATGTTATAGACCGATTTAAACCGTACTAAACACAGCTATTGGAAGACATGAGAGAACACTATGTGCAAAATTTCAGCCAAATCGGACAAAAATTGCGCCTTCCAAGGGCTCAAGAACTCAAATCGGGAGATCAGTTTATATGGGAGCTATATCAGGTTATACACCGATCAGGTTATACACCGATCAGGTTATACACCGATTCAGCCAAATCGGACAAAACTTGCGGCTTCCATGGGCTCAAGAACTCAAATCGGGAGATCGGTTTATATGGGAGCTATATCATGTGATTGATTGATGTGACCGATTTGAACCGTACTAGACACAGCTATTGGAAGTCATGAAAGAACACTACGTGCAAAATTTCAGCCAAATCGGACAAAAATGCGGTTTCTAGGGGCTCAAGAAGTCAAATCGGGAGATCAGTTTATATGGGAGCTATATCAGGTTATACACCGATTTGGAACACACTTGACACAGTTATTGGAAGTGAAAACAAAAAACGCATGCTCAATTTCGGCTTCTAGGGGCACAAGAAGTCAGCGGACCCTCCCCCTTACCCTAATTTGCAGAAACACCAGATCTCGGAGATGGGTGGTGCGATTTAAGCGAAATTTTGTGTGCTGTCTTATAGTAACATATAAGCAAAAGTTTGATATCCAGATTTCGGATGGGGTATCTAAAGGGTCCGACCCACCCCCAAAACCTACAAAAAATATATCTATAGACCAATCAAGACAATATGCTATTCAAATAAAATGTATTTAACTGTAGAATACGTATCTGATATCCATTTGTCGGACACCTCTAAATAGGACATATTTTCGACCGAGGCAATATAGGCCTCAAATAAAAGTTATTTGAGAATAGATTGCGAGTCTGATATCCAAATGTAGGACCAAGAGTTTGAGGGCCTCCCATCAAAACACCCACCAAAGGGGGCAATTTTGCCGACCATAGCAATATGGGGCTCAAGTGAAAAGTCTTTGGGAGTAGAGCACGAATCTGAAATCAATATTTGGGAAAAGTGTCTATGGGGCCACCCCACTCCCATACATCCCCCAAATAGGACATATTTTCTTACCATAGCAATATGGGGCTTAAATAAAAAGTATTTAAGAGTATAACACGAAGCTGACATAATTTTCAGGGCCAAGTCACTCAATGGCCACCCCATCCCCCAAAACACCCCTCAAACCGGCCATGTTTGTCGAATATGGAAATATGAGACACAAATGAAAGATATTTGGGATATCTGATATCAACATTCGGGACTCACTGTCTAGGGGACGTCCCAGCCCCATATATAAGAGGTATTTGCTGACCATTGCAATATAGGGCTCAAAAAGAGTGGATCACGATGTTGATAATTTTTAAGACCCAACTATCCAAATCGGAAATATATACTAACTATTATAACAGTGGCCTCAAATAAAAGGTATTTGTGATTAAAAAAAGATTTTGATATCCAATTTTGGCACCAAGTGTTTGGCCCCCCTTAAACCAATGGCAATATGGGCTTCAAATGAATGATATTTGAAAGTAGAACGCGATGACGAAATTTTTTCTGGGCTTAGTGTTTGGAGGACGACCCCACTCCCCAAAACCCCTAAATCGGACATATTTACCGACCATGGCAATATGGGGTAAATGGTATTGGTGAGTAGAGCATGAAATTTATATCCACTTTCCCGACCAAATTTCTAAGGTTCCACCTCATTCGCAAAACACCCCCCAAACACGGTTTATTTACTGGCTATGGCAATATGGTTCGCAAATAAAAGGTATTTGGGAGTGGAATCTGATATCCAAATGTGGGACCTATATTTGGGGACCGCCGCTCCCCCAAAAACACCCCCCAAAGAAGATAAGTTTACCGATCATTGCAATATGGGGTTCAAGGGACAAGTGTTTGGGGGACGCCTCATCCTCCCCTGAAAAAATGGTAATATGGAGTTAAAATAAATGATATTTCTTCAGGGTAAAGTGTCTGGAGGACCACCCCAGCCCCCAAAACACCCCTAAACCGGACATTCATAGGGGGGCAATATGGGGCTCAAATGAAAGGTATTTGGGGTAGATTATTTTGGTATCAAACCCACATTCGGGGGTCCAGACCACCACCTTAACCCACCAACCTCCACCCTGGGGACCTTTCCTCTACCAAAATCCCCATGCGAATATCAGGCTCTAATAAAGTCTTTAAGAATGGAGTACATCTAACACCCAAACTCAAATGACCATAAACTCTCCGAATGAATTCATAGACCAATAAAGATCCTCTGGGATTCACGTCAAGGCTCTCTTTAATTATCGAAAATAAATACTCAAGGGATAATTTTTTCCATATATTGTAAAAGAAGGCGCAGCGGAGCGGGCCCGGTCCAGCTAGTGCCTCATAAAATACAAATTATATTGACAAACCTTTGCTAATTAGGGTAGGTGCCAACAAAAAATCGTCGAGCGTGTCTATACATTGTGCAATTCAATTAAAGATATTTGGGAGTAGAGTTTACGATCCAGGTCAATATAGGAAGTAATGTGTACCACGGTGCAACGCCTCTTTGGAGAGAAGTTTTTACGTGGCATAGTATCTCACAAATGTTGGCAGCATTAGGAGGGGAAAACCACCGCTGAAAATTTTTTTGGGGTTCAGACTTGCTAACCTCTGCGCTAAGGTGGTTGGAGAAGATATTGTGTAAAATGTCAGTTAAATTGGATTAAAAGTGCGCCCTCTAGAGGCTCAAGACGTATAATCCAGCGATCGGTTCATACTGGAGCTATATCAGGTTTTAGAATGTTGGCAGCATTAGGAGGGGAAAACCACCGCTGAAAATTTTTTTGGGGTTCAGACTTGCTAACCTCTGCTCTAAGGTGGTTGGAGAAGATATTGTGCAAAATGTCAGTTAAATTGGATTAAAAGTGCGCCCTCTAGAGGCTCAAGACGTATAGTCCAGCGATCGGTTCATACTGGAGCTATATCAGGTTTTAGACCGATACGGATCATACTTGTCACATCTGTTGATGTGAGTGCTCTCTGGAGACTCTTTTAGATTTCAGGCTCACGAGCTAAATAAAAACATGAACCGATATGGCCCATTTACAATCCCAACCGACCTACACTTATGGGAAGTTTTGTGCAAAATTTCAAGCGCCTAGCTTTACTCCTTCGAAAGCTAGCGCGCTTTTCATAGACAGACAGACGGACGGATATGTGTCAAGTGTCAATACGATTAAGAATATACGTAATACAAACCTTTGCTAATCAGGGCAGGTCCCAACCTAAAATATCGCCGAGCGTGTCATTACATTTTGAGATTCAATTTAAGGTTTATGGGAGAAGAGTTTGGATCTGACAACAAAAGTAAGGGGCAAATGTCTAAGGAGTATTTCACCTGCCGAAAGTACGGTCCAGGTCAATATAGGAAGCAATGTTATTGAGGACGAAAACATTGAAACTGAATCCTTAGATTGGTTTCTGCGGTGCAATTCCAGGTTTCTCTAATCTCAAACATCCCAAGTGGGCATATGGACCGAAGATGACAATTATTGAAAAACAAATTACAATTAAAAAGTAAAAGCGTGCTAAGTTCAGCTGGGTCGAATCTTATATACCCTCCACCTAGGGTCGCATCTGTCTAGTTCTTTTCCCGGTATCTCTTTTTAGGAAAACATATGAATAAAGAAAAAAATTGCTATGATATTGCAGCTATATTAACTTATGGTCCGGACCATAATTAAACTGAATCTACAATAGAAGTCGTTGTGTAAAATTTCTGCCAATTCGAATAAAAATTGCGCCCTTTAGGGGCTCAAGAAGTAAAATAGGGAAATGGGTTTATATGGGAGCTGTATCAGGCTATAGACCGATTCAGACCATATTTGACACGTATGTTGAAGGACATTTCAGCCAAATCGGATTATAATTGCGACCTCTAGCGGCTCCAGAAGTCAAGGTCGCAAATCGGTTTATATGGCAGCTATATCAGGTTATGAACCAATTAAAACCATATTTGGCACAACTGTTGAAAGTCATAACAGAACACTTCTTGCAAAATTTCAGTCAAATCGGATAGGAATTGTGCCCTCTAGAGGCTCAAGAAGTCAAGATTCAAGATCGGTTTATATGGCAGCTATATCAAGTTATGTACCGATTTGAACCATACTTAGCACAGTTATTGGAAATGATAACAAAACACCTATTGGTAAATTTCAGCCAGATCGGGTGAGAATTACAAGAATTGCAATGCTTGTAAAAGTTGCAAGGTTAGGGTGAAAAGTGGGTGGTGATATTAATGATCAGAGTTTAGTCGATCCAAGACTGTGCCACTGGCAGTAGTGCCTAGCACTCGATCTTAAGTGTTGTCTCAGAGATCTGATCCGAAGCCTCTTTTATTACTTTCAGATTTGCTAATGTCGCACAGTGGGAGAAAATCCAAAACAAACAAGTAAAAAGGCGTTAAGTTCGGTCGGGCCGAACTTTGGATACCCACCACCTCGGGTATATATGTAAACCACCTTTCATCAAAATTCGGTGAAACTTTCATACCTTATGCCCCATATCAGTTATTGGACCGATTTGGACCAAATACCAATAAGTACAGTAGCTATATCTAAAAATTAACCGATCTGAACCATATTCGATACGGATGTCGAAATCCTATCATAAGTCACTGTGTCAAATTTCAGTGAAATCGGACAATAAATGCCTCTTTTATGGGCCCAAAACCTAAAATTGAGAGATCGGTCTATATGGCAGCAATATTCAAATCTGGACCGATCTGAGCAAAATTGAAGAAGGGCATCGAAGAGCCTAACTTAACTCACTGTCTCAAATTTCAGCGACATCGGACAATAAATGCGTCTTTTATGGCCCGATAACCTAAAACCTAGATATCGGTCTATATGGCAGCTACATCCAAATCTGAACCGATCTGGGCCAAATTGGCGAAGGATGTCGAAGGACCTAACACAACTCACTGACACAAATTTCAGCGAAATCGGATAATAAATGTGGCTTTTATGGCCCTTAGACCTTAAATCGGAGGATCGGTCTATATGGCAGCTATATCCAAATCTGAACTGATCTGAGCCAAACTGACAAAGGATATCGAAGGGCCTAACACAACTCACTGCCCCAAATTTCAGCAAAATCGGATAATAAATGTGGCTTTTATGGGCTTTAGACCCTAAATCGGCGGATCGGTTTATATGGGGGCTATATCAAGATATAGTCCGATATAGCCCATCTTCGAACTTAACCTGCTTATGGAAAAAAAAAAATCTGTGCAAAATTTCAGCTTAATATCTCTATTTTTAAAGACTGTAGCGTGATTTCAACAGACAGACGGACAGACGGACGGACATGTCTAGATCGTCTTAGATTTTTACGCTGTTCAAGAATATATATACTTTATAGGGTCGGAAATGAATATTTCGATGTATTGCAAACGGAATGACAAAATGAATATACCCCCATCCTTCGATGGTGGGTATAAAAATAGTAAAAAGTGTTAGAATGGCTAGACATAGCTCTTTGAAATTTGGTCAGAGGTAAGGTGTTAGAGAGATCGTGTGCATGATTTCAAGGAGCTAGGTGACCCGGCCGCCTTTTGGCAGACCCCTAAAGTGGGACACATCGGCATTTTGAAAAATTGTTCGGTCTGACAAATCTTCATTGTGCTCGCGGTATAGTCGACGCGGCGAGCTCATTTTTATACCCACCATAAGATGGGGGTATACTAATTTCGTCATTCTGTTTGTAACTACTCGAAATATTCGTCTGAGACCCCATAAAGTATATATATTCTTGATCGTCGCGACATTTTATGTCGATCTAGCCATGGCCGTCCGTCCGTCCGTCCGTCTGTCTGTCGAAAGCACGCTAACTTCCGAAGGAGTAAAGCTAGCTGCTTGAAATTTTGCACAAATACTTCTTATTAGTGTAGGTCGGTTGGTATTGTAAACGGGCCATATCGGTCCATGTTTTGATATAGCTGCCATATAAACCGATCTTGGGTCTTGACTTCTTGATCCTCTAGAGTGCGCATTTCTTATCCGATTGGAATGAAATTTTGCACGACGTGTTTTGTTATCATATCCAACAACCGTGCCAAGTATGGTTCAAATCGGTTCATAACCTAAAATAGCTGCCATATAAACCGATCTTGGGTCTGGACTTCTTAAGCCTATATAGTGCGCAATTCTTATCCGATTGGAATGAAATTTTGCACGACATGTTTTGTCATGATATCCAACTGTGCCAAGTATGGTTTAAATCGGTTCATAACCTGATATTGCTGTCATATAAACAGATCTGGGGACTTGACTTCTTGAGCCTCTAGAG
This sequence comes from Stomoxys calcitrans, assembly GCF_963082655.1. Lineage (NCBI taxonomy): Eukaryota > Metazoa > Arthropoda > Insecta > Diptera > Muscidae > Stomoxys > Stomoxys calcitrans. Next base: position 48,885,436 of record NC_081556.1, on the reverse strand, counting down.
GGCGCAATTCCTATCCGATTTGGCTGACATTTTGCGTGACGTATTTTATTCTTACTTTCAACAACTGTGTCGAATAAGGTTCAAATCGGTTCATAACCTGATATAGCTGTTATATAAACCGATCTGGAATCTTGATTTCTTGATCATCTAGAGGTCGCAATGATTATCCGATTTGCCTGAAATTTTGTACGACGGATCCTCTCATGACCATTAACATACGTGTTTATTATGGTCTGAATCGGTGTATAGCCCGATACAGCTCCCATATAAATCGATCTCTCTATTTTACTTCTTGAGCCCCCAAAGGGCGCAATTCTTATTCGAATTGGCTGACATTTTACACAGGTCTCCAACATATAATATAATTTTGGTCCAAACCGGACCATATCTTGATGTCGCTCTAATAGCAGAGCAAATCTTTTCTTATATACTTTTTTGCCTAAGAAGAGATGCCAGGAAAAGAACTCGATAAATGCGATCCATGGTGGAGGGTATATAAGATTCGGCCCGGCCGAACTTAGCACGCTCTTACTTGTTTTATTTATAAGAGAGAGGAGAGAATGAATAAAGAATAGGAGCAGGTCACACCATTGCGGTATAGTCGACGCGACGAGCTCATTTTTTGTCACTTGAATCAATAAAAAAATATTTTCGCACAAAAAAATTTTTTTCGTAAGAATTGGTGTCAGCTGCCCTGTTGCTGTCCCTTTCCAATGCCTGAGTTTTTTGTTGTAGTGATGGGTGTTTTGTCCTTTTTTTTATAAGAGAAACGAGCAAAAAGTTTCAAAGCCTTTGAATTGATGCTCATTTGCGCAAAATGGTAGTGAATGCCAAAAAGCTTACAAAAAGCGAATAATAAATGAATAAGAACTCCAAATGATTTCATAGAAAACGTAAAAGCAGAAAAGCTTTATGTGAAAGCTCTTTCGATCCTCTAAGAAAACAGTTACATATCGTTTCCTTCATATTCTATTGAATTGAGCTAATCTGCATTTATATTTCCTATGTAGAATATCTTGAAAAAAAAAAAACAAAAGCTTTTAAGTTTTAGCCGAGACACATACTATTTTCCAAATCAATTTTGTTTCTGTCTCAAATTTTAATTTGGTGCATTTTTATGTGTGTGGGTGCGCGAGCGCAGCTTGCGATAGTCCAAAACTAAGAGACAATAACTATGGAACATGGGTGCTTGGGACAAACTTTACTCTGGACGTAGTATGTTTTTCGGTGGTTCTTGACTTGAGTGTGTTTGTGCTTTTGCAAAATTTTATATAGCAAAAATTTTGTGCCAAAAATTCTAAATGAAAAGTTTAATTCGTAAAAATGCTTACCTTTAAAATTTTATTTTTTTATTTTTATGTGAATTAAAAATTTTGTCTGTGATTTAGGTAGAATATAGTGTGTGTTTGTGTATTAATTAATTTTCTTTTTTTTATTTTTCCTCAAATATGAAAATTGCATAAGAATTTGTCATTTGGTACAAAAATGTCAGTGTGAGATTTCGTTTATTTCATCGCTTTGACTTTTCATTAAAGATTATTCTGTAGAATCTGAGTACCAATTTGTAAATGCTTTAAGTCTTCCCATGACAATTAACACACACGCACACACGAAATTTCGTTAGAGCCAACGGAATAAGAGCACGCACGCGAGAGTGTGAGATTATGGAAAAAGGAAGAGAGAAAAAGAATAAAGTATTTTTTCAAAGATTAAGATCGCACATACATGGAATGTTGGTGTGTGTGTGTGTGACAGTATTACACACCCACATACACAGGAAGCTTAAAAAAATGCCAGGATAGGGAAACCAAGAATGTAGGTGTTGCCATATCTTAATGGCCACTTATCTATGGCTGGGGTGTAAGTAATTTTGCAAAGGCCATGGAAAAATGAAAGGATGAGGATATATGGAATGGGTTGGTGTTCTAATGGCAACGTTTAGACAACAATAAAAACGAGATTTTTATTGGAGTTTTGTATTTAAATTTAATAAAAATTATACACAATTATTAATAATATGAAAATACAAAATTTTAGGCAGAAATTCAACTTTTTAGATATTTTAAAATTGATATAAATAAATATTATGGTTGTTTTTCTCACCCACAGAAGGTGAGATAAGAAAAATTTGTCATTTTATTTGCAACAACTTAAAATATAAACCTCAGACTATCATTATGTTTGCAACACCTTGTAATATAGGTCTTAGCAAGTCAATCTAGCTGTATTCGTCCGTTTCTCTGTCGAAAACTCATTATGACCAGCAGCAAAAGATTATATTGGGCAACATAATATGAAGAGTTGTGACCAATTGTTTCTCGTAGGCAAAACCCCAGAATGTGCAATCTTTAGGGTGGGTTTCTTGTAGAAAAATAAAGTTCGTGTTAGCTAACCGGAACATTAGTTTAAAGTGAGGATAAACCACCTGTTAACAAATTTGGTTTTCTCGTACCCTTATAAGGTAATTTAGAAGATATGGCACTATTGCTCAGAAATCAGCAATTCGATTGTTCGTTTACTCAAAAATTTACACAAATTTACGGAAAGTCGTTCGTTTTCCAGTAAGAGAGAGAGAAAGATTGTAAGAGAGAAATTTTAAATAATTTTTTTAATTTTTTTCTGGGTTGTGCTAAGCCCATCCCCCAGAGGCCTTTCTACGCTTAATGCCCCATATATATCGACTTCTTGAGCCCTAAAGCCTTGACTTGACTTCTTGAGCCCTAGTGCCCTCAATTTTCATGCGATTTGGCTGCAAAGTGGCACAAGGACTTCTGCTCTACCTTCGGACTTTCAGTGCCGAAAATGATCCGAATCTGTCAATAAACTGATATACCCCCCGTATAAACCCATTTCCGGGTATATAGGAGGGTATTGCTCCTTGAAGCCTCAATTTTCTTCTAACTTGGCAGAAAGTTGGCGCCTGACTTCTGATATGACTTCCAAAAACCATGCCAACTATTATTCGAATCGGTCTTTATAATGATATACCCCCATATTAATCGATCCCCGGATTTGAGTTCTTAAGCTCCAAGAGGCCTCAATTTTCAACTGACTTGATTACAATTTTGGCAATAAGACTTGTGCATTGACTTCCAGCATCCATGCTGATTATGATCCGAATCGGTATACACACTGATAGAGACCCCTAAAACACTGATACGCCGTATGACTTCTTGAGACCATAGAAGCCGCAACCATTTCCAGATTTCATTGCCTTACTTCTGATATGACTTCCAACAACCATGCCAAGTATTATTCGAATCGGTATTTATAATGATATACCCCCATATTAATCGGTCCCCGGATTTGAGTTCTTAAGCTCCTAGAGTCCTTAAATTTCAACTGACTTGATAACAATTTTGGCAATAAGACTTCTTCTTTGACTTCCAGCATCCGTGCTGATTAAGATCGGAATCGGTATACACACTGATAGAGACCCCTTAAATACTGATACGCCGTATGACTGCTTGAGACCATAGAAGTCGCAACCATTTCCAAATTTCATTGCAATAAAACAATTCATGAACTGAGTTAATAAAGGTAAATTTTTATCGGAATCCATAGTGAGTAACCAAGATTCGGTCCTGCCGATATTAGCACGTTTTTACTTGTAATCAAATAGCGGTACAGGTAAGCTGTAATCCACACTGCTGGAAATAACTGCCATTGTATCGAGGATAACACTCTGGCCTACTGTCGACCAATGGAGGGAGGAAGAACTGCTGGCCCTTGATAAGGGGTCACTGAGTACGATTACAGGAGTCATAACCGGGCACTGCACAACGACTGCAGGCACTGTCTAGAAGAGGATAAGACAATCGAACACCTGCTTTGATCATGCTCGGTTCTTCAGAAGGGTAGGTTTTGCATTCCAGGGTAATGGCTTTTCTCCGATCTAGGAGATCTTGCAGGAGTTTCTCTGGGGAGTCTTCTTAGATACATGGATAATACGGATTTGTTTGGAGAAAATCCTAGATGCTCCGGGTAGCAATTGCGTGATAGTTAGTTGCTTGCTCTCTATTCTATTCTTACATTTCTCACATTTCGTCATATCTCTGTCTTCCCTTATGGCAGGAGGGCGAAATGGCCTCCCAGTGAACTCACCTTTTTTTGGTGTAGGCTACACATTCAACTTAACCTAACTTATTTAGTATTACACAATGTCCGTAGCCATCAAAGAGAAAGCCCACTTTGCATCACTGCAGTGGTCAAAACAATTTGTCTACCCACAATGTCCGGAGGCATTGGGTGTAACACTCAATTCAGAGCATTAGTTGATGTCCTCCTCAGTGCGGCTGTGATGCATAAGCAAACCATCATTTGGATGCGGCTGAGTATTGAACTTTTTAAGCGCAATCCACCAGACCACAACACCATATAGTATTATAGGACTGACAGCTGCAGTATACAACCTGTGTAAGACACGCGGTTTGAACCCCAACTTTTGCCAATGGCTCTCTTGCAGGGATATAGGGCAAGAGTTGCCTTCCTTGCCCGCTCCAAAATGTTGGATTTGAAGTTTAGTTCTCTTATTTTCGTTTTCAGGAAATGAAATATTCTCCTCTCCCAAGTAGACAAGTGCCACCGTGGATAACTTGTATCTCTTACTGAAAAGAATAACTTCCGACTCAAGCGGACTCACGCCTTGACCATTCTTTTTAACCTACATCGTTGTTGTTGTAATAGCCCCATGCTTATATGTGGAGGTTGTGATCCTCGTGGATCGTTCTGAGCATCTTCGTTGCGGTTCATACGACCAATCGCCAAGGAAACGTTATGGCCATTAGTTATTTAAAGTGGTGCTCACAGCTATACCGTGCCGTGCCCACATTACTATTATTCGCCTTAGTTCTTTTGGGCGTGGGATGCCCTCCAGGTGACTGCAGCCTTTTGACTGACTGCGGTGCCATTTCCGAATCTATCTAGTGTATATACGTTAAACCTTTGGGGTAGCATGTGCAGCGAATTTCCGAGAGCAAATAAGGAAGCCTCTCTCCTTATCGGTGAGAGTTTTAGGATCATTGGCACCAAGCCTTTCAATGAACCTGAGAGCGATGCGCCTTTTATTATTCCAACCTCTTAAAGAGCGTATTGCTTTGCCAACGAAGGCCGATGGCTTAGGAAAATTATAGGCACTCGAAGATAGAATAGGTTCAGCCTTATCCTGAAGACTCGAACCGGATGTCTTCGTCAAAAACCCCTGCTGTCCAGTTGCCTGTCGGTTAGTGGAGCCTGGCGCAGCCGCTCCACAGTCGAGGTCTCAGTAGTATATAACATGCTACGGCCTTATACCAAAACTGCAGCTGTTTGGTCCTTGGAGTTTATTTTAAGCCTACTCCCGGGCTCTAGATCTGCCGCTTCACAGGAAACAGACACAGTTCATGAACCGCCTAATGGATAACACTATCGTAGCTATCCTTAAGTGGCTTAATTTTTTTTCCGAAAATAACTCCATATTGCGATTAATAGAATATTCTTGCGTAGGTTACGTTAGGTTGGGTTTATGTGCAGTCTGTCATCAGACTCGCCTAGACGATTTCGTCCTTTGTTATACCCAAAACAGAAGTATTTTGAACTGTTCAGCCATCTCGTTGAGAGATCTGCTACAGTCGAGGGCGGTTTTTGTGTTCAGAAATACGTTTTCCAGGGATTTAATGGCTGTCTGAGAAGATATTTATGCCAATCGTCGTAATGACATTATATCTTAGCCATCCCACCACTTCCTTATTTGCAAGGAACTCGTCTTGATACACACTCCAGAGGCATAAGATGCGGCACTAAATTCAGTGCATCAGATGGTGTCGTCCTCCTTTCGTCTGTAATTCACAAACAAGCGATCCTTTGGATCCGGTTAAGTATTGAGCAGTAGGAGGACTTTTTAATTTCCGTCCACCGGACCACAACAGCATATAGTATTATAGGTCTGACAACGGCAGTATGTACCCAATGCATGACACTCGGTCTAAACCCTCAACTTTTGCCAATGGCCCTCTTGCAGGTGTAAAGGGCAAGAGTTGCCTTTCTCACCCTTTCTAAAATGTTGGATTTGAAGTACAATTTCCTTTCCAGCAAAACACCCAGGTATTTTGCGCTTTCTGTAAATGGAACATTCTCTCCTCCCAAGGAGACAGGTTCCACTGTAGGCAACTTGTATCTCCTGCTGAAAAGAACTACTTCTGTCTTGCACGGATTTATACCTAGACCACTTTCGGTAGCCAACTTCGCTGTTGCACGTAGAGCTTCCTGAAGTATATCTCTTAGTGTGCTGGGAAACTTTCCCCTAACCGCAATTGCCACGTCATCAGCATACGCGACCACTGTTGCACCTTTTTCTTCCAGAGATAATAATATATTGACAATGGCTATATTCCATAGTAGAGGAAACGGTACACCTCCATGAGGTGGTCCTCTGCTGACCCATTTTTTTTAGATCCACAGATTCCAAGCCCGCCGTCTTGCATCTTGTAGTAAGTTAGTTATTAATAAACTTTCTTACGGTAGAGTTGATTCCTAGAAACTCCAACCCCTTCATGATTGACGTCGGTTTTACATTATTGAAATCACCTTCAATGTCAAGAAACGCTACCATTATGTGTTCCTTGATAGTCGTGAAGGGCTGTTTCAGTGGATTTTCCATTACGTTATGCATGCTGAATTCGCGACAGGCGATCTTCAGGGATCTTTGCCCTAAGGTATATTTCTACCAACCTCTCAAGAGTCTTCAGCTTAAAGACTAATAGGACGACAGACTAATAGGACGAAAATATTTCACTTTAGTGTGGTAGGGTTTTCCTGCTTCCGGAATAAAAATGACCTTTGTGTCCCTCCATCCCTCAGGTATATATGACATTCTTGACACAAGGAGGGTTTATCTTTCTAAGCCAGGGAACCAGTCTATCAGGCACAGCTTGTAAATCAACTGTTGATACATTATCAGGGCCTGGCGACTTTAAGGAGTCGAAACTTCTTATCGCCCAAAGAATTTTCGTTTCAGACACAATTTCCCCAGTAATATCCAACGAATGCGTACCAGCGACAACCTCTTCTGGCGCCCCGTTGCCCGTTGGAGAATTTCCCGGGAAATGTGTAGACATTGTCCATACATTTCCTTATTTCTGAATATACCCCACCGTAATAAGTCTCAAGAACAGAATCTTTCTTAGTCAAGAGGCCTCAGATGTATCCTCCACGGATCTGCAGAATTCTACTCAGGATTTGTTCTGACCCTTTCTCAGCCTTTTAGATGTCACAAACGTGCGGAGCTCTTGTGGCTTTTGCTCTGTTGAAGAATTATCTGCAGTCCTTCCTTCGATCAAGCAACTCTGGGGTCCACCATGGCGGTCGCTGTTTGCCCCTTGGATTGGCACTAGGACATGCTGACACAAGGGAGTCATTTAGGGCCTTCGTGATCCTGATAGACCACTATGTCTATATCCTCCGCAGTTTCCACTTCCTTTTCTGGTCTGGAAGGGATAGACGTGCAGAATTTGTGCCGAAAATTATCCCAATCCGCCAATCTTCTGTTTAGCCGAGGGACCAAATTTCGCAATAAACTTAAGAGGGGTCTTTTGCTATTATTCCCTCTGCTCGAGGGGCGTATGAGCCAAGTTTCAGTTTAATGTAGATACATTTTAAAGAATGTGGCGTGAATACAATTTACACACGTCTAGATTGGCTTTAAATTTTAAGATGATCATATATACTGTGTAGGGTTGCATATGGGTATTGGTGTTGCAAACAGAATGTCAAAAGGAAAATATGGATTGGTACAAAATAATTGAGTAAAAGAAATCCATAGACATGTCAATGAACCAAATTTTAATCTTTTAGTAATTTTACAGAAAAAAAAATTTTATATTTTTTATGAAATGTAAAATAAAATGCAAATTTTGTCAAATTGAAAACATCAACTTGATTATTGAATTGCAATAGTTTTGTGTTTTTTTTTCTTCTTGAATTTAATAAATAATTTATAACTCATTAGAACTTTTTTGTATGTCAATGCTTTCCACTACGTTCATATGTAGAAGTTGTTTGTGGTAGTAAAAGGATATGGATATGGGCTTGTTGGGTGGTTAGCATGAGGTATATCGTCATTTGATCAACCGACCGACTAATGGCATAGCTGAGAAATATAAAATTGTGGCCCGCAGGACATCACTGGCGGGGAAGCAAGAAAGTGGCACAAATCCTTGTTTGTAATCAGTGTCCCTTCTCATGTCCTCTTTGGTATGTTTCCCTTGCTCGTATCAAAATTAAATACTGAGTGTGTTGTTTTTTGTGTTTTTTTTTTGCACATTTATACGCATTTGTTTGCAGCCGGCAGTTGATGCGGCGTTCTCTTGGCCGTTTTTATATTTACTATATTTTTTAGTTTTTGTTTTTTTTTATACCCTCCACCATAAGATGGGGGGTATACTAATTTCGTCATTCTGTTTGTAACTACTCGAAATATTCGTCTGAGACCCCATAAAGTATATATATTCTTGATCGTCGTGAAATTTTATGTCGATCTAGCCATGTCCGTCCGTCTGTCCGTCCGTCCGTCCGTCCGTCCGTCCGTCCGTCCGTCCGTCCGTCCGTCCGTCCGTCCGTCCGTCCGTCCGTCCGTCCGTCCGTCCGTCCGTCCGTCCGTCCGTCCGTCCGTCCGTCTGTCTGTCGAAAGCACGCTAACTTCCGAAGGAGTAAAGCTAGCCGCTTGAAATTTTGCACAAATACTTCTTATTAGTGTAGGTCGGTTGGTATTGTAAATGGGTCATATCGGTCCATGTTTTGATATAGCTGCCATATAAACCGATCTTGGGTCTTGACTTCTTGAGCCTGTAGAGTGCGCAATTCTTATCCGATTGAAATGAAATTTTGCACCAAGTGTTTTGTTATGACATGCAACAACTGTGCCAAGTATGGTTCAAATCGGACCATAACCTGATATAGCTGCCATATAAACCGATCTTGGGTCTTGACTTCTTGAGCCTCTAGAGTGCGCAATTCTTATCCGATTGAAATGAAATTTTGCACCAAGTGTTTTGTTATGACATCCAACAACTGTGCCAAGTATGGTCCAAATCGGTCAATAACCTGATATAGCTGCCATATAAACCGATCTTGGGTCTTGACTTCTTGAGCCTCTAGAGTGCGCAATTCTTATCCGATCAGAATGAAATTTTGCACGACGTGTTTTGTTATTATATCCAACAACTGTGCCAAGTATGGTTCAAATCGGTCCATAACCTGATATAGCTGCCATATAAACCGATCTTGGGTCTTGACTTCTTGAGCCTCTAGAGGGCGCAATTCCTATCCGATTTGCCTGAAATTTTGTACGACGGATTCTTTCATGACCATCAACATACGTGTTTATTATGGTCTGAATCGGTCCATAGCCCGATACAGCTCCCATATAAATCGATCTCTCTATTTTACTTCTTGAGCCCACAAAGGGCGCAATTCTTATTCGAATTGGCTGACATTTTACACAGGTCTCCAACATATAATTTAATTGTGGTCCAAACCGGACCATACCTTGATATCGCTCTAATAGCAGAGCAAATCTTTTCTTATATCCTTTTTTTTGCCTAAGAAGAGATGCCGGGAAAAGAACTCGACATATGCGATCCATGGTGGAGGGTATATAAGATTCGGCCCGGCCGAACTTAGCACGCTTTTACTTGTTTTTGTTGAAACGTTGCATGATGAAAATATTTGCCTGTTGACGTTGTTTGTCTTCATCATGGTGGCAAATTGCGGTGGCAGTAGCTGGTATGTTGCCGCATTACAACAGGCGTTGTTGATGCGCTGCTATTGCTGTTGTTGGCGATGATACTGGTGATGGCAAACGCAACAACAACAAACGATAACAACTAAGTGAGAGAAAAATTTATGCTTAAGGCGCTTAAAGAACAGCTTACGAGGAGTAAAGTTTCTGGTACTCGTTGTACTATATCCAGTTAGTTACATATATAAACACACACACACAGACACACATACAACGACATCGACAACATTTAAGATTAAAGTTAAACAATAACAACAACTCAATGTACTTAATGATAAAGCATAGCATAACCCAACAAAACTATATATTATAGGTAAGGAAATCTCATATCGATGGATTCGGCTTATAGGAACCTTAAACTAGAGCTGGCAAAATATCAATGGCACTATCGATACTATCGATATTTAATTGTTTGACTGAATATCGATTGAAATTTCTCCGATGGGTACTATCGGAAAAGTAAATTTTTTTTGTAAAATTTAACAAAAATAGGCGATGGGACACTAAATGTAGCCTTTAATATACATTGCGCCTATAGAGGGCGCAATTTTCATCCGATTAGGCTAACAGTTTGTACAATGATTTCTCTCATGACTTCCATCTGACTTTATTAATGTTGGTTTTATTTGGTCTGTGCATGGATATTACTTCTATATAAATCGATCTCCTGATTTTTATACCCTCCACCATAGGATGGGGTTTGTTTGTTTGTTTGTTTATTGAGTGTAACACCAGCACAACAAGATTATATCTTATATGTTAATGTGCTGATTCGCAATAGAGTATATAAAATAATGATTATTCTTTTTAAAAGGATATTAACTAATCTTAACATTTTAAATTATAGTAGTAAATATTAAGGACATTTAAAGAAAAATAATTCGTAGTTCATTTAAAAAATTTAAATAGCTCATTTTTGAATGAAGTTGCATTGCTTATGCTCTGTATGTTGGGAGGTAGGTTGTTCCAGAGACGCGTACTATGTACAATGTACTGTCGTTCAGAGGTTTGTGTGGCAAATCGTGGTTGAATGAGTTTTAGGCCACGGTTGGATCTGGCAAATTTCAGATGTTTGTGTAGGTATTCAGGTTCTTTTGTGTAGATTACCTTGTGCAGAAGAAGTAGACATCTGACATTCAGTAAGTTTGAAAAAGTTAAGTTAAATATTTGGTATGTAAATTGTGATATACGAGCTTGTCGACTTTTGTTAAACACATATCTTGCAATATCATTGTAAGCAACATTAAGCTTTCTACTGGTGTCTGCATCACAATTCGCAAATATCTCGCATCCATATAACAGTGTGGGAATTAAATAACTTTTTGCAAGTAACATTCGGATGTGAAAAGGAGTTGACAAGCGAACAGTCCATAAATTTCGCAGCATCCCACGTACTTTGCCAACTGTTGCATTAATGTGATTTGTCCACGTTAGGGTTGAATTAAAAGTCAATCCTAAATTTGTGGCTACTTGTACAAGATTCACTACAGAGTTACCAATTTTCACAACGAGATCATCAGTTATAGTCACATTTCTTTTACTTATCAGAATCAGTTTGGTTTTGGATGGATTTAAACATAATGCATTATTAACAGCCCAACAATGTATTAAGTCTAAATCAATATTTATGTTAGACACACAGGTTTGGATATCTTTCAGTTTGCAGTATGTGTAAAGTTGGACATCGTCAGCATACATTTGGATTTTAGATGTTGCAGGCACATCAGGCAGATCATTTATATACATGGAAAATAAAAGAGGGCCAAGGATAGAACCTTGAGGTACTCCTTTAAGGACATTCAGAGGGTTAGACCAACTATTGTTATAAAAAACAGACTGCGATCTTTGCGTCAAATATGATGATATCAGCTTGCAAGACGTCTCGGAGAAATTAAATAATTTCATAAGTTTTAGGACAAGAATATTATGGTTTACAGTGTCAAAGGCCTTACTGTGATCCAAAAGAAGGAGAAAGGATATCATTCCGTTATCCATACTTTGACGAAGGTTTTCAATTACATCAATCAGAACAGTGGTACAACTTCTTTTCTTTCTAAATCCAGATTGCCAGTTAGATAACAAATTTTCAGATTTCAGAAAATGCTCAATTTGGTTAGCCATTATGCGTTCCAGTGCTTTAGACAGGTATGGTAAAATGGCGATGGGACGGTACTCATTTTTTGATTTGCGAATAGGTACAATTTTTGCATGTTTCCATTCAAGCGGAAAAGTGGATTTAGTTAGAACAGTGTTAAATATATATGTTAAATATGGCAGAATCTTTGGCACAATTATTTTAATAAATCGTGGATTTATTTCATCAGTTCCGATCGCATTAGATTTAATGGACAGAATGCTGTGTAGAACCTCAGTTTCATTTACACAGCGAAAGGAAAAAGGATTTTCAACAGCTACCATGCACATATTTTCATATATATTTTCAGTAGGATAGACAGTGTTTATTGAAACAAAATTCTCATTTAGTTCATTTATGTTCATGTTGGGTTCCAGCTGAGTATTGCGTTTTTCTCCAACGCCAATTTTTCGTATCTCATTCCATTTAGAGCGACTATTAACAGCATTCTGAAATTTATTATGAAAATACAATGTCTTTGCCTCAGTTATACACTTTCCAACAGCTCTTCTAGCATTTTTAAAATGTTCATGTAGTTGTGAGGTTCTAAAACGTTTCCAACGTCTATATGAAAAGTTTCTTTCATCAATCAAAGTTTTTATTCGCTGGTTAAACCAAGGTGGTTGTGAATATTTAATTGTTATTGTTTTCTCTGGAACACATCGATTGTATATTGAACAGATATGATTTTGAACAAATGATATTTGTTCATCCACAGAGTCAAAATGATAAATTGAGTCCCACGGTACTTCATCAGTAAGGTGATTCAGTAAATTGTAGTTTATTTTCTTAAAATCGCGGTAGGTAATTCTGTTGTCTTGATAGGTCATGACGTAGTTATATGTTAGAAACAGTAGGTCATGTTTAGAAAAACCAGGTGCAGCAAGTTGGTCATAAAACAAAACATTTGCAACATTGTTAACAAAAAATATATCCAGAAGGCTGGATGAATGACTCGTAAAATGGGTGGGCACAGAAGTGTTAGTTGGTACTAAGCCCAACAGCTCCATCGAACTGGAAAAATGAGATTCAGACAATATATTGCTATTAAAGTCACCAGCTATAGCTATATTGTTGTAAGAAAACGAGATTGTTTCGATACAAGATAGGAGCATGTCATATGGTATATTGTTGTGGGGCCTGTAAACACAGCCAATCAGCATCTTCTCATTTGAATAACAGTTTATTTCTAGAAATAGGTATTCAATGCTGTCACCTTGTGATGACATACATTTAACAGTCGCATGTAGTCCAGATTTCAAAAATATAGCAACACCGCCACCATGACTTTGCCTATCGGCTCTAAATATGTTATATCCTGGTAAGGTATATATATTATCGCATATATCCGGGCGAAACCAAGTTTCAGATACACATATGGCATCTATAGCAGAATTCACAAAAGTATCTCGAAATTCATCCATTTTATTGTTCAAACTTTGTGCATTTATATGAACAATTGTAAGCCCTGGCATTTGGTTCTTAAAAATCTTCAGCATCAATTTGAGATTATCTCTGGAACCGCAAGAAGTGTCACTTGACATATGTAATACGCATAAGCAATGCTAACAGTATGAATAGTTGACTTAAGTGCTGAGCTGTATTAAGGAAATTCGATTTAAATAGAGGCAAAACATATATATGATAACATAGAAAAAGGCATAGTAAAGCGAATATATAGTAACATACAATTAAAATTATTATATTAAATTTAATATGACACCAAAATATTTCAGGACTCAATATGAGCAACTGGTCTTTCAGGTGTTTCACGAAAGAGATTGGTAAGTTGCTCTATGTTTTCAACAAGCGTAGGGGAATCAGATCCAGGCCGTCTTACATAAACAAGGCCACGAAGCGAAAAAACAGACTCCAGATGTTTTTGTCGCTTAAGCTTCAGTGCATTTTGAAAAATTTTGTAATTATGGTTTGTCAGGTTCTCATTTATATAGAACGGTTTATTAGAGTCAAAACCTGCATGACTCAATACCAGGTTTGAATTAATTGATTTTCTAAACCTCGCAATATTTTTTAAGACAAAGTTTTTGTCAAATGGCGTTGCTAAATGAACCATAATTACAGAGTCTGAAGAGTTATTCTGGTTACGAACGTTGTCCAGACGGTACATAGCTCTAATCGTTGGGATCGCTATGTTAATTGTGTCACAAATATTTGCAAAAATTTGGTACAGGTTCTCCCCATTTTCGGAAGGTATGCCATTTATTCTCAGATCGCAAGCCACTTGGTTGTTTTCAAATTTTTGCTGATTTGCTTTCAGTAATTGAATTTGATTTTTCATTTCAGTCATTGTATTTTCCATACCATCAATTTTGTCCACGACTGTTGTTACTTTGTCAACCCTTTCATTGAGTTTCACATATTTTTCATTTAATTTAGATATCTCGCACTTGATGTCGGCCATACTCTTATCTATGACAGCTAAGAGACGCGACTCAGTTTCAGATAAAAGAGATTTTAAAAGCTCTGTTTGCTTCTCAAATCTCTTATCGATTAACATAAGCATTCGGTGTGGAGAGTCATAATTTGAAAGCCGCGGAGTTTTGTTGACACTTTCCTCACTTATGCTCATCCCCTCTCTCATTCGTTTTGGCGCCAACAACAGAGACTCTCCAGGAGAAATATTGTTGTTGGATGAAGATATTATTTTCACTGATGGCACTTCAGACATGATGAGTTAACTTTAATGTTTCTCAGGGTTAATTGTTGTTGTTGTTGTTTTAGTTCTTCACTTTTTTCTAGTTTAGCACTTTGATATGTGGTTTTGTTTTGTTTTGAATTTGTATTTGAAGCCTGTGTTGTATTCTTTTTTGTAAATAACACGACGGTGATTTGCCAAGCAAACAGTATGAACAAAAATTAAACTTTGTCAGTTAAAAAACACTTTTAAACATTTGAAATAATTTATTTTTGAGGAGCGTTTTAAAAACACGTCTGTACGCAAAGAGAGTTTGCAATAATCTTCCATTCTGTTTGTAACCCCATAAAATCCGTCTATCTGTCGAAAGCACGCTAACTTCCGAAGGAGTAAAGCTAGCCGCTTGAAATTTTGCACAAATACTTCTTATTAGTGTAGGTCGGTTGGTATTGTAAATGGGCCATATCGGTCCATGTTTTGATATAGCTGCCATATAATCCGATCTTGGGTCTTGACTTCTTGAGCCTCTAAAGGGCGCAGTTCTTATCCGATTGGGATGAAAGTTTGCACGACGTGTTTTGTTACGATATCCAAAAACTGTGCCAAGTATGGTTCAAATCGGTTCATAACCTGATATAGCTGCCATATAAACCGATCTTGGGTCTTGACTTCTTGAGCCTCTAGAGTGCGCAATTCTTATCCGATTGGAATGAAATTTTGCACGAAGTGTTTTGTTATGATATCCAACAACTGTGCCAAGTATGATTCCAATCGGTTCATAACCTGATATAGCGGTCATATAAACAGATCTGGGGACTTGACTTCTTGAGCATCTAGAGGGCGCAATTCCTATCCGATTTGGTTAAAATTTTGAATGACTTTCAACAATTGTGCTAAGTATGGTCTTAATCGGTTCTTAACCTGATATAGCTGTCATATAAACCGATCTGGGATCTTGACTTCTTGAGCCTCTAGAAGGCGTAATTATTATCCAATTTGGCTGAAATTTGGAACAACGGCTTTCCTAATAACCTTTAATTTACATATCAAATATGGTCTGAATCGGTCTATAGCCTGATACAGCTCCCATATAAACCGATCCCCCTACTTTACTTCTTGAGCCTCTAAAGGGCGTAATTCCCATCCGATTTTTAAAGTAATTTTTCACGACTTTGTTTAAAGTTTAAATTGGATCCATAACATTGAATTTTCCAGTCGAGGACTCAGTTTAAGATAAGCCAACATGTTTATTCAAAAAGGTTTTTCTAGTTGTTCTATAATGCTCGCTATGGAGGCCATCGTGGCGCAGAGGGTAGCATGTCCACCTATGACGCTGTACGCCGGGATTCAAATCCCAGCGTGTATATCAGAAAAATTTCCAAAGCTGGTAATCCCCTTACTAATGCTGGCTACATATGTGAGTTATCCTGTCGTGTTAAATCTTCTGTACCAAGTGGTTTCGCTATACGGTACGCCGTTCGAACCTTGCATAAAAATGGAGGCCCCTTATCATTGAGCTTAAATTTTGTTTGGACTGCACTTATTGTTATGAGAGAAGTATCCCTTGTTCCTTAATGGAATGTTTGTGGGAAATTTAGTTAGTTTAGTACTATAATGCTCGAAAATGACAACTCTAAGGAAAATTTGGAGTTATTTGGGAGGACATGCCCATTCAGTGTTGCCAGATTATTTAATTTTAAACTTTAAAGTTTATATTACGAGTGTAACTAAACAAGCAAAAACTCGTTAAGTTCGCCCAGATCGAATTTTATACACCCTCCATTGTGAATCGCATTTGACACGTTCTTTGAACGATTCTTTCAAGTATAGCCAAATAATTGTGCACCCTATAGGTTCAAGAAGTCAAATCGTGCGATCGGCTTGTATGAGAGCTATATGAGGATATAAATTTATTTGGGCCATACTTGGCACAGTTGTTAGAAGCCATAGCAAAACTTTGCGTACAAAATTCCAGCCAAATCGGGTGGTAATTGAGCCTTCTAGGGGCTCAAAATTTCAAATCTAACTATCGGTTTATATGGCAGCTATATGAGGTTATGAACCGATTTAAGCTATACTTGGCACAGTAATTGGAAGTCTAAACGAATCATTTTGTGCAAACCAAATCGGATAAGATGGCGCCCTCTAGAGGTTCAAGAAGTAAAGATCCCAGATCGGTTTATATGACAGCTATTACTTTACTTACTTTAATCGGCTATGACAGAACATTTGTTCCACTAGCCGATCTATTGGGTTGCCCAAAAAGTAATTGCGGATTTTTTAAAAGAAAGTAAATGCATTTTTAATAAAACTTGGAATGAACTTTAATCAAATATACTTTTTTACACTTTTTTTCTAAAGCAAGCTAAAGGTAACAGCTGATAACTGACAGAAGAAAGAATGCAATTACAGAGTCACAAGCTGTGAAAAAATTTGTCAACGCCGACTATATGAAAATCCGCAATTACTTTTTGTGCAACCCAATAGAATATCGTTCCTAACGCCTCGATCTTCTGCGCTCATTCTAAAATTCAGACAACAAGTTTTAAGGTGTCTCCCATCACTTGATCTTTCTATCGGGCTTTTGATCGTCCCGGTTTCCGTGCGTTTGCCTTCAAAAGACTTCTTTGCTAGAACCTTATCATCCATTCTAACAACATGACAACATCAATATTTCGTTGTGTAACAAACGAAAAGACGAAATTATTATACCCCTATAACCTATGGTGGAGGGTGTAAACAACAGGGAAGAAGCAGGGAATCAAAAGCAAAAAGTCCAATCAATTTGAGTCAAATCTTAGATACCAAGCCCCATTAATGACATTTACAAGATTCTTTATAGATTTTATTACACATCCTGCAGAAATCTGCCTTTGCTCCCAGGGTGAGGTCAAAGGACTTCTATGAGCATGCCTAGGTCATGATTTTTTCCCCAGGATGAGCGACGTCTTGTTTCGCGAAATACTTGGCAACAGGGCCCCATTTATGACATTTACAAAATTCTTTATATATTTTATTACACATCCTGCAGAAGTCTGGCTCTGCTCCCAGAGTGAGGTCAAAGGACTTCTATGAGCATGCCTAGGTAATGACTTTTTCCCCAGGATGACCGACGTTTTGTTTCGCGAAATACTCGCCCACAGGGCCTTTGACACCCTATAACCTACTGCACCTGCTCACGCCATAGATGCGCAGGCATTGTAGAAGCCGTCCACCAGCAATCTATTTCCTGTCACATCTCGATGACCTAGGACCCATCGGAACCTGAAAAGCTTTTCAGTGGTTCGAAGAAGCTCTTTGCTTCTCACAGCGACCGACGCCAGAGCCTTCAGCGCCTCCTAAGTGTCCACGAATATTGAGTTCGATTGAGCCGCCACTCCCGCATTAACACTGTCTCCAGTGCCTTCAGGGCCGCGAAGACCTCCGCCTGAAAGACGCTGCAATTGTCCAGAAGGCTATACGGTGCCCCCCTCAGTGTATACAGAGGGTCCCGGAATGGCTAATTTCCCCCAACCCAGAGATCCCTTTTCGGGAAAACGACTTCAGTCAATCCATGCGGCATCACCACCCCCCCGCAGAACAGAAGAATGACCTACGTTCGAGGAGCACGATGTACTTGACTCCTTGAGTCTCACGACTATCTTTGCCACCAAGCACCCAAAATTCAGATGCAAAGACATAAGATCGAGAATGGCATTCAGAGCCTCTCTCGGGGAACTTTTTCTTGCCGCAGAGAGTGGTACCCTGTACCTTCTCGATCATCATGAGAAGGCCATTGTTGTTCAGAGCTTTGCGACAACCATATGTAAGAATTTGCGGAACGACCGACTTAAACATCCGATGCACCGTCCCTATATATATATATATCCTTATATAAAAGAGAACATTCAGTCTATTTTTGACCATTTCTTCAACGTTTCTTCTCCAACTTAGTGGCGTCCACCCCATCCAGCACAGGTCACTTAAAAGCACCCAGTTTGGGAAATAGTTTTATATGGAAAGTATGATAAATAAATTGAAAGCATAACTGGAAGCACAACAGTCTTCAAGTGATTCTTTCGGGTTGTTTCCGTTCTTATTCGTAGTCATAGCAGGTCTGTTTAAGTTCCCTTTAAGTTCTCTCCATATTTCTATTAATTTCTTAGGCTGGTCTAATAGCAATTTTGTGGTGCTTCGCAGTTTTCCAAAGGGCTCCTTTTGGATTTGCTCATATTGAGGTTCTTAGAGCTGGTTCTTAAATGGGTCCTAGAGTAGTTTATTTCAATAGACCTATAGACTATTAAAATAAACCAACTGATCTAGTTCACATTAGTAACTAGTTCAAATTAGTTATGCAGGTCAGTCAGCACACAAATTACATATAGTCATGTCATTTATCCATCCGCAGGATTTTTTTCCATGAACCATCGGATGGGGGATATACTAATCTAGTTATTCCGTTTGTAACATTTTGAACTATTGTTCTGCCTTAATGGCATTTTAAGTCGATCTAGCTATGTTCGTCCGTTCGTCTATAGAAATCTCGATAGTATCTAAACGAATAAAGGTCGTTGGGGATTTCAAATGGGCCATATCAGTCTATGTTTGGACATAAATCCCATATAAACCGATCTTCTGATTTGACTTCTTGAGCACCTGAGGGTGCAATTATTATTCGATTTAGCTAAAATTTTGAACAACAACTACTGCTATGGCCTCCAACATCCATGTGTGGCCCAAATCAGTCCATACCCTGGCGGAATTTTTATCCGATTTTGCTGAAATTTTGCATAATGACTTTTTTATGACCTTCAACCACTACGCCGAGTATGGTCCATTATTACATCTACTTCTTATACCCATCACCATAGGATCTCGATCATCTCGAAACATTGATCTGTGACCCCATAAAGTATATCCATGGTGATGGGTACCCAAGATTCGGCCCGGCCGAACTTAGCACGATTTTACTTGGTTTAGGTTGAGATGCTAAGTTCAAAAAAAGGGTTTCCAAAAATAATAATTGGACAGTCATCTCTGAAGTAAAATAAGAATCAATCATCGATTAAATTTGAAACGAATGGTCACGGCATCTTTATTTAAAAATTATGGTTTTCTGGCTCGTTTTAATTGCTACGTATAAGGAACAATTTTATATTTTGAAAAAATTTTTTCATTGTGGTTAATCATTGATTCTCTATGAATTGTCTCATGGTTCACTAACGCTCCTATGTTGCTCCTGCCAGGCCTTTTTGGTGCTTTTCTATAATTTTCTGTTGGCTGTCCGTTGGTTTCCTCTTAAGGGAATGCGTTTTCAATGCGCGTGCATGAAAAACGCATAAAAATTAAACTCTGCAAACAAATCCCACAAAAGCAAAGCGCAAAAGTTAAACAATTTTTAACTTTGATGGCTAATACCACTACATCACTTATGGCAATAGAGAATGGCGTTCGAGTTCAATCGTTAAAGTTGAAAATTCTTTAATTGTAAGCGTCAGTGTTGTGGGATTTGTTTGTAGAGTTGCATTGTTAATGCGTGCGCAACCTTTCGTCTCCCACTCGATTTCTGTAGGTTTATTGTTGGCTTATTTTCGATTTTTTGTCGTTTCAATGCTGGATCGCTACCGAATTATTCTCCTTTAGCCTTTCTTTTTTTTTGTTCATTACTTGTGGATTCTAGTCCGGTTATTTTAGTTTCTTGCCAATTTCCTGTCTTCTGATTGTCAGTGCGGGACACACACAGCAGACGTTTTTTAGTCTCTTCTTCCTAGACGTCCTCACAGCTTACGCAGAAGTCGTTACTTGCAATCTTCAGTCTGTCAGCATGTTTTCCGATCAGATAGAAGTCTGTCATAAGGGACACAATGACTGAGAAATCTATTCTAACTAGCGGCAGCAAAGCGGTGGACGTCTTCTAGTCTAGATTGCGTCACATAATTTTGAAGTGTTTACAACTTGCAACCTTCAGTCTGTCAGCATGTTTTCCGATCAGACGGTAGTCTGTCATGAGGGACACAATGACTGAGACATCTATTCTAACTAGCGGCAGCAAGGCGGTGGACGTCATCTAGTCTAGATTGCGCCACATAATTTTGAAGTGTTTACAACCAGCACTTTGCTACCATCTGTCATCCGTTGACCTACGGCTCTGATCCTGACCCATACCCACAGATTCCAGTTCCTTTGGAATGTGTAAGGTTGTTCCTAGCCTCGCAAGCTCGTCCGATCTACAATTTCGTGCGATATCTGTTTTCAGCCATCACGCTGAGAGATCTGCGACTGTCGAGAGCGGTTTTGGAAAACTATTCTAGGAAATAAGTATGGGGGTATATTAATTTTGTCATTCCGTTTGCAACACATCGAAATATCATTTCCGACCCTAAAAAGTATATATATTCTTGATCAGCGTAAAAATCTAAGACGATCTGTCCAAGTCCGTCCGTCTGTCTGTTGAAATCAGGCTACAGTCTTCAACAAGTAAAAGCGTGCTAAGTTCGGCCGGACCGAATCTTATATACCGTCCACCATGGATCACATTTGTCGAGTTCTTTTCCCGGCATCTCTTCTTAGGCATAACAGGATATAAGAAAAGATTTGCTCTGCTATTAGAGCGATATCAAGATACGGTCCGGTTTGGACCACAATTAAATTATATGTTGGCGATCTGTGTAAAATGTCAGCCAATTCGAATAAGAATTGCGCCGTTTGGGGGCTCAAGATGTAAAATAGAGAGATCGATTTATATTCGAGCTATAGACCGATTCAGACCATAATAAACTCGTATGTTGATGGTCATGGAGAATCCGTCGTACAAAATTTCGCGCAAATCGGATAACAATTGCGACCTCTACAGGCTCAAGAAGTCAAGATCCCTGATCGGTTTATATGACAGCTATATCAGGTTATGAACCGATTTGAACCTCATTTGACACAGTTGTTGAAAGTAAGAATAAAATACGTCATGCAAAATTTCAGCCAAATCGGATAGGAATTGCGCCCTCCAGAAGCTCAAGAAGTCAAGTCCCCAGATCTGTTTATATGATAGCTATATCAGGTTATGATCCGATTAGAATCATACTTGGCACAGTTGTTGGATATCATAACAAAACACGTCGTGCCAAAATTCATTCTGATCGGATAAGAATTGCGGCCTCTAGAGGCTCAAGAAGTCAAGACCCAAGATCGGTTTATATGACAGATATATCAGGTTATGAACCGATTTGAACCATACTTGGCACAGTTGTTGGATATCATAACAAAATACGTCGTGCGAAATTTCATTCCAATCGGATAAGAATTACGCCCTCTAGAGGCTCAAGAAGTCAAGACCCAAGATCGGTTTATATGGCAGCTATATTAAGTTATGATCCGATTTCAACCATACTTGGCACAGTTGTTGGATATCATAACAAAACACGTCGCGCAAAATTTCATTCTGATCGGATAAGAATTGCGCACTCTAGAGGCTCAAGAAGTCAAGACCCAAGATCGGTTTATATGGCAGCTATATCAGGTTATGGACCCATTTGAACCATACTTAGCACAGTTGTTGGATATTATAACAAAACACGTCGTGCAAAATTTCATTCCAATCGGATAAGAATTGCGCACTCCAGAGGCTCAAGAAGTCAAGACCCAAGATCGGTTTATATGGCAGCTATATCAAAACATGGACCGATATGGCCCATTTGCAATACCAACCGACCTACACTAATAAGAAGTATTTGTGCGAAATTTCAAGCGGCTAGCTTTACTCCTTCGGAAGTTAGCGTGCTTTCGACAGACAGACGGACGGATAAACAGGTTAAGTTCGAAGATGAGCTAAATATATCGGACTACATCTTGATATAGCACCCATATAGACCGATTCACTGATTTAGGGTCTTAGGCTCATAAAAGCCACATTTATTATCTGATTTTGCCAAAATTTGGGAAAGTCAGTTGTGTTATGCCTTTCGACATCCTTCTTCAATTTGGCCCAGATCTGTTCAGATTTGGATATAGCCGCCATTTAGAGCGATCTCTCGATTTAAAATTTTGGTCCCATAAAAGGCGCATTTATTGTCCGATTTTGCCAAAACTTGGGACAGTGAGTTTAGTTTGACCTTTCGACATCCCTATTTAATTTGGCTCAGATCGGTTCAAATTTGGATATAGCTGCTATATAGACCGATCTCCCGATTTAAAGCCATAAAAGGCGCATTTAGTGTTTGATTGCCCCAAAATTGGGGACAGTGAGTTAAGTTAAGCTCCTTAACATCTTCCTGAAATATGGCTAAGATCGGTTCAGATTTGGATATAGCTGTCATATAGACCGATCTCTCGATTTAAGGTCTTGGGCCCATAAAAGGCGCATTTATTGTTCGATTTCGCTGAAATTTGGGACAGTAAGTTGTGTTAGGTACTTCGTCAGTTCTCTTCACTTTGGCACAGATCGGTTCAGATTTGGATATAGCTGCTATATAGACCGATCTCTCGATTTAAAGTTTTGGCCCCATAAAAGGCACATTTATACTAATTATGCGTATGCTAGGCTTTTCGACATCCGTGTGTTTTATAATTCAGATCGGCCTATATATGGATATGGCCACCAAAAAGTCCAATATTTTGATCTACAAAATTAAACAATGATTTGTACTTAGTAGACCTCTCAATATCCGTGTCGAATTTGGGCCAAATCAGATCATATTTCGATAAAGCTTCTAGAGGGATATAAATTATGCATCCAAAGTATCTAGAGTTCGGCCCGGCCGAACTTAGCGCCTTTTTACTTGTTTTTGTTAGCTTATTTATCTTATGGTTTATTGCGAATATCTGGAGTTTTACTGTCTCAAGCACTTTCTTTTGGAGTCAATTTTTTATATTGACCTACAAGAACTTAAGGGCGTTCTGCTTTCTTCCCAAATAATCTCTTTCATCAGTGTTTCTTCAGTTTTCTATCAGTTATCGGCCCCAAATCTATTCATCTTTTAAACATTATTTTGTAATTTTAGACTCATCTCCTAGATACGCTTAGCTTTCTGTTAGTAATCATGATGAGTAAATGTTTTGTTGGGTTATATTTTTTAGACGGACACAACATTACGCATACTGAGTAAAGGGGGTGATTAAAAGAAACCGAAAAAAGTAGAAAAAATAAGTGTTAAGAAAGAGGTTAAACTTGTCTATGATTTTGTTAATTTTTTTGTTCTTTTTATTTAGTTCACAATATTTCTTGTAGTTTCTTTTCATTCATTCTTTCATTCATTACTTAAACGAAAAAAATTACAAGTAAGAGTATGTATGGAGTATATTTTGTAGAATACACTTATCACAGAGAAAAAACATAATAAAAAAAAAGAATAATGAAACGAACGAAATATGTAAGAGTTAAGGTTAAAAGGGATGGGAAACAAATATAGAGGTTAGGATGGACAGAGAGAGAGAGAGTGAGTTAAGTTGCGAAAATGAGTATAGAGTAAAGTAAAATCTAAACTTAATCTTTGGCTTAAATTATAAATACACGTCAGACAACAAACGTCAAGCAAACCCTGGAAGCAAGGACACAAAAAGCTCAATGCCTGGCGCCATGCGAAGGGACCAAGACTTTATCCTCTCGCATTCCAGGGATGTAAGAGTTTGCCTTTGTTTATTTTTTTTTTTCATTTTGTTGTTTTAATTGCTTTGGCATGTTGGTTATGTGCTTCTTATTAAATGAGGCTGTTGTTGTTGTCTTTGTGATGAACATGTTGCTGCTGCTGTTGGCCCTGTTGCAAGTGTTGTGGGTGCCGTTGGTGTCGGTGCGGCAGCAGGCACTGACACCAGGGCATTTGTTGTCGTTGTCTTGGCTGAAGTTTGTATTTGGTGGAGGATGTTGGCTTCTCTTGAGGGAGCACAGGGTACGACGGTGGCACTGGTGACAGCGGCGGCAAGTGATGTTGCTGCTGACAGCGACAATGCCGCCCCGTCTGTCATTTGGTACTCACCTCTTGACGATGATATGCTGTCGGGAGCATGAGCCTTTTTGTATTCTGTCTCGCTGAGCGGTGCTATAACATTTCCCTCGACATCGAAAACATAAGGGCTGTTTGGATGTTCCTCCCAGCGTTCTATGAAATTTTTCAAATTATCCTTTGTTGTATCCAGTTCTTTTGTCTGGATAAAAGGAAAAGAAAAGAGACCAAGGAGAAGACGACGAAATGAAATAAAAAGAATGTTGCATACAAGTGAATAGAATTTTAAGATAAGTTACAGGTTTCCAACCAACAACTAACTAGAAGCCAACTAACTAAATTTAGAAGCTTTGCCTCTTTTTCAAACTGATTTCTTAAAAACTTACCCCTGTTATGTCTTCATTGTCTTCATTATCACCCGAAGTTTCTGAAGTGTGATCCCCATCGATACTGGGTGGTATAGGCGAAGGTGTGGTGGCTTTTAATGATACCGGTGGTACATTTAAAGGCTTGGGTAAAATTTTAGGCGGAGTTTTTGAACGTCTTTGCAGCCATTTGTGTTTTAGGCATTGTTCGGCGGTCATGCGGGTACTACAGGAGAGGGAGAAACGAAATTAATTATGTGAACAATACTTTGCTCTCTCACCACACTCACTTTAAGTCTTTTACCAATAACTTCGATATAAAGTCAATGCACTCGGGTGAAACACTGCTAAAGGATTCATCCTCAAAATCATATTTGGCTATGGTAACATTGGCCATGGTGTCGATGTCCGTTTCCCCCATAAATGGCGAAAGTCCAGAAATGCTGTAACCAATTTATCCCCCCGAAAAAAAAAACAGAGACGCAAAAGGGCAGATTCAGTCAACCAAAGTAACATTGGCATAAAATGATGCGTGAAAAATTGTAATGTTGTTGTTGGTGGTGGTGGTGAAGGGAAAACATTGTTGTCGTTGTTTGCCAATGACGGTGTTTAGTTGATGTTAGCAGCCGACATACATGTGTGTGGATTTTTGGAGGGCGTTTTGTTGACGTGTTTCCGGTATGTTCCATGCCATGAAGGAGTATAATTATGTTGTTGTACCATGTAGTTGTAGTCCAAAGTCAGTTATTTTTTGTTGTTATTGCCACCGATTGTTGTTAAGTCATTTTTGTTAATAGCCAAAAGTAATGAAAATTGGGTGATTTGTTGTTGTTGTAGTATGTTTGGGTTTAAGTGATAGAAATTTCCCAGTAATGGCAATTTGGTGAAAGAAAAAAAGAGAAGGAGAAGAAAAGAAGGAGAAAAATTAGAAATTTAATTGTAGTTTGCCATAGACTAAAAACTAGAAAGTTTAAGTGGCGATTGGCTTAGAAATATTTAAGCAACAAAAACGAGTTCTTTTCCCGTCATCTCTTCTTAGGCAAAAAAGGATATAAGAAAAGATTTGCTCTGCTATTAGAGGTATATCAAGATATGGTCCGATTTGGACCACAATTATAGTCAAGACCCAAGATCGGTTTATATGACAGCTATATCAGGTTATGGACCGATTTAAACCATACTTGGGACAGTTGTTGGATATAATAACAAAACACGTCGTGCAAAATTTCATTTCAATCGTATAAGAATTGCGCACTCTAGAGGCTCAAGAAGTCAAGACGCAAGATCGGTTTATATGGCAGCTATATCAAAACATGGACCGATATGGCCCATCTACAATACCAACCGATCTACACTAATAAGAAATATTTGTGTAAAATTTCAAGCGGCTAGCTTTACTCCTTCGAAAGTTAGCGTGCTTTCGACAGACAGACGGACGGACGGACAGACGGACGGACATGGCTAGATCGACATAAAATGTCGCGACGATCAAGAATATATATGCTTTATGGGTCTCAGACGAATATTTCGAGTAGTTACAAACAGAATGACGAAATTAGTATACCC
Source organism: Stomoxys calcitrans (assembly GCF_963082655.1). NCBI lineage: Eukaryota > Metazoa > Arthropoda > Insecta > Diptera > Muscidae > Stomoxys > Stomoxys calcitrans. The sequence goes on along the minus strand of NC_081556.1, from coordinate 48,859,029 downwards.
CTCATCCTATGGTAGAGGGTATAAAAATCAATTGCTTGCAAAAAAATTTTGAGCAATTTTTATACCAACCACCATAGGATGGGATAGGATATTGATGTAGGTCGCTGGGGATTGCAAATGGGCCATATTGGTTCAGATTTGCATATAGGCCCCATATAAACCGATCCCCCGATTTGACTTCTTAAACCTGGAAGCCTCAATTGTCATCCGATTTGGCTGAAATTTTTGCACATAGGGTTCTGTTATGACTTCCGATAACTGTGCCAATTCGGTCTATAACTAGATACAGCTCCCATATTTTAACAGAATCCATGGTGGTGGGTTCCCAAGATTCTGCCCGGCCGAAATTAGCACGCTTTAACTTGTTTTTTCCTAAAAAAATTTGTTAAAATTTTATTTTGTAAGAAAATTTTAAATTAAAATGCTTCGAAATGCAACTAATTTTATACTCCCTACCATAGGATGTGGGTATACTTACTTCGTCACTCCGTTTGTAACAACTCGAAATATTGGTCTAAGCTCATATAATGTATACATATGCTTATATATCTTCTTGATCGTCATTAAATTTTATGTCGATCTAACCCCATGTCCGTCCGTCAATCTATTTGTCTGTCGTTATCACGCTAACTGTCGAACGAGCACAGCTACCCGCACGAAATTTTGGACAAACACTTTCTATTGATATAAGTTGGTTGAGATTGTAAATAGCAAATTTTGCCCATGAACATTCCATTAAGGAACAGGGCTAACTTCTCACTTATCAATGAGTGCAGTCCAATTCAAGTTTAAGCTCAATGATAAGGGGCCTCCTTTTTGTAGCCGAGTCCGAACGGGTTGACGCAGTGCGACACCTCTTTGGAGAGAAGTTTTACATGGCATAGTACCTCACAAATGTTGCCAGCATTAGGAGAGATTATTGCCAGCATTAGGAGAAATTGTTGAGATTGTAAATGAGCCAAATTGGTCCATGTTTAGGTGACATTCATATAAACCGGTCTTCCGATTATATCTCTTGAGCCCCTAATTCTTGTCCCATTTGGCATGATGATTTTCCGTATAGCCTCCAATATACAGTATCGGTCAAAACTTAATCACCCCTTAGTACATTTTATTTAAATTTTTAATTAATACGGCTTTAATGGGCTTAAGATCTTAAATCGGAAGGTAGGTTTATATGGCAGCTTTATCAAAATATGGTGCGACCATATACAGGTTAGATTACGGGAGGCTTAATAGAACTCAGTGTTCCGAATTTTAGTGAAATCGGTTAATAAATACAGCAGTTGTGAGCTTAAGATCCTATATTAGAGATGGGCCATTTCTAAATATGATCCGACCTGGACCATATTCAAGTCGAATAACGGGTGGCGTAAATCAACTTACTGTTTCTAACTTCAGCTAAATTGTATGAGGCTTTTATGGGCTTAAGGAGCTAAGTGGCAACTATAAGGGGAGGCGTAGACCAACTCACTATTCAAAATTTTACCAAAAACGGGTAAAGAATGCATCTTTTATAGGTTTAAGATCCTAAATCGGCAGATCGGTCTATGTGGCAGCTTTATCTATATATTGTCCGATCTGAACCATATTCAAGTCGGATGCCGGTTATGGGTTTTAGATGTGGGTAAACTTGGGTAATTCTTTTTTATACCCTCCACCGTAGGATGGGGGTATACTAATTTCGTTTGTAATACCTCGAAATATTCATCTAAGACCCCATAAAGTATATATATTCTTTATCGTCATGACATGATAAGTCGATCTAGTCATGTCCGTCTGACCGTTCGTCCCTCCGTTCGTCTGTCTGTCGAAAGCACGCTGACTGTTGAAGGAGTAGAGCTGCTCACTTGAACAAATACTTCTTATTAGTGTAGGTCGGTTGGGATTCTAAATTGCCTATATCGGTCAATGTTTTGATATAGCTGCCATACAAATCGATCTTTGATCTTGACATCTTGAGCCACTAGAGGGCGCAATTCTTATCCCATTTGGCTGAATTTTTGCATGAGGTGTTTTGTAATGGCTTCCAACATAACCTGATATAGCTGCCATATAAACCGATCTGGGACCTTGACTTCTTGAGCCTCTAGGGGGCGCAATTATTGTCCGATTTGGCTGAAATTTTGTACTAAGTGTTTTATTTTGTCTCGCAATATGGTCTAAATCTGTTCATAAACTGATGTAGCTCCCATGTAAACCGATGTCCCGATTATACTTCTTACAAATTATAATTTGTAAATTTTGTACAACGACTTCTCCCACTAACTTCAACATACGTGTCAAATATGGTCTGAATCGGTCTATAGCTTGATATAGCTCTCATATAAACGGATCTCTCGATTTGACTTCTTGAGCCTCTGAAGGGCGCAATACTTATTCGATTTGGCTGAAATTTTTCAAAATGACATCTAATATCCAACTTTCAATTCATATATGGTCTTAATCGGACCATAACTTCATATAACTCCAATAGCATTGCAATTGTTATCCATTATCATTTGTATGCCTTAAACGAGATACCATGCAAAGAACTCAACAAATGCGATCCATGGTGGAGGGTATATGAGATTCCGCCCGGCCAAACTTAGTATGCTTTTACATGCTTTTATATCTGGAGGACTTTCCCCTTTACCCTAATTTTCTAAAACGCCAGATTTCAGGGACGAATTTTGCGAACTTTTGTTTAAGGACTTATTGTGACCTAAAAACTAAAATTTGTATCCAAATTTGGTTGGGGTGCCTAGGGGGACCACCACACGCGAGGCCCACTAGGTGGATTTAAAGAGCAATCATGGCAATATGGGACTCAAATGAAAGGTAATTCAGAGTAGAAAACGAATCTGATATCCAATTTTGTGGGCAAGTGTATGGGGACGGGGGGTTGCCTTAACTCCAAAGCACTCTCCCCACCCAAACCGGACATTTATTATCCGACCATGGCTATATGGGGCTCAAGTGAAATGTATTTGGAAATAGATCACGAATTTGGTCCCACCCCCAGAATGCCTACTAAATGGGATTTTTCTTACAGTCGATGACAATATAGGGTTCAATTATGAGATATATGGGAGTAGTGTAGAAGGTGGCATATTTACCGACCTGGCCATTATGGAGCTCAAATGAAAGGAAGTCGGGAAGAGAGCAGGAATTTGATGGCCACGTTGGGAAAGAAATGTCTGAGGATCCCTCCCCGAAAACAACCCCAAACACTCTTATTAAAGATTATGACAACGGCTCAAACGGCTTTAGAGAGAGGTAAGGCGCAGCGCATTGGCTAGCTAGTAGCTTTTGGTTAGCTAGTAGCTTTTGTATAAACCGATCTCTTGATTTGACTTCTTGATCAAGCCGTGCAAGGCAAGATATGCGACACGAAAGTCCTATATACCTATAGGTTTTACGTTCTTTCTACTCAAAACTGTGGAGTGTTTTTGGATACCATGATAAAGAGTGGGATATCCATCGAATAGCTTGGATACAAGCAGCATGTCTATGTGAAGAGGACTTCGATGGGCACTGCCCTGTACTAGGTTGTGCATAAAATTGAAGAATCCTTCGATCCCAAAATGTACACCTTGGCCGTATGCATTGCCATAGAAGGGGCTTTTATGTGGACCGACACACCTATTCAATCCTTGGACCAGCACCGGTTGCAACGGGTCCTTGGAGACTGGATAAGCAATACGCTAACGATCAAGTGGATGAATTGTGGATAAGGGAGAAGTGGCACAGGGCGGCATTTTATCGCCACTGACTGAAACCGCCCTGTTCACGAGGAAGATAAGGGTGGGCCAATTTGATATACCACTTTTTCTGATTGATAACTGACAGGATGAAATATTTGGCAGTGATCTTGAACCGGAAACTGCATTGGAAGTGTCACATTGGGGCCTAAATCCGAGGAAATGGGGCCTAAATCCGAAGATAGTCCACTAGCTCTACAGGAGCGTGATAAGGCCAATACTTACTTACGCCTCAGTAGTTTGGTGGAATGCGATGGAGACATAGTGTTACGAAAGAACATGTTGTCTTGGAATATACGGGTGATGAGGATCACACCTAATAGGGCACTGGAGACTATTCTAGATATCCGACCCATTGACATTAAGGATGAGGCAGCCTTTGTGGCAAACGATGGGAGAATTTATAAAGGATAAGAACAAGTCATCCCATCGCGAGGCGACGATAAGAAACCTGGAAGGAATGGAAGAGGTTCCCGTTTGTATACCAGAGACAACACTTGAGGTCGAGTGCGAGGCACTGCTGCCAGCGGCACAGTGTTGGTGCAATCTGGAAGTTCAAGCGACGCATATAGATCAAAGCTAAAGGACAGCCCAAGGAATGAGATCTCATTTCGACTGCCAGGCCATAATACGGTCCTGCAAGTGATGCAGGAGTTGGTGTAGTATTAACTCAAGGACGTTGAGCGTGAACATATTTATGGACAGTAATCTGGCCATCACTGCAATAACAACCAAGACGGTAAGGTCACGTGCAGTCTTGGAAAGTAAGAAGGAGATCTGAGGATGGCGATTCTCATCGTTTGAGTGCTGTACCATAGTGATCCGGATCTGGAGAAGACGAGGCTATTTCTGAAAAATAGCATAAAGAGGACAGCATTTTCACATTGGAGTACGGGCGGGTCACAGAGGACCACGGGCGCACTAATGTTAATAAGAATTGGTGCGACAAGTGATGGCGTTCTTAACCAGACTAGAACCAACTTAGAAGCATAGAATGGAGAAGACAAGTCTTTTACTGAAAAGTAGTATGAAGAAGGACAGCATGTTCACATTGGAGTAAGGGCGGGTCACCGAGGACCTAGGGGCGCACTAATGTTAATCAGAGTTGGTGCGGCAAGTGATACCGTTTGTAACAGGACTGGAACCAACTTAGAAGCATAGAATGAATAACGATTTAGAATTTTGAAATTAACATGAATATGACAACTAATTAACTTTTTGGATTAAGAGCGTGAAAAAAGCCCATTACTTGATTAGGTGCATATCCATAGCGACATGGGGCAGATTAGAATTCGCACCACCTTTTCAACCTAACTTTACCTAACCTGTAGAAAATTAAGTAAAACATGTATTTATTCGATATTTTTTTTAGCAATTGTATTTTGTTGCCAAGAACATTTTATTCGGAGGTCACCGTGGCGCAGAAGTTAGCATGTCCGCTTATGACTCTGAACGGCGGGGATCGAATCCTACCGAGAACACCAGAAAACATTTTTCTGCGGTGGTTATCCCCCCTAATGCTGGCAACATTTGGGAGATGCTACGCCATGTAAAAGCTTTTCCCCAAAGAGGTGTTGCTCTGCGGCACGCGATTCGGATTCGGCTGAAAAAAGGACGTCCCTTATCATATCATATAGCATAAACTTGAATCGGACAGTACTCATTGATATGTAAGAAGTTTGCCCCTATTCCACAATGGAATGTTCATGGGCAAATTTGCATTTCTACTTCATTTGAGCCCCAAATTGTCTCGAACGGTTAACCGAGTATTGGTGACATAGATGTACTCTATTTTTGCAGATATAATTCGCCCATTGACATTAAAGAGCATCGGGAATACAACTTTCATATCAATGAGTGTCGCCCGATTTAAGACAGCGACACCTCTTAATAGAGTATTCTTACCCTGCCCAATATCTCAGATATATCGCTAGCGGTCAGCAAATTATAACTATTTCTCAAAGTTATTTCACAAGGATTCGAACCCAGGCGTTAAGCGGCATAGGCTTATATGCTCATACCTGCTCCACGTCAGCCTCCCCTTTTCTTTATATCCTTTGTTTTAGTTACTTACTGTCCCGACTGGTCAAATAGTCCTCTTGAGATATTTTGGGCGATTCGATCAGTCCATGCCTGCTAAAAGGGATTTTGCGAGGTGAAGGCGGACCTAGAAATTTGGACTTCATTATACCCATCACCATATAATGAAGTCATTCAATTTATTTGTGACTAATCATTCCATTTGTGACACCTGGAAATATTGATCTTGACATTCTAAGTCGATTTTTCCATTTCTGCCCGTCCTCTTGTCCGCTGCACAAAATTTTGCACAGATACTTCTTATTGATGTAGGTCGTTGGGGATTGCAAATGGGCTGTATCGATCCAGGTTTGGACATAGCTCCCATATACAGTGGTCCTTCGACTTGACTCCTTGAGTTTCTAGAAGCTGAAATTATTAACCGATTGGGCTGAAATTTTGCACATAATGTTCCGTTCCAACAATCGTGCCAAGTAAGGTCTGAATCGGTCAATAACCTGATATAACCCCCATATAAACCGATCTCCCTGTTATCTGATCGATCTGATACTTTGCACGTAGAGGTCTGTTATGACTTTCAACAACCGGGATAAGTATGGCCGAAATATAAATCGATTTTCTGATTTGACATCTCAAGCCTCTGGAACCCTAAATTTTTATACGATGGGGCTGTTTTATTTGGGGCAATTTCTATTGGGAATTTTTCAATGAAATTTTTCCCATCTATTGCAAAAATCCTTTTACAGTATGTCCTTCAAATATTATAGCTTAGAATCCTCAATATCCATTCATGGAAAACATTTACAAGAAGGTTCAACATTTAATACCTTAGGGAACAATTTGTTTTTTTTTTTTTATCCAATGAGAGAAATGGAAACTTCGTAATTAGCTTTTGTAGGCAGTTTCCAAATTTGCCTCGAAGATATTGTTATTAAGCCTAATTTCGCTACACTTTCAACAGTCAGCCATCCAATCAATAGAAAATTCGCTTCAAATATTTTAATCAAAATTCACAAATTGGTAATTTACCAAAAATGAGTTGGTTCTCATTAAAGGGAAACAATTGCCATGCAGCACTTAATTAACCACAGATTAAGATGGAATTTCCACCTCAATCACCTTCCTTCTTTAGCTTTAGAAAGTGCTTAAAGGTTTACAAGAAATTAAAGCAAAGCAGAGCAAAAAAACTGAATAAAGAAAAAAAAAAAAACGAAGCAATTTTATATCCTTTAGCAAAATATTTACTTACAGTACATATGTAATGACACCCACACTCCACATATCTGTGCCATAAGAGATGCAATCAAAGTTAACAACTTCGGGAGCCACAAATTCCGGGGTACCAAAAAGGATCTGCAAACAGGGGAAAAAACGAACATTACAAAGATTAAAGCAACAATGAATTGTTATTGTCAAAGCAAAGAGAGACACCAAGACCAAGTTGAGGAAGGGGCCAAAGAATGAACTACTTCACAGCATCTCATTTATATTTAACTGTCTTGATTTTATTTCACATGTCCCTGTCTTTCTCAGTTTTTCTTCTTTTAATTATGAAACACCCCATTTCAATTGTCATATGCGGTTGTGGTGTGTATGTGTGTGTATGTGTATGTGTGGCCGCACAATGATATGCAGGATTTTTATTCATGGAGTCAAGTGTATTAAAATTCTCAAAGGAAATGTAAAATTAAAGGGGAGAAAGTTTTAAGAATAAAGAATACAGTAAAGAGTATTTAAATAGGTTCAATACAAGGTAGTAAACTGAAACATTTTTAAAAATCATTCATGAGATATTATGACGGATTTAAAACGATTTTACAAATAAGAATTTTACTTTAAAAATGAATTATGCTGCAGAAAAAATGTGAAATATTTCATGATGATTGGGTAATAAATGCGATGAACGACAGATGGCCAACCACCATGGAAAGAAAATGCAGACAGACGGACATGGCTAAGCCGAATCAGCAGGAAATCCTGAATCAAACCATACATATTATCACTGCGATAGTATTGGTGCTGGGAACACTTTATGTTTTTGTATTTGTACTTTTATACCAATTTCACGCTAGGACATAAAGTCATCAACTTGATTCCTTAAAAAGCACTACATCCAACTTTGGACTTCATGTCAGAATGGGATGCTGTTAAACAATCGCTATAATATTTCATATTTTGCTTATTGGGATCACTAGGTAAAAAATGGAAGGTATGCGTTTCAAAAAAAAAAAAAAATACTTTTATTTTCTGGGAGATTCTAAAGGTGCAAATTAAGTGTTTTATAGGAAAAAAAACGCCGCATAAAAAAATCATATTTATAGGAGGCAATGAAGGGTACGAGTTTTATTATTTAACAAGTAAGAGTGTGCTAATTTCGGCAGGGCCGAATCTGATATACCCTCCACCATGGATCGCATTTGTCGAGTTCTTTGCGCGGTATCTCTTTTTAGGCAAACAAAGTAAATGAATAAGAACTGTTATGCTATTGGAGCTATATCAAGTTATAGTCCGATTCGGACCATAAATGTCCATTCGGATAAGAATTGCGCCTTGTAGGGGCTCAAGAAGCAGATATGTCTCTATGGGAAATGTATCAAGCTATAGATCGATTCAGACCATATTGTACACGTCTGTTGAAGGTCATGGGAGAAGCCGTTGTTCGAAATTTCAGACAAATCGGATGGTAATTACGCTCTCTATAGGCTCAAGAATCAAGACCCCAGATCGGTTTATATGACAGCTATAACAGGTTATGTACCGATTTGCGCCATACTAGCACAGTTGTTGGAAGTCATAATAAAACACCTCATGCGAAATGTCAGCCAAAACGGATGGGAATTGAGCCTCCAGTGGTTCAAGAAGTTAAGATCCAAGATCGGTTTATATGACAGCTATATCAGATTATTGACCGTTTTGCACCATACCTAGTACAGTTGTTGGAAGTCTAAACAAAACACTTTATGCCAAACTTCAGCTAAATCGGTTAGGAATTACGCCCTCTAGAGGCACAAGAAGTAAAAGAGGGAGATCGGTTTATATGGGAGCTGCATTAGGCAATAGACCGATTCGGACCGCATTATGCTGGAGGTTATGGGAGAAACCGTTGTTCAAAATTTCAGCCAAATTGGATAGTAATTACGCCTTCTAGAGGCTCAAGAAGTCAAGATCCCAGATCGGTTTATATGACAGCTATATCAGGTTATGAACCGATTTATACCATACTTAGCACAGTTGTTGGAAGTCATAACAAAAATAACCGTCTGTCTGTCGAAAGCACACTAACTTCCGAAGAAGTAAAGCTAGCCGCTTGAAATTTTGCACAAATAATTCTTATTAGTGTAGGTCAATAGGGTTTGTAAATGGGCCATATCGGTTCATGTTTTGATATAGCTGCAATATAAACCGACCTTAGGTCTTGACTTCTTGAGCCTCTAGAGGGCGCAATTCTCGTCCGATTTGAAATTTTGCACCTTGCGAGGTGTTACAAACGGAATAACTAGATTAGTTACACTTTTCTATGGTGGTGGGTATAAGAAGGTTCGAACGAGGAGCTAAGAGTTGTGCAAATTACTCTGCAACACTTCGTGGCAGCCTCGAGCGAACTTCTTCTAGCTCTCTCTAACTCCTCGGTGGACATTGCTTTGATGCTTTGAATCTTCCATCCTGAGAAATAGAGTCTATAGGTTGAGCAATGCAAAGTACACCATCTTTACTCCGCCTTATACTTCAATCTAATTACAGTTATGTTGATCTGACGCCGATGAGATTGGAGAAGATGAACTCCACCCCCTTGATCATTTCATCTGTATACCTGTACCCTATACCCTATAGGGACACGAAAGAGGCAGAGTGGAGGCTTAGGAGAGGAGGAATAGTCGAAGGTTTCCGCTGATCTTGAAATGTTGCACATATCGTTTTGTTATGACATCCAACAATTGTGCCAATCATGGCTCAAATCAGTCCATAACCATTTGCTGAAATTTTGCACATATCGTTTTGGTATGACTTTCAACAACTGTGCCAAGTATGGTACAAATCAGTCTATATCCTGATATAGCTGTCATATAAACCGATTCTTGAGCCTCTGGTGGACGCAATTGTTATCCAATTTGGTTGAAATTTTCCACGTGTCGTTTGAGTATGACTTCCAACAACTGTCTCAAGTATCGTACAAATCAGTCTATATCCTGATATAGCTGTCACATAAACCGATTCTTGAGCCTCTGGAGGACGCAATTGTTATCCAATTTGGTTGAAATTTTGCACATATCAAATCAGTCCATAGCCATTTGCTGAAATTTTGCACATATCGTTTTGGTATGACTTTCAACAACTGTGCCAAGTATGGTACAAATCAGTCTATATCCTGATATAGCTGTCATATAAACCGATTCTTGAGCCTCTGGTGGACGCAATTGTTATCCAATTTGGTTGAAATTTTCCACGTGTCGTTTGAGTATGACTTCCAACAACTGTCTCAAGTATCGTACAAATCAGTCTATATCCTGATATAGCTGTCACATAAACCGATTCTTGAGCCTCTGGAGGACGCAATTGTTATCCAATTTGGTTGAAATTTTGCACATATCGTTTGAGTATGACTTCCAACAACTGTCTCAAGTATGGTACAAATCAGTCTATAACCTGATATAGCCGCCATATAAACCCATCTCCCAATTTGACTCTTGAGGGCGCAATTTTACTCGATTTGCGTAAAATTTAAGTGGTGATATTTTTCTATGGCTTGTGAGGCATGGAAAGTACGGTCCATATCCGAATATAAATCGAGAGACCGGTTTATCAGGTTATAGACTGATTTCTACTGTATTTGGCACAATTGTTGGAAATCATAAAAGAACACCGCTTGCAAAATTTCAGCAAAATCGGATGAAAATAGCAGCTTGTATGAGCTCAATAAGTCAAATTGGGAGATCGGTTTATATGGGAGCTATATCATGATCATGAACGATTACGACTGTACTTAACACAGTTATTGGAAGTCATAACAAAGCACCATTTACAAAATTTCAGCCAAATCGGATGAAAATTGAGGCTCAAGGAATCAAATTGCGGCTTCTAGGGGCTCAAGAAGTCAAATCGGGAGATCGGTTTATATGGGAGCTATGTCAAAATCTGAATCAATATGGCCCGTTTGCAATCCCCACCGACCTACATCAATATAAAGTATGTGTGCAAAATTTCAAGAGGTTAGCTCTACGCGTTCGACCCCTATCGTGATTTCGACAGACGGACGGACATGGCTAGTTAGGCTCAGAATGTCGAGACTATCAACAATATATATATACTATATTGGATACTAGATCAATATTTCGAGGTGTTACAAACGGAATGACTAGATTAGTGTAGCCCCATCCTATGGTGGTGCTATAAAAAAGAAAAAGCTGCAATGTTCGGCCGGAACAGTATCTCTTTATAGGCAAACAAAAGATAATGGATTAAACTTGACATGCTATTGGAGCCATATCAATTTATGGACCGATTTGGACCATACTTGATTTGGATGTTGGAGACCATTGTAAAAGTCATTGTACACAAAATCAGTGAAATCGGATAATCAGTCTAAATGAGCTCAAGAAGTAGTATCGGGGGACCGGTTTATATTGCAGTTATTTCAAGTTATGATTCGATTTTGACCATATTTAAAAGAGTTGTTGGAAGTCATAACAAACCTCATGCAAAATTTCAGCCAAATCGGATAAGAATTGAGTCCTATAGAGGCCAAAGAAATCAAGATCCGAGATCGGAATATATGGCAGCTATAGCAAAACATGGACTGATATGGCCCATTTACAATCCTAACCAACCCACACAGATAGGAAGTATTTCTTCAAATGTTGAAGCGCCTAGCTTTACTCCTTTGACAGTTAGCGTGCTTTCCACAGACAAACGGTAAGACAGGCATGGCTAGATCGACTTAAAATGTCATGTCGATCAAGAATATATGTACTTTATGGGTTCTTAAACCAATATTTCGATGTGTCACAAACGGAATGGCGACGTTAGTATACCCCCATCCTATGGTGGAGGGTATATAGTGATGTTTTCAAAAAATAATAATTGGACAGTCAACAATGAAGTAAAATAAGAATCAATCAGCGATCAAAATTTGAAACGGATCGTCATGTACGTTATTAAATAGGAAATTAAATTTAAAGATGGCATCTTTAATTCAAAGTTTTGGTTCTTTGGCTCGATTTCAATGCTTAAATCCTACGAAAAAGTAAAAACGTGCTAAGTTGGGCCGGGCCGAGCTCTTGCCACGGTTTCTCTTTTTAGGCAAACAAAGGATAAGAGAAAAGAACTGCTTTGGAATTGCTATTGGAACAATATCAAGTTATGGTTTATTTCGGACCATAATTGAACTGAATATTGGAGACCATAGTAGAAGTCATTGTGTAAAATTTCAGCGAAATCTAGTTAGAATTGCGCACTTTAGGGGCTGAAGAAGTAAAATAGGGAGATCGGTTTATAGGGGAGATGTATTAGTCTATAAACCGATTCATGCCATATTCAACACGTATGTTAAAGGCCATGATAAAAGCCGTTGTACAAATTTCAGCCAAATCGGATAATAATTGCGCCCTCTAGTGGCTCAATAAGTCAAGACCGCAGATCGGTTTATATAACAGCTGTATCAGGTTATGGACCGATTTCAGCCATACTAATCATAGTTGTTGGAAGTCATAATAAAACATCTCACGTAAAATTTCAGCCAGATCTGATAAGAATTGTGCCCTCTAGACGCTTAAGAAATCAATATCCCAGATCGGTTTATATGGTAGCTATATCAAAACGTGGACCGATAAAAAGAAGTATTTGTTCAAAATTTCAAGCGGCTAGCTTTACTCCTTCGAAAGTTAGCGTGCTTTGGACAGATGGACGGACGGGCAGACGGACGGATGGACAGACGGACGGACGGACGGACGGATGGACAGACGGATGGACGAACAGAAGGACGGACGGACGGAGGACAGACAGACGGACATTGCTAGTTCGACTTAAAATGTCATGAAGATCAAGAATATATATACTTTATGGGTCTTAGACTAATACTTCGAGGAGTTACAAACATAATGACGAAATAAGTATATCCCAATCCTATGGTGGAGAGTGTAAAAATCTTAAATTTTGGCCCAACTTATTTTCAGTGAGGTTTATTTTGAAGTCCTCCCTTTTTTGGTTAACTGGCTGAGAGTTCGGTGAGGAAGATTTTGATCAGGGAAATGCCGCAGATGGGAGGGGTTTATCCCCCATCATGTGGCTCTTGGTTATCAATGAGATTCTCAGGTCCTTCGAGGAGGTACAAGTAAACGTGGTTGTCCCTGCTGATGATGTTGTCATTTTGAGTGGCGGTTGCTTTGTCATACGGTAAGGAAACTGGTTATGGACCGATTTGAACCATGCTTAGCACAGATATTGGAAGTGATATCAAAACATTTGGTGCAAAATTTCAGTCAAATCGGACTAGAGTTGCTCCCTCTAAAGGCTCAAGAAGTCAAGACCCAAGATCGGTTTATATGGCAGCTATATCAAAACATGGACCGATTTGGCCCATTTACAATCTCAACCGACCTACACCAATAAGAAGTATTTGTTCAAAATTTCAAGCGGCTAGCTTTACTCCTTCGAAAGTTAGCGTGCTTTGGACAGATGGACGGACGGGCAGACGGACGGATGGACAGACGGACGGACGGACGGACGGATGGACAGACGGATGGACGAACAGAAGGACGGACGGACGGAGGACAGACAGACGGACATTGCTAGTTCGACTTAAAATGTCATGAAGATCAAGAATATATATACTTTATGGGTCTTAGACTAATACTTCGAGGAGTTACAAACATAATGACGAAATAAGTATATCCCAATCCTATGGTGGAGAGTGTAAAAATCTTAAATTTTGGCCCAACTTATTTTCAGTGAGGTTTATTTTGAAGTCCTCCCTTTTTTGGTTAACTGGCTGAGAGTTCGGTGAGGAAGATTTTGATCAGGGAAATGCCGCAGATGGGAGGGGTTTATCCCCCATCATGTGGCTCTTGGTTATCAATGAGATTCTCAGGTCCTTCGAGGAGGTACAAGTAAACGTGGTTGTCCCTGCTGATGATGTTGTCATTTTGAGTGGCGGTTGCTTTGTCATACGGTAAGGAAACTGTCGAAATGGGCGAGAGCCAATGGGCTTGGCATAAACCCCAGGAAAACAGAGCTAATTTTGTTCACGAGAATGGCGAGTTCAGGGGAAATTGAACTGGAGAAGTAACTTTGAGGAGAGAGTTTGACGAGGGCTGAATGTGCACTACTCATGTCGCAACTCGGTGGTCAGGAGTTGGGGCTTAGCCCAAGTACAGTCCACTGAATATACACTGCTCTGGTTGGACCGATCCTCACCTATAAGTTCTATCACGATTTCAACGGTCATGACAAGTAAAGTCCATATCGATGTACCTTTCTTATAAACCGATTCAGACCGGCCTTTTTAATTTGCTTTATTAAATTCTGATTGCTTAAGCTAAAAAATATTCGTAAAGTTTTTGTCTTTAGAAATTTGACTTGCCCTATTCGCATTGCACACACTGTACTCCATTTGGATTCCTTGAATATGTACATATTGTGATTTTTGTTAACCAAAAATTTTAATTTAGTTTTTATTTCGTTCACAAATAATGTACATAAAGTTTGTCGTTAACACCCCTTAAGAACAAGATGCTCATACTGACTTTATGAAATGTAATTTGCACTGCAAAAGCATATGGAAAATTCACACTGTCAAGGTGTTACCCAGACAACAAAGAGATATCGAGAGAGTTTGAGAAATTAAAATTTGTAACCGAATATTTAAAAGTGAATGAAAATGTTAACCTTTAATAAATGTAAGGAATTTCAAAGTACTTTTAAAAAACCAGTAAAATTTATTTTTTTAAAACAAATATATTTTAATTAATATTTTCTCCTAAATTATATATTAAATTTTATGAAAATATATATTTTTTTGTTATTTTTCTAAGAAGTTATATTTTACAATTTGTGGAAATTTCACAGCAATGAAAATTTTATTTTCCATTTACATAATTACCTTTACTAAAAGGTTCGTGCTGGTAAATGTTTTGCAAGCGGGGAGATAAATTCTGTCAAATGTAAATATCATTTCAGTACAATATGAGAATAATATTTCATCAGGCATTATTTTCTTCAGTATATTTGTTTGGCTTCCATGGAATTTTTTTCTATGATTTTTTTCTGGGTTACAGATTTTCCCCTCTTTATTCTTCATGCTCGTAAAATTTATATCTCCCCCCCAAAAGCTTTTAATTAGCTTTTCAACCAGAATCATCTCGTGAAATAAAATCCTTGCATTTGCCCTTCTCCTCTTTCTCATTGTTTAAAATGCTACAAGACTGTTATGAATAGACATTAAAATAAAACATATGCTTTGCTTTCGACATTACCACAGCTACACAATTGTAACCTCTTTGGGGTTATTTAATTTGTGGCTTACATTAAAGACAAAAAGGGTGAGTGACATGAGAACGGAAGCTGACAGGGTTGTAGGTTTGGCAGGCTAAGACACTTAATTGTGGTGTTTATTACCTGTAATTTCTTGTCTGGATCAAATTTTCTTGCCAAACCAAAATCAATGATTTTGATGCGGTTGCCCTCTTGGGTTAGGCACAATATATTCTCAGGCTTCAAATCAAGATGCAGGATATTGTTGCGATGTATAAACTCCATGGCTTCACACACTTGGCGTATGAAAACCACACAAACACGTTCGGTAAGGACAAATTCATCTTCGACCACACGATCAAAAAGTTCACCGCCTTCTACTCTGTGAAAGGAAAGAGAGATAAGAAATAAGAAAAAGGAAAATGAGAAAATATAGAAATGATCAGAAAGACTACATTTTCACACCTCAAAAACAAAAAAATACAAGTAAAAAGGCTTTAAGTTCGGCCGAACTGAACTTGCATACCCACTAAAGCATACATTGGTATATATGGCAACTCATCAAAATAAAGCCCTATTTTGACCATACTAAAACAGAACTGATTGTACTAAATTTCATCGAAATCGGTTAACAAATTCACCTCTTATGGGCCTAAAACCTTAAATCGGAAGATAGATATATATGGCACTACAACCATTGAGCTTAAAATTGAATCGGACAGCACTCATTGATTTGTGAGAAGTTTGCTCTAGCTGTTTAATGGAATGTTCATGGATGAATTCGCAATTGGCACATCCAAATCTGGACCGATCTGGGCCGTATTGAACAGGGATGTCGAGGAGCCTATCACAACTCGCTATACCTAACTTCATCGAAATCGGACAATAAATGTTCCTATTACGGGCACAAGACCTTAAATTGAGAGGTCGGTCTATATGGCAGTAATATCAAACAAGTAAGAGCGTGCTAAGTTCGGCCGGGCCGAATCTTATATACCTTCCACCATGAATCGCATTTGTGAGTTCTTTGCGCAGTATCTCTTTTAGGCTAACAAAGATAAATGAATATGGACGGAGGAGGTGGTGGTTTGCTCAAGAAACAAAATCGGGAGTTCGGTTTATATGGGAGCTGTGTCGAGCTATAGATCGATTCAGACCATATTGCACACGTATGTTGAAGGCCATGGGAGAAGACGTTGTACAAAATCTTTGCCAAATTGGATGAAAATTGCGCTCTATAGAGGCTCAAGAAATCAACATCCCAGATCGGTTTATATGGCAGCTATATCAGGGTATGGAGCGATTTGGACCATACTTCGCATAAATGTTGTAAGTGATACCAAAACACTACGTGTAAAATTACAGCCAAATCTGAAAGCAATTGCGCCTTCTGAAAGCTCAAGAAGTCTAGACCTAAGATCGTTTTATATAGCAGTTATATCAGGTTATGGACCGATTCGAACCATACTTCGCACAGTTGTTGGAAGTGATATCAGAACACTATGTGCAAAATTTCAGTCAAATTGGATGATAATTGCGCTCTTTAGAGGCTCAAGAAGTCAAGACCCAAGATCGGTTTATAAGGCAGCTATATCAGGTTATAGATCGATTTAGACCATACTTCGCAATGTTGTTGGAAGTGATATAAGAACACTATGTTTAAAACTTCAGTCAAATCGGATAAGAATTCCGCCTTCTAAAAGTTCAAGAAGTCAAGACCCAAGATCGATTTATATGGCAGCTATACCAGGTTATGGACCGATTTGAACCATGCTTAGCACAGATATTGGAAGTGATATCAAAACATTTGGTGCAAAATTTCAGTCAAATCGGACTAGAGTTGCTCCCTCTAAAGGCTCAAGAAGTCAAGACCCAAGATCGGTTTATATGGCAGCTATATCAAAACATGGACCGATTTGGCCCATTTACAATCTCAACCGACCTACACCAATAAGAAGTATTTGTGCAAAATTTCAAGCGGCTAGCTCTACTCCTTTAAAAGTTAGCGCGCATTCGACAGACAGACGGACGGACGGACAGACCGACAGACGGACGGACATGGCTAGTTCGACTTAAAATGTCACGACGATCACGAATATATATACTTTATGGAGTCTTAGACGCATATTTCGAGGTGTTACAAACAGAATAACGAAATTAGTATACCCCCATCCTATGGTGGAGGTTATAAAAATAGACCGATCTTAACCGTACTCGATACGAATATCGACGGGACTAACAGAACTGATTGTACTAAATTTTAGCGAAAACGGTTAACAAATTTACCTTTTATGGATCTAAAAGTTTAATTTGAAAGATCGGAATATATTGCAGCAATTCGGACCGATCTGGGCTGAATTACATGAATGTCCCAATTGGACAGTAAATGCGTCTATTATAGGACCAAGACCCTAAATTGGGAGGTCAGCCTACATGGTAGCTATATCCAAATCTGCACAGATCTAGGCCAAACTAATCAAGGGACCTAAAATAACTTAGTGTCCTAAATTCCAACGAAATCGGACAGTAAATGCGCCGTTTATGGGCCCAATATCTTTAATCGAGGGATCGGTCTATATGGCAGCTATATCCAAATCTGGACCGATCTGGGCCGTATTGAACAGGGATTTCGAGGAGCCTTGGCACGAGTGTTGGAGGTCACATGAATACAATCCGTGAAAAATTTCAACCAAATCGGAGAAAAATTAAAGCTTCCAGGAGCTAAAGAAGTCAAATATTGGGATCAGTTATATCAAATTATGAACCAATATGACTCATGTGCGACCAACAATGACCTACATCTATAAGAAATCTCTGTATAAAATTTCATGCTGATATCTTTTTTCGTTTGATCGCTATCTTAATTTTCACAGACGGACGGACATGGCTAGATTGACTTAAAATGCGGAGACGATCCAGAATATATGTATAATTTATGGAGACGCAGATCTATACTTCGAGGTGTGACAAACGGAATGACTAGTTAAGTATACCCCCATCCTATGGTGTTAGGTATAAAAACTGGGTAAATAAAGTTTTCTTTAGAAAACTTCCATTCAGCCTGGCTGAATAAGGTTTTCTTTAGAAAAACTTCAATTCAGCCTGGCTGAATAAGGTTTTCTTTAGAAAAACTTCAATTCAGCCTGGCTGAATAAGGTTTTCTTTAGAAAAACTTCAATTCAGCCTGGCTGAATAAGGTTTTCTTTAGAAAAACTTCAATTCAGCCTGGCTGAATAAGGTTTTCTTTAGAAAAACTTCAATTCAGCCTGGCTGAATAAGGTTTTCTTTAGAAAAACTTCAATTCAGCCTGGCTGAATAAGGTTTTCTTTAGAAAAACTTCAATTCAGCCTGGCTGAATAAGGTTTTCTTTAGAAAAACTTCAATTCAGCCTGGCTGAATAAGGTTTTCTTTAGAAAAACTTCAATTCAGCCTGGCTGAATAAGGTTTTCTTTAGAAAAACTTCAATTCAGCCTGGCTGAATAAGGTTTTCTTTAGAAAAACTTCAATTCAGCCTGGCTGAATAAGGTTTTCTTTAGAAAAACTTCAATTCAGCCTGGCTGAATAAGGTTTTCTTTAGAAAAACTTCAATTCAGCCTGGCTGAATAAGGTTTTCTTTAGAAAAACTTCAATTCAGCCTGGCTGAATAAGGTTTTCTTTAGAAAACTTCAATTCAGCCTGGCTGAATAAGGTTTTCTTTAGAAAAACTTCAATTCAGCCTGGCTGAATAAGGTTTTCTTTAGAAAAACTTCAATTCAGCCTGGCTGAATAAGGTTTTCTTTAGAAAAACTTCAATTCAGCCTGGCTGAATAAGGTTTTCTTTAGAAAAACTTCAATTCAGCCTGGCTGAATAAGGTTTTCTTTAGAAAACTTCAATTCAGCCTGGCTGAATAAGGTTTTCTTTAGAAAAACTTCAATTCAGCCTGGCTGAATAAGGTTTTCTTTAGAAAATCTTCAATTCAGCCTGGCTGAATAAGGTTTTCTTTAGAAAAACTTCAATTCAGCCTGGCTGAATAAGGTTTTCTTTAGAAAAACTTCAATTCAGCCTGGCTGAATAAGGTTTTCTTTAGAAAAACTTCAATTCAGCCTGGCTGAATAAGGTTTTCTTTAGAAAAACTTCAATTCAGCCTGGCTGAATAAGGTTTTCTTTAGAAAAACTTCAATTCAGCCTGGCTGAATAAGGTTTTCTTTAGAAAAACTTCAATTCAGCCTGGCTGAATAAGGTTTTCTTTAGAAAAACTTCAATTCAGCCTGGCTGAATAAGGTTTTCTTTAGAAAAACTTCAATTCAGCCTGGCTGAATAAGGTTTTCTTTAGAAAAACTTCAATTCAGCCTGGCTGAATAAGGTTTTCTTTAGAAAAACTTCAATTCAGCCTGGCTGAATAAGGTTTTTTCAATACAGTTTTTTTGACAATTTTAATGTAGAGTGGCACACTTTTTTTTTAGTTCATTGCATTTTTTATATGCTTTCATCCCCCATATAAAGTTTTTGAAACTTTTTGTTTATGAATATTCATGAATGTTTAATGACTTTTTAATATATAGGGGAATTGCATTGAAATATTTTATCTTGACCCTAAAAAGTTTGAAATAGCAAAAAAATATTTTTTATTGGCAGTATATGTGTCATAACTTTTTACGATTGCCAATAGAGAAATGGAAAGCTTGATACCCCCTTAGAACATTGCCTTCGAAAGACGGTTATACATAAATGGGTTTGATACGAAGGCATTTCTTTCAATGCATGCAAAAAATATTTTAAATTGTTTTCTATTACTGCAAAACTTTTTTCCCATTCCTTTAGTAAACTGTTAAAGTGTTTTTAATAATTTTTTTTTTTTTTTGGCTTAAAGTAGGTACCGCAAAATACAGAGAAAATGCTTTGGAAATTTCTTTTTCTTGGTGAATTCAATAAAAGCTGTTTTTATGTTTATGCTTCAGTTTCTTGGCAAGTTTCAATTAAGGCAATGTTTACTGGAGTAGGCATTTTATAAACCGTGTCTTTACTTTTGCTATTTCATTTTCATTTCATTTAATTTTTTCAATGTTTAGTGGCGTTTTAAGAGTCGGAAATTCTTTGATGCTTATATCGAAATATTACTCATGCTACCTTTCCCATGGTAGCCCTGTTAATATGGTGTATTGCTGGTAGCTGTTTCGGCTTTGTGGTGAAACTTCCATCTAGACGTATGATTACTTTTAATGAATAGTTATTTTGGATACCATTTCCTTAAGCCAAATGTTTGTTTAATGTCATGAATTCCTTTGAAGAATTTTTGGGATTGAATGGTGTATGCCATTGGAATGAATGAAGATTCAAACTAGCCATTTCTAAGGGAATAAATTAACTTAGAATGAAAACGTATGACTATTATTATCTGTTAAATATCAGTTAAGCACTCCCAAACATCTCATACCAATATTTGGTTAAGGTAGCTGGGATTTTAGTTTTTATTGGTAAGTTTCCAATTTATAAGACTTTTATAAAAATTTTAATACACATAAGACTAAAATGTTATTCATTGATATAAAATCAATGAAGGGATTAGTGAGAGAATAGCTATATTAGCTGTTGACTTTAAGCCAAGCATTCAGCAGACAAAATAAGGCCACTGAAGTTGGAAAAAACACAGGGGTGAATTGTTTCAGCTTGACACAAATTCGTCGTAAACCAGGTATTCCGTCCTGATAAAGCAAAAATCGTTGCTTTAATCCAGCTTTGCTGGAAAGCCTTTTTTGATACGATTTTGCAAAAATTGCATCACGTTGTGTTTCGCACTTGTCTCGGACCTATGATTCTCTGACCACCATTGACTTCTGTAAAAAATTTGATCTATGTATAATTATTCCACATGTGTTTTAAACTCACTTTAAATCGCCTTTTGGCCTTTCTTTTCCTTAGGCCATGATTATGGACGTGTACCACATAAACTGGCCCATTTACTACATATGTATTAACCAAACAGCTAAAGGCCTTCTTTATGCATTTTGCCAAAGCATATATACACATATTCCACAGCAGTGAGCGTTGTCAATGAAAACGTTTATAACTAACGACAGATTTATAAAAACGAAATGAACATTCAAACTCAAGTGCTAAACTTCAATTGAAATATGGGTTTCTGTTTTCTGTTTAATGTGTGGAAAATCATGTCGAATAATTAGCAATTCAAATGATCTGAATGTGTTTGCTTTCGCACTCAGCTCATTATTTAATCTGTTTTGATTAGGAAATCGAACAAAGTTTCAATTGAAAGCTTAACATTCAATTGATTCTTTTTGAGTTGAATGTTTGCTTTGGCCTCTATTTAAAGGAAATTGCAAAAGTAATAGTGGGTAAAATTCGATTAGTCATGGAGCGCACTACATTTTATTTAATTCGGGCTGGCTGAAATAAGTTTTCGATGGGAACATTGAAATTCAACCCAGCTGAATAAGGTTTTACATAGGAAAACTTAAAATAAGTCTGGCTGAATAAGGTTTTCGATAGGAAAACTGAAATTCAGCCTGGCTGAATAAGGTTTTCCATAGGGATACTGAAATTCAGCCTGGCTGAATAAGGTTTTCCATAGGAATACTGAAATTCAGCCTGGCTGAATAACGTTTTCCATAGGAATACTGAAATTCAGCCTGGCTGAATAAGGTTTTCCTAGGGAAAACTGAAATTCAGCCTGGAAAATAAGTTTTTTTTTTTTTTTTTCGTCCGAACGGCGTGCCGCTTTGCGACACCTCTTTGGAGAGAAGTTTTACATGGAGTAGTACCTCACAAATTTTGCCAGCATTAGGAGGGGAAAACCAACGCTGACAATTTTTTTCTGATGATCTCGCTAGGATTTGAACACATGCGTTCAGCGTCATAGGCGGACATGGTAACCTCTGCGCTATGGTGGTCTCCTATAAATACATATAGCTTGTCTATTTATAGTCTTAAGTCCCCAAAAGGGCCATTTTTACTCGATTTTTCTGATATTCAGAATAGTGAGTTTCCCTAGGCCCATCGGTATTCGAACAAAGTAGTATCCAGATCGTAACATATTTTGATATAGTTGCCATATAGGCCAATCTGCGATTTTGGGTCTTAGGCTAATAACAGGCCATTTATTACACGATTTCGGAAAAATTTGGTATAGTGAGTTGTATCAAGACTGCTTCGAATATGGTCCAGATCGGACCATATTAAGATATAGCTCCCATTAGACCTATCTGCCGATTTAGAGCCCTAAGCCCATAAAAGCCGCATGTGTTATCCGATTTCGCTGAAATTTGGATAGGTTATTTGTATAAAGCTTCTCGGAAACTGAACCAAGTAAGATTAAGATCTTCTTCAATGTGGCCCAGATCGGTCCAGATTTGGATATAGCTGCCATATAGACCGATCTTTCGATTTAGGATTTTGGACCCACAAAAGGCGCATTTATTATCCGATCTCGCCGAAATTTGACACCGTTAGTTACGTAAGGCCCTTCGATTTTTTTTCAATTTTGCCCAGATTGGTCCAGATTTGGATATACCTGCCATATAGACCGATCTCTCGATTTGAGGTTTTGGGCCCATAAAAGACGCATTTATTGTCCGATGTTGCCGAAATTTGGGACAGTGAGTTATGTTAGCCAACTTGATGTCCGTCTTCAATTTGGCTTAGACTGCTCCAGATGTGGATATAGCTGCCATACAGACCGATCTCTCGATTCAAGGTCTTGGGCCCAGAAAAGGCGTATTTATTGTAATTTGGTCCAGATCGGTCCAGATTTGGACATGGCTGCCATATGGACCGATCTCTCGATTTAAGGTTTTGGTACCATAAAAGGCGCATTTATAATCCGATGTCGCCGCAATTTGGGACAGTGAGTTGTGTTAGGACCTTCGACATCCTTCCTCAATTTTGCCCAAGTCGGTCCAGCTTTGAATATAGCTGCATATAGACCGGTCTTGGGCCCATAAAAGGCTCATTAATAAACCGATTTCGCTGAAATTTGACACAGTGGCTTTTCGACATCTGCGTCGTATATGGTTCAGATCGGTCTTTATTTGGATATAGCTACCAAAGAGACCAATATTTTGTTTTACAAAATTGAACAATGACTTGTATTTATTAGACCACTCAAAGTCCGTGCCGGATTTGGTCAAAATCGGCCAATATTTCAACAAAGCTGCTAGGGGGGCATAAATTATGCATTTTTCACCGGATTGTGACGAAAGGTGGTTTACATATATACCCAAGGGGTGGGTATCCAAAGTTCGGCCCGACCGAACTTAATTCCTTTTTTACTTGTTTTAGTTTTGTTTTGATTCTACTTACAATTCTTGCACCACACACATCATTTTTTGATATTCATAGGCAGCATACAGCTGTGTGATCAAATGATGCTGCAGGGAATTCATAATCTCCACTTCTCTTTCAACATTGCGTCGATCCTCACGCTTGGGTATGGGAACGAATTTAGCAGCCAATTTGAGGCCATTGCTTTTGTCTTGACATTTGTAAACTACACCAAATTTGCCCCTATAGAAATACGAGTTATTTTAGTATAAAGTCAAATTTTTTTCTTCAGTAAAACTTACCGCCCAACTTCTCCTAATATATCGTATAATTTATGGGCATCCACATCCCTTTGTATGGTGACATCACGGTAGGGAAACGCAGGTTCCAATTCTACAAAGAAATATACCGAATATTTGATTAATATTTTTAAAATGATAGCTAAATGAATGTTAATCTAAAATGTTAAATTATTTATTGGTCTAGCAAATCCCAAAAAATATCTTTTTATGATTGCATGGTATTCGATGCAATAGCTCATGTCATCTCTGTATGCGCTTCAACGCCATTGGCCCCCTCTTTTGGTAAAATCTTTTAAAGCCCATTTGTATTTGTGACAGCTCCCCAGTGTATTATCTATTATCTTTTTGGCCAATTTCATAGGTAAAAGCTTTCGGGCATTGCCTTTTCAATTGAAGAATGAAATGATGAACACGAATCTAATTAAATCAATTAGAATGGTAAAGGTCCAACAGTGATTTGTGATAACGTCAATAGCGGCAACAAGTTTGGTGATGGTGATCTACACTCGTGCGGTTTATTTGATGTAAAAAAGGCAGGTGTTGCAGGTGGGTTGATACAAAATTGCTGGGCCTATTTGTTATTTTTGTTCAAAATGAGCATATGAAGCAAAAAGGAAATTTCTAAATAGCCAATTTGGCAATTGTGGCAGAATTTTCAATGGAAATAATTTTGAAGAATTCTTAATTTTTGGCTCGTTTTTGATTTTTATACTAAACTTTTGCCTGACATCAACTATCAAATTTTCCTCTGTAACCAATGAAACCAATGGTTAAACAAAATCTCAATTAAGAGTACATAGAAAACTCCAATGTCAATGATACCAAATTGCAATAAAATGTACCCATTGTTGTCAATATAAACAAAAAACTTCATGTTTGTGGCAAATTCAATCCGCCATCTTGCACAAACGTCACGTGCTTCTGCTTTGCTGAGATAGACAATTATGCAAATGGAGTATCTAGCCATGTCTCTTATTTAGCTATAATCACGATAACTTTTACACACACTTTTGCATCAGTGGTGAATATGAAAGCCGAATGGTATAGTCTGAAGACCATAGAAATTCCTAAGTTTCGAAATTAATGTGGACAATAAACAAGCAGAATTACAGTTTTACTGTAGAAAAGGTGCAACGTAAGGATAATACAACAGGTTCCTGTTGTCATGTTGAGAACATGTTTTCTTCGTCAGGCGGAGCGATGAGGACCACTGCCACTAGGGACTATTCCAAATATCCGACCCATTGACATACAGATTAAGTGTGAAGCAGCCACTGCGGCTATGAGACTTGAGGCGATGGGAGCAGCTCATTCCTTCGCGGTATAATCGAGGTGACCATAGGAAACCTGGAAAGAAGGGAAGAGGTTTCCGATCGGATATCTGAGATACCTTGAGGTCGAGTGCGGGGCACTGCTGCCAGCGGCACAGTCTTGGATTGACGGAACCATGGAACCATCTAGAAGATCATGCTATACAGATGGAAAAAAGCTAGAGGAGGCCACCGTAGCGCAGAGGTTAGCATGTCCGCCTATGACGCTGAACGCCTGGGTTCGAATCCTGGCGAGACCATCAGAAAAAATGTTCAGCGGTGGTTTTCCCCTCCTAATGCTGTCAACATTTGTGAGGTACTATGCCTTGTAAAAACTTCTCTCTAAAGAGGTGTCGCACTGCGGCACTCCGTTCGGACTCGGCTATAAAAAGAAGACCCCTTATCATTGAGCCTTAACTTGAATCGGACTGCACTCATTGATATGTGAGAAGTTTGCCTCTGTTCTTTAGTGGAATGTTCGTGGCAAAATTTTTAATTTGTTTGACCATAATACGGCCCTGCTGGCTGAGGTCTGGGCGATGACGGAATGCGTGAAGTGAAGTGTGGTGTTAACGCGAGGACGTCGAGTGTAAACATATTTACGGGCAGTAAACTGGCCATCAGGGCAATAAGAACCAGCACGGGTAGGTCACGAACAGTCTTGGTGTGTAAGAAGGAGATTAATGTCTTCTTTACGGATTGCATGATCCACATCGTTTGAGTGCTGGGCCATAGCGGAGAATGACAGAGAAGACGATTTGGCAATGAAGGCCAGAAGACTGCCGTCAACCAAATTGGCCAACCCGAAGCATTTCGGGTTGACACAGTCCGAGTTAAGGGCGTGGGCGACGAACTCGCATGTGGAATAGCGAAACGGTCGGTAGGACAACGATGGGGAGATCCGGATTGTGAGAAGACGAGGTTTTAACTGAAAATAATAAGAAGGAAGTCCGTAAACCTTTCGACAACACAACGGGACACATAGGACTTGGAGCTCACTTATGCGGAATCGGTGTGGATAGTGATAGCATATGTAGGGCATGTGAGGAAAATTCTGAGAAGTTGGAGCATTTCCTATGTCATTGCACGGTTTCGCGGTTAACAGACATTGGCACTTATGTAGGGACCTAATAACAGACATGAACCAACTAAGGCTCGTGGTATGGAAAATCCTAATGGATTTTGTATGTAGCACAGAAGTCCTGACTTACATTTTCTTTTTCGAGGTTACTTTTCAGTATCTAAAGTAGACAACAAGTTACTGACTTAGATGTATGTCCATAGTCGCATTGGGCGTATTACTATTCACTCCCTCTTTTCAACCTAACAGTGATAAAAGGTCATATCGGAGGAAAGAAATATCTGGAACTTATATCTTGCATTGCAACAAACGCACAAACATAATTATAAAACCCTGTTCCATAGCTGTGGTGTAAATAGGTCTGAAAAGCCCATGGGGATTTAACTGTGACGGTATTTTGAAAAAAAAGTTTAACTTTAAGTGGTTTTTTAGTTTATAGAAAAATTTTGCCGGGCATCATCTTACAAATTATCTTCTGTAAATGCAGAGCATTTATTTAACACCAATGTCAAGGAAACCCCTTACAATAAGTTGTGCCCATTGTTGTCTCCATAAAACAAAACCATTCAGCTAACTCTATCACACGAATTTCTAACAGCTTCATAGATTTTTCAATCTAGATAAGAACATTTCGCACAAACATCACGTGATTCCATTTCGGTGAGAAATAAATTTATGCAAAATGAAGAAGCATGTCTTTTATTAAGCCATAATCACAGCATCTTTTATACACAGTTTTGCACATGTGGTAAATATGTAAATCGAATCGTATAGGCTGGAGACTATGGAATTTCTAAAGTTTGGTAATGGATGGTGACAATATTGAAGTTGAAATTCAGTTTTGAATTTCAAGCTGAATTTCAGTTTTCCTGTCGAAAACCTTTCTGTGGAAAATCTTATTCAGCAAGGCTGAATTTCAGTTTTTCTACGGAAAACCTTATTTAACCTACGGAAAACCTTATGAAATAATGAGCCAAATCGGTCCATGTTTTGATATAGCTGCCATATAAACCGATCTTGGGTTTTGACTTCTTGAGCCTCAAGAGGGCGCAATTCTCGTTCGATTCAAGTGCAATTTTACATCAATTTCAAGAGCTGTGCTAAGTATGGTTCAAATCGGTTCATAAACAGATATAGCCATATAAACGCTCCAAGAGGGCACAATTATAGGGTGATTTTTTAGCTATTTTTTCGGCAACACTAGTTTAAAAAGCACACGCACGTTTCGTGTTTTGTTTTACTGCGAAACATATTTAGTTTGGTCTATAATTTAACCATAGATCGTTTTACAAACGAACAACGCTTGAAAATTATTGAAGTTTATTATCAAAATGCATACTCTTTTAAGAAAGTTCATCGCACTCATCTTCCATTTTGTGACGAAGCTCATTTTTGACTCAATGGGTACGAAAATAAGTGGAATTGTCGATTTGGGAGTGATGATCTGTCAGAAGTATTGCAGGAGCTATCAATGCAACCAGAAAAAGTCAGAGCTTGGTGCGGTTTATGGGCTGGTGGCATCTTTGGACCGTACTTCTTCAAAGATGATGCGATGATATCCAATTTTCTTTTGCCCATAATGCAAGAGCTTGACATGCATGACATGTGGTTTCAACAAGACGGTGCCACATGCCACACAACACGCGTAACAATGGACTTATTCAGAGGCGAGTTCGGTGAACATTTTATTTCACATTCGGAACCGGTAAATTGGCCTCTTCGAACGCGCGACTTAACGCCTTTATACTATTATTGAGGGGCTATGTTAAAGCTCATGCCTATACAGACAATCCCGCATCAATTGACGCATTGGTAGACAACAGTGAAGCATTTGTTCGTGAGATACCGGCTGAAATGTTGGATAGAGTATGCTAAAATTGGTCTAAGAGGATGGACCATTAGAGGCGCAATCACTGCCAACATTTGCATGAAATAATCTTCAAACATTAAATTTTACAAACCGTAATATCGATTCAAATAAAGATGTCATGCATTTTTCTGAATTTTATGTTTGTGCTTTTTTTTACTTTTCTACAGCTCTTAAAAATTCACCCCTTGTTACTTGATTTGCCTGAAATTTTGGAGGTGGTATTTTTTTATGACTTACGAGTATAACAGCCATGACAAGTATGGTCCACATCGGTCAATAACTTCATATAGCTTATGTTGATTTTAAAAAGTCATTTAAAGAACTTGGTCATTTAAAGAACTTGGTGGAGGATATACAAGATTCGGCCCGGCCGAACTTTGTACGCTTTTCTTGTTGAAATTTTAAAAATTATTTAAATAAAAATGTTTCCGTCTTAATTTTTTTTCTGCCTTTGTTGAATCTTTGCAATCCATCGAAATTTCTTTAAATGGCTTCTCCAACACCTTGACTACTTCCATTTGCAAATTTTCACCTTTGGGGTTTCGTTGCGTTTTTGTGCAAAGCATAAAAGTTTAAAGGAAATGAAGTTTTCCTTAATTAAATAAACCATTATGTGGTTGGGAGTTTTCCCACCATTTAAGACCGCATGTGGTGGTCTTTACTCCAAGTTAAGGTTCAGTATGTTTGCTCTTTTCATTAAGGGAACAACTGTGTCAGGCCTAAGTAAAGAATCCATTCGTCGAAAAGGTTAAGGAACAATTTGCTATGGTTGCAATACAGGCTGTGGTAGCTAGTCGTGCCAATACCCTTAAGACTAATTTTTCTTCAGACTTTGCCGTTGTTAAAGAGGTGGGGATGGTTTTCTCTGGGTTCTTACTTTTCTTTTGTTTAATTTTTGCATGTCTGCTAAAACATAAATGGAAATTAGTTTCCTTTTGTGTTCGGTGCTTAATGGTAAATGAAACTTTGTGTTAATGGCATATTTGCGGAGGCTCAGACATGTCATTTTGCTGTGCAGTCAAGGGTATTAAGAAATGGAGTCTTTCTCTGAGCATTGCTGGCAACTATAAGTTTCATGGAAACACCGGACCTGTGATTAATTTGAACTTATTGTTATTAGTCATGTGTGGCTCACTGCGAAAAGGGGTATGAGATGTGAGAGAAACATAATGAATTAAAGTTTGCTTATCAAATTGTAATACAGTCAGGTTGAAGTGTAGTTTTCGTATGGCGCAAGGTATTCCTTAAAGCCAGTTGGCATTATAAATGCATTTAAAAGTTTAAGCATTTCCTTTTGCATTTAGTAGCTGAATAAGAAAACTGCAGGAAAACTTTAATTCATTCATTCAACTTTAATTTTATTTGTTAACCACCAAAAGGCCTTCAAGCTTAAAAGATAATTTATTCCTTAAACGCAAAAAGGCCAAGGAAATAACAGAATGGCTTTTTAAGGTCAAAAGTCAAATTTTACCCATGAACATTCCATTAAGGAATAGGGCCAAATTTTTAAATATCAATGAGTGTTATCCAGTTTAAGTTAAAGCTCAGTTATATAGGACGCCCGCTTTGTAGCTGAGTCCAAACGGCGTGCCGCAATGCGACACCTCTTTGGGGAGAAGTTTTTGAATGGCATACTCGTAGTACATCACAAATGTCACCAGAATTAGGAGGGGATAACCATTGCTGAGAATTTCTTTGATGTTCTCGCCAGATTTCGAACCCAAGCGTTCAGCCTTATATGCGGACATGCTAACCTCTACGCTACGGTGACCTCCGGCTGTAAAAGGTCTTCTTTAGGACAAATTGCCATAAATGACAACGTGTATTAGTTCCCAACGAACTGCCTACCTAAGTTATCGGTATTAAGGAGTCTTCCTTTTGAGTACAATGATATCGCTAAGATACATTTGTTTTGCCTGGCCACAGAAGTTTGAGTGGGATTTTAATTTTCTTGAGGACTGGTGCCCACTTAAATCAATTTGTTAGGCAAAATATTGAAAGGGAGGGAGAATATCAAAGCAGTGCGTTGATGATGGGTTCTTAGGCCAAACAATTCTGTGGCTTTTTTTCTGTCAGCCAACACGCAGATGATGTCCCCTATGAATGCAGTGCATTGCGTTGAAGAGAGGAGATTAGGAGTTGGAGGGGGGGAAAATAATGTAGTGCTTATTGACATTTGTCTTTAATCTTTGGATGTCAAAGTGAGTGGGAAAAACATTAGCCGGAAGTCGATTTCACTTACGAACGGTTCGGGCGAAATAAGAATTCTCTCTATAATGCATTGTGCGGTCCGCTGGCCAATCAATTATAAACGGGTGTAAGTTCCTGGAATGTCTAGTATCCCTGACATACATCCTTACATCAGGAATAAGAAGACGAATATCAGACGAACACGAACATGAAAGTAGCGATAGAACAGCGCCAAACAACCCACATTGCGACGATGATGAAGGGAGTCAATAGAGTTGGATACCCCACAGTAGCTCCAGTGATGATTTTGAAGCTCTAGCTCATACATGTGAGTTGTACGCCATTTTCGGTCTTATGAAAGTGGTGTAGATGTTAAGAAGATCAGACGGAGTAAAGTAATTCTTACACCGTTTAAGGAAGCCTAAACACTTGAATGCTTCTTTCGACACTTCGAATACATGTTTAGCCCAGCGGTCATCACCTTGTATTTTTTTATGCCCAGAATATCAAGAGCTTCTGATTGCTCAACATTTATACCGTTGATAGACATAGAGGATCGTAATGGGTCAGCGAATTGTTTGTGTGACAACAAGCAGCACTGAGTCTTCGGTGCATTAAAATCTATTCAATTCGTTCGACCCCACTCAGAAATGGCCAGCAAATCCTGGCAGAGCGTATCGTCCATAACCCGCCTCTTGTCCTCAATCTCTCGAAGACTCGACCTATGGTCGAATGAGTACGAATGACAGAGATTATTGTCATCCGCAAATGAATAGATCGGATTCGATGTCTGACCCAACAGATCGTTGATGAAAATAAGAAAAAGAGAAGGAGAAAGAACAGAACACCTGCGGTCAATTTGTGCTCATTGCATGAGAACCCATATATAACGTCTCGAATAGTGTGATCTCTGAGAAAGCTCGAAATAAATCGAACGAAGCCATTACCGACACCAAATGCGACAAGCTTTGATAGTAGTCCAACGTGGCAGACCCTATCAAATGCCTTGGAGTTATCCAGAGCCACAACCTAACTCTCGCCAAACTGATGGATTGAGTGACTCCAACGTTCCGAAGATTTCTGCGGAACCCAATGTCGCTAAGAAGGCCATTAGACTCTACATACCTCACAAGATGGTGATTAACCATGCTCTCCATGACCTTGGAGAGAGCGGAGCATATCGCAATTGACCAATAATTCGCAGGGTTGTTTGCCTCACCCTTCTTGGTTATTGGCTGAACGTTCGCAACCTTCCCACGCGCCGGGAAGTCTCCCATACGGTAGGTTGAAAAGTTTGCGTAATGGACGAGCGAGCTTCGAAGAACACTTGCGTAAGACAAGTGTTGATATTCCATTCGGGACCGGGGATTTATTTACGTCTAGATTCTCAAGAACCTTTTTAATTCCACGAGTTCAAAAGAATCAAGTAAAAAGGAGCTAATTTC
Source organism: Stomoxys calcitrans (assembly GCF_963082655.1). NCBI lineage: Eukaryota > Metazoa > Arthropoda > Insecta > Diptera > Muscidae > Stomoxys > Stomoxys calcitrans. The sequence goes on along the minus strand of NC_081556.1, from coordinate 48,827,326 downwards.
GGCAGGACCGAACTTTGGATACCCACCACCTCGGATATATATGTAAACCACCTTTCATCAAAATCCGGGAAAATTGCATACCTTATGTCCCATAGCAGTTATATCGAAATATGTTCCATTTTGGACCGAATGCTAATAGGTACACGTCATTGTTCAATTGTGTATAACAAAATATTGGTCTTTTTAGTAGCTATATCTAAAAAAAAAACATCTGAACCATATACAACATGGATGTCGAAAAGCCTAACTTAAGGCATTGTGTCAAATTTCAGTTAAATCGGATTATTAATGCGCTTTTTTTGGGGCAAGGCTTTAAATCGAGATATCGGTCTATATGGCAGCTATATGCAAATCTTGATCGATCTAGACCAAATTGCAGAAATATGTGGAGGGGCTTAACTTAACTCTCTGTCCCAAATTTCGGCAACATCGGACTATAAATGCGCCTTTAATTGGCCCAAAAGCCTTAAATCGAAAGATCGGTCTATATGGCAGCTATATCCAAATCTGCATCGATCTGAGTCAAATTGAAGAAGGATGTCAAAGGGCCTAACACAACTCACTGTCCCAAATTGCGGCGACATCGGATAATAAATGCGCTTTTTATGGGCCCAAAACCTAAAACCGAGAGATCGGTTTATATGGCAGCTATATCCAAATCTGGACCGCTCTGTGCCATAATGCAGAAGTATGTCTAGGGGCTTAACTTAACTCACTGTTCCGAATTTCGGCGACATCGGATAATAAATGCGCTTTTTATGGACCTAAGGCCCTAAATCGGAGGATCGGTTTATGTGGCAGCTATATTCAAATCTGGACCGATCTGGGCCAAATTGACGAAGGATGTCGAAGGGCCTAACGCAACTCACTGTCCCAAATTTCAGCAAAATTGGATAATAAATGTAGCTTTTATGGACCTAAGACCCTAAATCAGCGGATCGGTCTATATGGTAGCTATATCCAAATCAAGACCGATCTAGACCAAATTGACGAAGGATGTTGAAGGGCCTAACACAACTCACTGTCCTAAATTTCAGCAAAATCGGATAATAAATGTGGCTTTTATGGACCTAAAACCCAAAATCGGAGGAACGGTCTATATGACAGCTATATCCAAATCTGAACCGATCTGAGTCAAATTAACGAAGGATGTCGATCGGCCTAACACAACTTACTGTCCCAAATTACGGCAAAATCGGATCATAAATGTGACTTTTATGGGCCTAAGACCCTAAATCGGCGGGTCGGTCTATATGGGGGCTATAGCAAGATGTAGTCCGATATAGCCCATCTTCGAACTTGACCTGCTTATGGACAAAAAAAGAAGTGCAAAGTTTCAGCTCAATATCTCTATTTTTAAAGACTGTAGCGTGATTTTAACAGACAGACGGACGGACATGGCTAGATCGTCTTAGATTTTTACGCTGATCAAGAATGTATATACTTTATAGAGTTGGAAATGGATATTTCGATGTGTTGCAAACGGAATGACAAAATGAATATACCCCCATCTTTCGGTGTTGGGTATAAAAACCCTTTGGGGCATGACGCCAGATACATTTTCGATTGAGGGGAATGGTTGATTGCTATCCGGCAGTGAAAAATTCCCTGCAAATATATCAGCCAACAGGTTAGCCTTATCAACCGGGTCAATGAGCGTTTGATCGTCCTTTACTCTTTTCACGAACGACCAAAAGCTCTTACTTCCTCGTGTAGAAGCAAGAAACTTAAACTTCGTAAGGAAATTTTTCGCGCCTAAGCACATTGGCACATGAAGATCTTGCCGGTTTGCACAGCAGTTCAGTATTGGTATTTTTATCCAAGCGCCAGTTCCTGAATGCCACCTCTTTCGATCTGACAGCATCTCTGCATGTCTGGTTAACCAACTTTTGTCGTTTGATTAAGCCGTTATAGTCTTATAGTCTTAACTCATTCCATTCAAGATTATCTTCTCAATCATTTCAGCAGTAGCATTTATATCGTCATCTAGAAAACATAGTTTCCAATTAAGTTACACACAGTTATTAGTGCAAGGACATTTGTAAAATTAATTTAATTTTAGTTAATTTTCAAAACTCATATGCAACTCAAGTCAACCAAAAATGTAATACCTTTTTGTTAATCATGCCAATTTCCCCTTTTTAAATGCAATTTTCAAGGTTTAGTTTTAATTTCCCCTTGCAAATTCTTCGTTACGTTTGTGCAGTTTGTCGTTATGTCAATTTGATCTCACTTTGCCATCTTTTGTAATATTATATTTTTTAACGGAAACACGATTATTCTGCATTTTGTGCACCTCGTCTGGCAATGTACTTTTTCATATTCCATGCCAAAGATTTGTCACAATTTGGATGGCAAGCAAATAATAAATTGTCGAAAAAAAGAAACACCTTCCCCTCCGTTGAAGTCAAATAGATTGCCAACTTAATCCCTTGACTGCAGTACCCTAAACTGTAGGAGATCTGACAGATTTTATGCACATATGTAGCTTGCAATACCTGAACGTCTGCCCCATCATTTGACTAGTGTGTAATAATGTTTTAAAAATCATATTTTTATTAACCATTCGACAATATCAAAATTGAGTTAAGCTGCAGTTAAAAGTATGCATATTTCATAATTCGCTTCCCCTTCTGTCACTGCATGATGGTGTGTGATTTCGATGACTTGGTGAATTCCCTTGAGCTCTCATCTGGCACCTTTGCCGGTTGCCACTGCCATGGCTCCACAGTTGTGTCCGCATAATTCGCCCTTCGAAGTGCTCTTGTTTTCACAGTTCTTCCCCTCTCAATAAAATCGTCGCTAACTATTTCAGCTTCAATCCACATGCCACACATGCTGACGTGAGCAGTTTTTTTTTATTTTCGCAGAGAAAAACATTTTCCGCTGACACTTTAGTAGCACTGAAACTAAGGCAAATGGAAACTGCGTTGCGGTGTAATGGGAAAAATGTTCATAGGAGACGTGGTTTGGAAAATGTTTCGAACAGTGTAGCGTTGCCATTTTGTTCACTTGCATATGTTCATAATTCTTGGAATGTTGGATGCATGTGTAAGTGGGTTTATGAATTTAATGTCGGGAGTCGTTTTTTACAATTCATGCGACTAATTTGAAATAAGTTGCAAGTTGTCGTATCCAAACTCATTTTTAAGGTAATGAAAATAAATGGGTTGCGAAAAACAAGCTGCTATTTATTAAACTCATAAAATATTTAATTCAGCAGCATTTAGGGGAATAAATGGCATTTGGAAAATTTAAATTGAAAATTTGACGGATTTAAAGTTTTTCCAATTGAAAAAAATACTACAATTGGAGTCGGGTAGACTCAGAAAGCTTTAATACAGCCAGGCTGGGGTGTGCAAGGATGTGTACTGTCTCCTCTACCATGGAATATATTCAAAAACAATATATTATTGTCTCTGGAAGGAAACGGCGTAAAGTGGTCGAGTATGCTGATGAAGTGGCTATTGCGGTTAGGGAAAAGTTTCTCAGCACTCTTAGAGATGCAAATTCAAATAGCAAATTTTGCTCATGAACATTCCAATTAGGAACAGGGGCAAACTTCTGACATATCAATGAGTGCTGCCGATTCAAGTTTAAGCTTAATGATAAGGGGCCTCCTTTTTATAGCCGAATCCGAATGGCGTGCCGCAGTGCGACACCTCTTTGGAGAGAAGTTTTACATGGCATAGTACCTCATCAATGTTGCCAGCATCAGAAGGGGAAACCACCGATGAAAATTTTTTCTGATAGTCCGCCTATGACGCATGTCCGCGGACATGCTAACCTCTGCGCTACGGTGGCCTCCATTTGGTTTCATTTTAATTCCATACGAAGGAGGCTATTAAGAATTGCTGGCGCCACATTTGTATTCTTGTCATCGCGTAAGCATTGCTTTTCAGATTCATATATAAAATATTTAAGCAAGTATAAATTATTTGTTTTAATTTCATAAAATAATTTAACACGTTTTCTGTGCTTAAACATGTGTTCAAATGCTCAAAAGTGGTGAAAATTTCAATAGTAAAAATTCTTAGGAAGTTACTTTACTTTAATTGGCTATGACAAAATATTTGTCCTATTAGGCGAACATAGAGTAGCGTTCCAAGCACCTCAATCTTTTGCGCTCCCTCTAAAAACTTTGACACCAAGTTCCGAGATGTCTTTCATCACTTGATATTTCCATAGAGCTTTTGGTTGTCCCGGTTTGTGTGTACCACAGTGGTGGCCTTTAAAAGACTTCTTCGCTGGAGCTTTTTCATTCATTCTGATAACATGATCTAGCTAACGCAACCATTGTATTTTGAAACAATTAAGTATACTAACGTCGACATACAGCTATACAGTTAATTTTTTTTTCATATGACGCCGATATAGGGCTGACTATCGATATTTTTTATACCCTACACCACTATTGTGGTACAGGGTATTATAACTTAGTGAATTAGTTTGTAACAAACAAAAGGAAGAGAGACAGACCCATTGATAATTATACCGATCGATGTGATTCGATTTAGCTATGTCCGTCTGTCCATGGTAATTTGTGTACAAACTACAGGTCGCAATTTTCATCCGATCGTCTTCAAATTTGGTATGTTCATGTTTTTTGGCCTAGAGACAAAGCCTATTGAAATTGGAAAAAATCGGCCCAGATTTGGATATAGCTTCCATATATATGTTCGTCCGATTTAAAGCATTAATGCAAAAAAATGGTCATTTGCTAACCGATTCTCTCGAAATTTGTTGGGAAGGATTTTCTTCTGACTCTCAATATTACTGGTGAATTTCATAGAAATCTGTTCAGATATATGTATATATATATCGCCCGATTTTCACTCCTTAACCCACTGCAAACGCGTTTATTGACAAATCTTCCCAACATTTTATACCACGGTTTCCTCTACGAATTCTACAATATCCAATATTAGATATAGCTCTCATGTATTTGTTCGTCAGATTTTGGATAAATTGTTGTCATTTGTCATTTGTCAACCGTAGTTATTACATTTTGAACATATTTGCTTTGTTCGAAATTTGATACAGGAATTTAGTAATCTATATGGATACATCAAATTTGTTTCAGAATTAAATGAAACAAATTGGGTAGGTGTAGGGTATTATAAAGTCGGCACCGCCCGACTTTTGCATTTGATACTGGTTTTTTATTTGAATACTACTACGATACTACCAGCAAAGTATTCGGCAAAATGTTCATAAAAAATAAGCAATCCGACATTGATTGTTTGGTATACGATACATTGCGCCTATAGAGGGCGCAGTTTTCATCCGACTGAGCTTATATTTTGTACAATAACTTCTTTCATGACTTCCAACTGACTTCATAAAATTTAGTTTTTTTAGGTCTGTGAATTAATTGATTAATGCTTCTATATAAATCGATCTCTTGATTTTTACTTCTCATTTTCGCTTGACATATGATGGTGATGGGAAATGAATGACAGTGTCGATATTTATTATTAAAAATATCGAAAATTTCGAATGTTATGATTACCGATAGTTTGCCAGCTCTACGCCGATACTCTCTATCACTGCAAACTGGTTCATACATTTTACTAAGAATCGTTCACTCAAACACTCCAAGCACCGCCTTGACTGTTTTCGCAAGTATCCATCCCTCATAACCATATAACAACACGGGTAGTATCAATTTTTTGTATAGTGTAATCTTTGTCAGTCCATAGATGGTCTTGTTTTTAAACTGCTTTCTTTTTCCGGCTCGGATGTACAAGACATTGTGAGAGTTGATATTATACTCTTGCCTTACCTGCGTTTACTGCCAGAACCACTTTCGACGATTCTCCTCAATTTAGCTTGGCTGAATTGGGTTTTCTATAGGTTTTCTCTAGGAAAACTTTAATTCAGCCTGGCTGAATTGGGTATTCTATAGGAAAACTTCAATTCAGCATGGCTGAATTGGGTTTTCTATAGGAAAACTTAAATTCAGCCTGGCTGGATTGGGTTTTCTATAGGAAAACTTAAATTCAGCCTGGCTGGATTGGGTTTTCTAAAGCAAAACTTCAATTCAGAGTGGCTGAATTGGGTTTTCTAAAGCAAAACTTCAATTCAGCCTAGCTGAATTGGGTTTTCTATTGGAAAACTTCAATTTAGCCTGGCTGAATGGGGTTTTCTATTGGAAAACTTCAATTCAGCCTGGCTGAATGGCGTTTTCTATTAAAAAACTTTAGTTCAGCCCGGCTGAATTGAGTTTTCTATAGGAAAACTTTAATTCAGCCCGTCTGAATTGGGGTTTTCATAGGAAAACTTCAATTCAGTCTAGCTGAATGGAGTTTTCTATTGGAAAATTTCAATTCAGCCTGGCTGAATGGGGTTTTCTATAGAGAAATTCATTTCAGCCTTGCTGAATGGGGTTTTCTATAGGAAAACTTCATTTCAGCCTTGCTGAATGGGGTTTTCTATAGGAAAACTTCATTTCAGCTTGGCTGAATGGGGTTTTCAATAGGAAAACTTCATTTCAGCCTGGCTGAATGGGGTTTTCTATAGGAAAACTTCATTTCAGCCTGGCTGAATGGGGTTTTCTATAGGAAAACTTCATTTCAGCCTGGCTGAATGGGGTTTTCTATAGGAAAACTTCATTTCAGCCTGGCTGAATGGGGTTTTCTATAGGAAAACTTCATTTCAGCCCGGCTGAATGGGGTTTTCTATAGGAAAACTTCATTTCAGCCTGGCTGAATGGGGTTTTCTATAGGAAAACTTCATTTCAGCCTGGCTGAATGGGGTTTTCTATAGGAAAACTTCATTTCAGCCAGGCTGAATGGGGTTTTCTATAGGAAAACTTCATTTCAGCCTGGCTGAATGGGGTTTTCTATAGGAAAACTTCATTTCAGCCTGGCTGAATGGGGTTTTCTATAGGAAAACTTCATTTCAGCCTGGCTGAATGGGGTTTTCTATAAGAAAACTTCATTTCAGCCTGGCTGAATGGGGTTTTCTATAGGAAAACTTCATTTCAGCCTGGCTGAATGGCGTTTTCTATAGGAAAACTTCATTTCAGCCTGGCTGAATGGGGTTTTCTATAGGAAAACTTCATTTCAGCCTGGCTGAATGGGGTTTTCTATAGGAAAACTTCATTTCAGCCTGGCTGAATGGGGTTTTCTATAGGAAAACTTCATTTCAGCATGGCTGAATTGGGTTTTCTATAGGAAAACTTCATTTCAGCCTGGCTGAATGGGGTTTTCTATAGGAAAACTTCATTTCAGCCTGGCTGAATGGGGTTTTCTATAGGAAAACTTCATTTTAGCCTGGCTGAATGGGGTTTTCTATAGGAAAACTTCATTTCAGCCTGGCTGAATGGGGTTTTCTATAGGAAAACTTCATTTCAGCCTGGCTGAATGGGGTTTTCTATAGGAAAACTTCATTTCAGCCTGGCTGAATGGGGTTTTCTGTAGGAAAACTTCATTTCAGCCTGGCTGAATGGGGTTTTCTATAGGAAAACTTCATTTCAGCCTGGCTGAATGGGGTTTTCTATAGGAAAACTTCATTTCAGCCTGGCTGAATGGGGTTTTCTATAGGAAAACTTCATTTCAGCCTGGCTGAATGGGGTTTTCTATAGGAAAACTTCATTTCAGCCTGGCTGAATGGGGTTTTCTATAGGAAGACTTCATTTGTATAGGAAAACTTCAATTCAGCCTTGCTGAATTATGTTTTCTATAGGAAAACTTCAATTCAGCCTGGCTGAACTATGTTTTCTATAGGAAAACTTCAATTCAGCCTGGCTGAACTATGTTTTCTATAGGAAAACTTCAATTCAGCCGGGCTGAATTATGTTTTCTATAGGAAAACTTCAATTCAGCCTGGCTGAATTATGTTTTCTATAGGAAAACTTCAATTCAGCCTGGCTGAATAATGTTTTCTATAGGAAAACTTCAATTCAGCCTGGCTGAATTATGGTTTCTATAGGAAATCTTCATTTCAGCCTGGCTGAATTATGTTTTCTATAGGAAAACTTCAATTCAGCCTGGCTGAATTATGTTTTCTATAGGAAAACTTCAATTCAGCCTGGCTGAATTATGTTTTCTATAGGAAAACTTCAATTCAGCCTGGCTGAATTATGTTTTCTATAGGAAAACTTCAATTCAGCCTGGCTGAATTATGTTTTCTATAGGAAAACTTCAATTCAGCCTGGCTGAATTATGTTTTCTATAGGAAAACTTCAATTCAGCCTGGCTGAATTATGTTTTCTATAGGAAAACTTCAATTCAGCCTGGCTGAATTATGTTTTCTATAGGAAAACTTCAATTCAGCCTGGCTGAATTATGTTTTCTATAGGAAAACTTCAATTCAGCTTGGCTGAATTATGTTTTCTATAGGAAAACTTCAATTCAGCCTGGCTGAATTGGGTTTTCTATAGGAAAAATTCAATTCAGCCTGGCTAGTGTTATTAACTATAAGGTTAATCATACGCTCCTGGCTGAATTATGTTTTCTATAGAAAACTTCAATTCAGCCTGGCTAGTGTTATTAACTATAAGGTTAATCATACGCTCCATGGGCGCAATTAAAAGAATGAAACGTATACACACCATGGGTGCAATTAATAAAAGTGTTTATATGCTCCATTCCTCAATGTGGTTTCTAATGGCCAGTTTCGTTTGTAATTCTGCTTTATTTAAAGCAGCGATGGGCACACTAACACGGTTGAAAATAATGAATTGTGTTTGTATGGGGGCAGAAAATCCCGATCAATCAACCAAGTGCAAAATATCAACGATGCATAAATCGAACGAAGGCACTCCAGTTACTTACACTATCCGTGTACTTCTATTCGTTTTACCTATGCCCGCGGGCATAGGAATTTATGTGCGATAGTGGGTTCTTGCCCATCCATGATTTAAAGGAATTTGCTTTATATCATGCGGAGTACTCAATTTAATGGATTTTCTATCTGAGCGTAAAGTTTTGTTATCATTCGAATTTCAATCAAGTTGAATAGTTTATCAGTTGTGCCAAAAATAGTAAAATATTAAAAGTTGTTTCACGAAATTATCTTTAGTATCACCTGTATTGAAAACAGCGTTTTATGCTTACGACTCGTGATAATATATAAGTGTTTTTTTTTTTTCAATATAATATATAAGTGTTTTGTTTTTTTTTGAACATTCCCTCTCATAGAACATATTCTACAAAGTTCATTAGCTTTTTGCGTCGAAAGTAAAAAAATGATGTCACTCTTAAACTAATTGGGTCAAGTGATTTATGAAATGACCACCAGAATTCAGGTATCAGAATAAACATGTAGCCCATATATACAAAAATTGAGAAATTAAGGTTTTTTGTTGGAAATTTCTTGTTGTAATAATGGCCTGTTTGATGAATTTTCTTCAAGTAGCTTGAAGAGCATTTTTGGCCATGTCATATCTGTTTGTCAAGTTCAAAGTAATGTTCTATAATGCCAACGACCACTAGATTTCTATTTTCTTCGATTGGTATTCAATGGCTTTTCCTCCTTCGATCATTTCTTTGAGACTTATCTCTGTCAATATTTATTATCGTATTCTTTATCAACTACCACCAAGTAGCTATTTATTGCGGCATTATGCTTTTGTTGGCTTTTGTTTTGTGTTTTTTTGTTTCGTATATATTTTTTTTGGTTCTATGAATTTGCGTGTCTATTGGGATGCGAACAATGCGGGCTATTTTTGTCATCATTATTTGGGCTCTTATCCAAATGTTATCGATGGCTGGTTAACATTGATGCTGGTTGTTTGCTATTCTCTTGTTTTGTTTATTGTTCTCATTGATATTGACCGAAGTGTTTTAGCATCGTTCTAAAGGGAGACGAAACATTGAGTTCTGTTATCAAAGAAAACAAAAAAATCGAAGCCAAAAGAACAAGGCACAATAACCCAGCAATAGCTAAGTAGATGTTGGCCAAAACATCTAGGAAATATAGTGACATACAAACATTTAAATATTTTTCTATTGAGCTAAGTAAGATGATGTGAAGATTTTGTTGTTAAGTAAATGCGGATATACAAATTAATTTTTTTTCGATTAGAACATAGGGGGATGTAGATAAAATTTGTGCATTTTCATGATATTTTAGATTAATCTTTAGTTTTTTGACTTAGGGAGCAAAAGACTTCTAGGCGTATGAGTTACATAAATTTAAAACTTCAATTAATAATAAGTATGCGTTTCGGTTGACATAGAATATCCATAGGGGGTGAATATTCTAGTTCGGTCTGTTCAAACTTTAAAGGTTTGTTTTAAGTTTTTTTGCCTGTTAAGGCGATGATCATTTTAATTTTACAATTCTTTTGACTTAAGAAACAAAAGACCTGTTTATAGTAGGCATATGAGTTACATAAAATTAAAACTTTAATTAATAATAAGTATGCGTTTCGGTTGACATAGAATATCCATAGGGGGTGAATATTCTAGTTCGGTCTGGTCAAACTTTAAAGGTTTGTTTTAAGTTTTTTGCCTGTTAAGGCGATGATCATTTAAATTCTACAATTCGATACAAGAACAGCGTACCAAGGTACGGCCCTGGAAGCCTAACCAAATTATGGAACGCGCTCCATAGTGGTTGGTGTACGTTGCAATTTCTGCCTTTCTGTTTTCCATTAGCAAAGGAAATCTCCGATCATTGAGCTCTTCTCGAAAGAGAAACAAACAAATATTGGAAAATTTAATGATGTTCGCCCAAACAGGCCAAAAAGTTTAAAATGAAAAAAATTCGACAGAGCCCGGCCGGGATTCGAACCTGGGCACACGGGGCAACAGCGAGAGCCGTTGCCATTGTCTAGCGTTCGAAGCCATTTATACAAATTTCAACAGATGCACAGATGCACAACAGATGTGCAGATAGAAAATTTGTCATTGCACTAAAACACACGCATTGGGAAAAGTACAGCTAATAGACAGGGTTGTCGAGCGTGGTTAATATGGTATTGGTATTATAGAGGCGTTATATCAATGAATTCGGTACAAGTACAACATACCAACGTACGGCCCTTGAAGCCATCACACCTAATATGGCTGATGAGTAAGTGCAACCGAATTACGAAACGCGTCCCATAGTGGTTGGTGTGAGTTGCGATTTATGGCTTTCCTTTTCCATTTGCAAAGAAAATCTCCGATCATTGAGCTCGTCTCGAAAGAGAAAGAAGCAAATATTGTGAATTTCACCTAAAATTCTCATTATTTTATTTAATTGCAACCAAGCCACCCTAATATTTAATCTACTTCTATTCGACCATATAAACTTGACATTAGTTTGAGCGTTCTTTGGAGCGTATACATAATTGCAATTAGTTGACAATGATTATACGCCCTGAGAGCAATACCTTACATCCCAGCCATTACATTAGTCATTACATCCCAGCCACCCTAATATTTTATCTATTTCTATTCGACCATATAAACTTGACATTGACACTTAGCTAAAACACACAAAAGAAATAACCACAAATAAAATACAAAAGCAGAAAAAAAGTAAAAACGGAACAGATTTAAGTATCCGACAAATAAATGAAATTGTTTGTCTATTCGTTTGCGCATTTTTTGTCTTGTTTGCCATTTGTCGGCTAAGTAAATGTGATTTGACAATTCAATGACAATTTGGATGCGGGTATTTTGCGGCAACATTTTTCGTTGTTCTTGTTAGTTTTGGGGTAATTTCTATTACTGTCACACATTATTAGCAATACATGGATGCTATTTTATTTTATTTTGGCTGTTACAATTTCCAATTTCCATCATGGATATAAGTAATGGGCAATAAATACATCTTTTGGGAGTGTACGCAACATAAAGAAGTTAACAAGGAGGCGAAGAGAGATGTTTTTGATGAAATCCAATAAATAAGTGTTTAAATTGGTGGAAAATGTATGTTAGTGCGAAAGAGATTTAAAGGATTGAGTTTAAGTAAAAAGAGAGTCATATTAAAAAGTTATATTGAAAAGATTTGTATACCTACCACCGAAGGATGGGGGTATATTCATTTTGTCATTCCGTTTGCAAAACATCCATTTCCGACCCTATAAAGTATATATATTCTTGATCACCGTAAAAATCTAAGACGATCTAGCCATGTCTGTCCGTCTGTCTCTTGAAATCACGCTACAGTCTTTAAAAATAAAGATATTGAGCTGAAATTTTGCACAGATTCTCTTTTTGTTCATGAGCAGGTTAAGTTTGATAATGGGCTATATCTGACTATATCTTCATATAGCCCCCATATAGACCGATCCTCCGATTTAGGGTCTTAGGCCCATAAAAGCCACATTTATTATTCGATTTTGCTGAAATTTAGGACAGAGAGTTAAGTTAGGCTCCTCGACTGCCTTCTTCAATTTTGCTCAGATCGGTCCAGATTTGGTTATAGCTGCCATATAGACCGATCCTCCGATTGAGGGTCTTACTCTCATAAAAGCCACATTTATTATCCGATTTTGCTGAAATTTGGGACGGTCAGTTAGGTTAAGCCCCTCGACATACTTCTCTAATATGGCACAGATCGGTTCAGATTTGGATATAGCTGCCATATAGACCGATCTCTCGATTTAAGGTTTTGAGCTTATAAAAGGCGCATTTATTATCCGATGTGGTTGAAATTTGGGACAGTGAGTTAAGTTAAGCCCCTCGACATACTTCTGTAAGATCGGTCCAGAGTTGGATATAGCTGACATATAGACCGATCTCTCGATTTAAGGTTTTGAGCCCATAAAAGGTGTATTTTTTATCCGATTTTGCTGAAATTTGGAATAGTGAGTTGTGTTAGGCCCTTTGACGTCCTTCTTTAATTTGGCCCAGATCGGCCCAGATTTGGATATAGCTGCCATATAGACCGATCAACCGATTTAGGCTCTTAGGCCCATAAAAGGCGCATTTATTATCCGATGTCGACGAAATTTGGAACAGTGACAAGTGTTAGGCCCTTCGATATTTTCCTTCAATTAGGCTCAGATCGGTCCAGATATGGATATAGCTGCCATATAGACCGATCTCTCGATTTAAGGTTTTGGTCCCATTAAAGGAGCATTTATTGTCCGATGTTGCCGAAAAATGGGACAGAGAGTTAAGTTAAGCCCCTCCACATATTTCTGCAATTTGGTCTAGATCGATCAAGATTTGCATATAGCTGCGATATAGACCGAACTCTCGATTTCGGGGTTTGGGCCTATAAAGGGCGTATTGTTTTCCGATGTCGCCGAAATTTGGGACAGTGAATTGTGGTAGAGCCTTCGAAATCCTTCTTTAATTTGGCCCAGATCGGTCCAGATTGAATATAGCTGCCATATAGACCGATCTCTCGATTTGAGGTTTTGGGCCCATAAAAGGCGCATTTATTTTCCGCTGTCGCCGAAGTATGGAACAGTGAGTTGTGTTAGAGCCTTCGACATCCTTCTTTAATTTGGCCCAATTCGGTACAGATTTGAATATAGCTGCGATATAGACCGATCTCTCGATTTAAGATTTTTGGCCCATATAAGGTTTTGGGCCCAATATTTTGTTATACACAATTAAGCAATGACTTGCACCTAATAGTATTTGGTCCAAATCGGAACATATTTCGATATAGCTGCTATGGGGCTAATACGAGCTGTATGAGCTTATGACGACGATAGCATATTTACACGCATCATAATACAATGGCTGCGTTGGCTAGGTCTGGTTGTCAGAATGAATGAAGAAGCTCCAGCAAGGAAGTCTTTTGAAGGCAAACACGGTGGTACCAGCAAACCGGGAAGACCAAAAGCCCGATGGAAAGATCAAGTTGTGGGAGACACCTCGGAACTTGGTGTCAGAGATTTTGGAATGAGCGCAGAAGATCGAGGCGCTTGGAACGCTATTCTACATTTGGCTTGTTGAACAAATATTCTGTCATAGCCAATTAAAGTAAAGTTAGCTATGGGGCATAAGGTATGCATTTTTCACCAGATTTTAACGATAGTTGGTTTACATATATCCCCGAGGTGGTGGGTATCCAAAGTTCAGCCCGGCCGAACTTAACGCCTTTTTACCTGTTACTTGTTATCAATTCTTTTTGATGTGGTAAACATTGTAGTAAAACAAAAAAAAATCTGTATCATATTCGCATTTAAATAAAAACAAGTAAAAAGGCGTTAAGTTCGGCCGGACCGAACTTTGGATACCCATCACCTCGGGTATATATATAAACCACCTTTCATCAAAATTCGGTGAAAATTTTATACCTTATGTCCCATATGAGTTATATCCAAATATGTTCCGATTTGGACCAAATACTAATAAGTACATTAGCTATATCTAAAAATAAACCGATCTGAACTATATACGACACGGATGTCGAAAAGCCTAACATAAGTCACTGTGCCAAATTTCAGTGAAATCGGATTATAAACGCTCCTTTTATGGGGCAAGACATTAAATCGAGATATCGGTCTACATGGCAGCTATATCCAAATCGGGACCGATTTGGGTCAAGTTGCATAAAAATGTCGAAGAGCCTAACACAGAGCACTGTCCCAAATTTCAGCGAAATCGGACTATTAATGTCGCTTTTATGGGCCCAAAACCTTAAGTCGAGAGATCGGTCTATATGGCAGCTATATTCAAATCTGGACCGATCTGAGCCAAAATGAGGATGTCGAAGGGCCTAACACAACTCACTGCCCCAAATTTTAGCAAAATCGGATAATAAATGTGGCTTTTATGGGCCTAAGACCCTAAATCGGTGGATCGGTCTATATGGGGGCTATATCAAGATATAGTCCGATATAGCCCATCTTCGAACTTTACCTGCTTATGGACAAAAAAAGAATCTGTGCAAAATTTCAGCTCAATATCTCTTTTTTTAAAGACTGTAGCGTGATTTCAACAGACAGACGGACGGACATGTCTAGATCGTCTTAGATTTTTACGCTGATCAAGAATATATATACTTTATAGGGTCGGAAATGGATATTTCGATGTGTTGCAAACGGAATGACAAAATGAATATACCCCCATCCTTCGGTGGTGGGTATAATAAAATTGCATAAATGGAAGTCAGAATTTAACCTCTGTATAATCACACTTTACTCATGACAGAAATAATCCGACAATTTCTTGTTTTTTTGTTTGTGATACCCTCAACCCTACCCAGCATGCTAATTCATGGAGGAGTATTTTAACAACTTAATGGATTATAATCCAGCATATGTCCAGTCGCTGTGAATAAAAGTTTATTAGGGAGAAGTGTGAGACAGAAATTTAATATTGAACCAGTATAGAAAGCAAAAATCAGGCGTCGCCGACTATATAATACCCTAGACCCCCTTAAAAGGCCATATCGGATGAAAAATAAATATTAAAGTTATATCTAAATCCGAAACGATCAAAATCAATAGCATTTGTCTTTGGGGGAGTGACAATCGGACCTGCACCTTGATCACAAGCTTACAAGGACAGACAGACGGACATAGATAAATATAATTATGATATGATTCTAAATCGAACGGCCGTTTGTTAATGGCTCAAGGTCTTCTCCTTCTTAGCGTTGCAAACCAATGCTCAAAGTTATTATACCCAGTACCTCAGTGGTGGTGTAAGGTATAAATATGCTAAAGATATGCAAACATGTGTAAAATATGCAGCATGCATAAACTATGCACAAATATATTTTTTTAATGTTATATTGATGAAACTCATAACTCTCATGCATTTGCATATGTTTCTGATGTCTACTTATATACCATTACGGTTCGACTTGGCGTATGATTTACATATCATAAGCTCTTGAATTAATATTAGTCATTCGCAACGTGTTTGTAGAAATGTTTTATTTTTCATTTTGCATACTGTTGTAACTTTTTGACCAATACTTTAATTAAAAATTTTTTGATATGGCAAACATTGAAGTAAAATAGTTCTTTATCACATTCGCATTTAACTTAAAATGAAATTGCATAAATGGAAGTCAGAATTTAACCTCTGCGTAATCACACTTTACTCAGTTGGACTCACATCACAGACATAATGCGGCAGTTTCTTATTTTTTTGATGCACTCAACCCAACCCAGCATGCTAGTTCATGGAGGAGTATTTTAAAAACTTTATGGACTATAATCCAGCATATGTCCAGCCGCTGTTAATAAGTGTTGATAAGGGGGAAGTGTGAGATAGAGACATAATATTGTACCAGTAAGGAAAGGCAAAAGCCGGGTGGGGCCGTCTATATAATACCATACACCGCCGGGAATACGTACTACTCTCAATATATGGAACCTATGTTGAAATCAAGTCGGACTTTTATATTGCATACTTATTTAAATATTAAATAAAACCTTGTGAAATTTTCTTACGATAGGACCTAAATTGTGGCTACTCCAGCCTTAGAGGCCATATTTTATGATAGATATATGTCGGAGCTATATCTATAAATGTTGCTAAGCCTTGAAAGGTCATATCGAATGAAAAAACAAGTAAAAGGGTTCGGCTGGACCGAATCTTGGGAACCCACCGCCATGGATTCTGCTAAAATATGGGAGCTATATTTAGTTATAGAACGAATTGGACCGAATTTGGCGCAGATTTTAAGAGTCATAACAGAACACTTTTTGCAAAATTTCAGCCAAATCGGATAAAAATCGCGGTTTGTAAGGGCTCAAGAATTCAAATTGGGAGATCGGTTTATATGGGAGCTATATCATGTTCTTGACCGATTTGAACCGTACTTAGCACATTTTTTGAGAGTCATAACAGAATACCATTTACAAAATATCAGCCAAATCGGATGAAATTTCGGCTTCCAAGGGCTCAAAAAGTCAAATCGGGAGATCAATTTATATATCAAAAGTTGCGGCTTCCAAGGGCTCAGGAAGACAAATAGGGAGATCGGTTTATATGGGAGCTATATCAGCTTATAGACCGATTTGAACCGTACTTGTCTCCGTTGTAAGGAGTCATAACAGAATACTATGTGCAAAATTTCAGCCAAATCGGATGAAGATTGCGGCTTCCAGGGGCTCTGGAAGTCAAATCGGAAGGTTGTTTTATATGGGAGCTATATCGGGTTATGCACCGATTTAGACCGTACCAGACACAGGTGTTGAAAGTCATAGCAGAATACTACGTGCAAAATTTCAGCCAAATCGTACAAAAATTGAGGCTTCCATGGGCTCAAGAAGTCAAATTGGGAGATCGATTTATATGGGAGCTATCTCCAAATCTGAACCGATATGACCCATTTGCAATCCCCAACGACCTACGTATATAAAAAGTATCTGTGCAAAATTTCAAGCGACTAGCTCTATTTGTTCGACCGCTATCGTGATTTCGATAGACGGACGGACGGACGGACGTACATGGCTAGTTCGAATTAGACTTTTGAGACGATCAAGAATATATACTTTATGGGGTCCTAGATCAATATTTCGAGGTTTTACAAACGGAATGACGAGATTAGTATACCCCCATCCTATGGTGGTGGGCATAAAAAAATATGGGTGCTATATCTTAATCTGAACCGATTTTAATGATATTTTGCGCAGGTATAAGGACGTCAAATTAAACATCTCATGCGATATTTTGCGAAGACCAAAACTGTGGCTTCTACAGCTTTAAATTCCATATCGGATGAAAGATAAATACGGGAGCTATATCCAAATCTAAACCGATTTTAATAAAATTTTGCACCCATATGAGGACGTCAAATAAAACACCTCGTGCTAAACTTTGTAAAGATTGGACAAAATTGTGGCTTCTACAGCCTTAAAAGTCCAGATAGGAAGAAATTTATATATATGGGAGCTATATCTAAATCTGAACCGATTTTGTTCAAAATCAATAGAGTTCTTCCTTGGGCCAAAGAAGTGACATGTGCACCAATCGAACAATAAATGCGACCTTGATCACAAAAATACATGGACAGACAGACGGAAGACTAACATAGCTTAGTCGAATCAGGAAGTGATTCTTAGCCGATCGGTAAAGTTATTTCTGGGTCTAGCTCTTCTTCTTCTTAGCGTTGCAAACAAATGCACTAAGTTATGATATCCTGTACCACAGTGGTGGTGTAGGGTATACAAATATAAAAATATACCAAACAAATCAGGAAAGGCAAATGATGGACTGTGTCGACTATATAATACCCCTACTTTAATTGTAAATTGGGTCATTTTATTGTATGGACGCCATGTCTAAATCAGAACAGTGTTTTATGGAGCTCCACAAAAGTGTTTAGATGGTTAGTAAAACAGTATGTACCAAATTTCAATTGAGCATGTAGTGTTCGGTTACGACTTCCAACAACTGTGCCAATTATGGTCCAAATCAGTTTATAACCTGATATGGCTCCCATATCAACCGATTTCTCGATAATCTTTGTTCGGCTCCTAAAAGCTTTAATTTTTGCTGGTTTCACAGAAGTTTGGTATGCAGAATAAAATTAAGCCCTTCAACTAAATGTATTTTGTATAAATTTTTAGCACAATCCATGGTGGTGGGTTCCCAAGATTCGGCCCGGCCAAACTTAGCACGCTTTTACTTGTTTGTTTTTGTTGTGTATTACTTTCATACACTCCCCCCTAATAGTTTGTTCATTGCCTTTTAGCTAGTTCATGTTGATGTTTTGAATGCATAACCCAAATGTTTTCATTTCAGTTTTAATATTTTTTGCCCATTTCTTTTTTGTTTTGATTTTTTTTTTTTAGTTTTTTTTTTTTTTGTTTTCATGGCCATTTATGTGAGTTGAAACTTTTGCTCTTCGACTTTTTTCCTCCCCGGAATTCATCTTTTAATTCCTCAGCTTCTAAATGGAGGTTTCTTTCTTGTACCTTTTTTTAACACAGGTTCATACCCATCCCCTGCTTTCAAGTCCTAACACTGGGGGTTTTTATGAATGTGTGCTTTCTCTCTCATCTTTGTAGGCTCCTTTTTTCATCTCTCATAGACATTTCAACAGATGCATTCAATCACATACATGCAAACACATGTATGTAGGTCGTGTGGTCTATTTTGGGTTAGTTTTTGGGTTCAGTGCTTTTCCTACCCTCCTCTATTGGTGTGTGTATGTATGTGTGGTGTGTGTGTGGTTTTTTGGATTTGCCCCCATTTGTTTGGCTTTTCTTTATCAGCAATAGAAGCAAATATGATTTTTGATGTGATTGCTCTTAGACTGATTAGAAATGATTGGCTTTTTCTATTTTGCTTTTCCTATTAAGCCCTGAATTAATGATGAATTTCATAATGTTTCACAATGTAGGTGATTTATTAAGTGACAAATATTTTCGAAAACCATTCTCAGGGAAAATACAAAAAAAAAAAACACAAAATTGAAAAGAAAAAAATAAACTCAGAAATGGGCTGAAGACTTGATCATTGTTGCTCCTCATTTGCAATAAAAGACTGATTAATTGTAAATTCCACTAAGGAACAGGGGCAAACTTCTCACATTTCAATGAGTACCGTCCGATTCAATGATAATTGTAGTTTAACTAGAAATGTCTTTAATACTGTTCCAAGAAAAGTTTGCCATGTTATACCCTACACCCGCAGGAAGAGAGACAGACTAATGGATTAATATACTGATCGACTAAGAATCACTTTGCGATCTGATCTAGCCATGTCTGTCTTTCTGTTCGTCTGCCCGCCTGTCTCTTTGTCTGTGTATCCGTCTGTCCATGCTAATTAGTGTACATAGTACGGGTCGCAATTTCCATTCGATCGTCTTGAAGTCTTTCGCAGTCTCCCTTTTTGGGCTTAAAACGAAGCCTGTAGCAAAAATATAGAAGAACTCGATTCAGATGTAGATCTCATATCCGTCTATCTGATTTGGACGGCCGGGCCGAATTTTATTTACCCTCCACCATGGATCAAATTTGTCGAATTCTTTTCCCGGTTTCTCTGTTGTGCTGTTTCAGGCTACACCCCCGATGCTGTTTCAGGCCATAGACCGATTTAGACTATATTTGACACGTATGTTGAAGGTCATGGTCCACCATGGATCAAATTTGTCGAATTCTTTTCCCGGTATCTCTGTTGTGCTGTTTCAGGCTATACCCACGATGCTGTTTCGTTGTACAAAATTTCAGCCAAATTGGATAATAATTGCGCCCTCTAGAGGCTCAAGAAATCAAGATCGCAGATCGGTTTATATGACAGCTATATCAGATTAATGACCGTTTTGCACCATACTTGGAAGTCTCAACAGTTGTTGGAAGTCTCAACAAAACACTTCACGCCAAATTTCAGCAAATCGGATACGAATTACGCCCTCTAGAGGCACAAGAAGTAAAATAGGGAGATCGGTTTATATGGGAGCTGTATTAGGCTACAGACCGAATTCGGACCGCATTTGACACGTACGTTGAAGGTTATGGGAGAAGCCGTTGTTCAAAATGTCAGCCAAATTGGATAGTAATTACGCCTTCTAGAGGCTCAAGAAGTCAAGATCTGAGATCGGTTTATATGACAGCTATATCAGGTTATGAACCGATTTATACCATACTTAACACAATTGTTGGAAGTCATAACAAAATACGTCATGCTAAATTTAAGCCAAATCGGATAGTAATTACGCCCTCTAGAGGCTCTAGAGGCTCAAGAAGTCAAGACCCCAGATCGGTTTATATGACAGCTATATCAGGTTATGAACCGATTTCTCACATACTTATCGCAGTTATTGGAAGTCATACCAAAACACGTCATGCCAAATTTCAGCCAAATTGGATAAGAATTGCGCCCTCTAGAGGCTCAAAAAGTCAAGATCCAAGATCGGTTTATATGGCAGCTATATCAAAACATGGACCGATATGGCCCATTTACTATCCTAACTGACCGACACTAATGAGAAGTATTTGTGCAAAATTTTAAGCGGCTGGATTTACTCCTTCGAAAGTTAGCGTGCTTCTGATTTCTTAGACGTGCGGACGGACGGACAGACGGACGGACATGCCTAGATCGACTTAAAATGTCATGTCAATCAAGAATATATATACTTAATGGGGTCTTAGACGAATATTCCGAGGAGTTACAAACAGAATAACGAAATTAGTTTACCCCCATCCTATGGTGGAGGGTATAAAAATTGGATCCCCTTCTAGTGCTGGCGAGATTTTTGAGTTTCTGTTCCATTTGGTATGTCATCCATGTAAAAACTGTTGCCCAAAAAGGTGCGCACTGGGTCATGCCGTTCGGAATCGTCTATAAAAATAAGGCCCATTATCATTGACCTTAAACTTGAATCGGAGTGCACTCATTGATATGTGAGAAGATTGCCCCTGTCCCTTGATGGAATGTTCAGTGGGCAAATTTGAGTTTTGCAGTTCAGTTTTAAGGTAAGCTTGATTTTCCTATAAAATTTCCATATTGGAAAAATTAACAAAAAATTTCCATTCCATTTCATTCATTACTTTTAACAAAATTCATTTAATTTTAATTTAAAATTTATTCCTTTTAAATGCCTGGCGATCAATTCAAGCGAATAATGACAGTATTTCCCTTTGACACATATCTCCCACATGCAATAATATGCCAATTAAAATTGTCTTCGACATAAGCTTAGCCATGGTCATCTTCACCCACGACAACCTTCAAATGTCATTCCATTTCAACACTTTCCTAACTTCAGCAAACACCAATCATCATCAATGACAAACTTTTCCCCATTGAACTTTTGCGAACATATGCAGTCACGCATTAAGTCACGCCAATGCAATGCACATAATTTTTGCTCATTAATCGAAGTAATTTCGAAACTGATTTATTCAGCAAAACCACACAGCAACGCCTTCGACGCCTTCAACATTTGCCATGGCAGGATACCATGGACACACCATATTGTTGAGGACATAATGACAATAGTTTGTGACAGCCCTTCGGCAAATAGGGAACAATGTTTAAAATCACGTTTATGCCAAGGGTAGAGGGGACAATGGAGGGGCTCACCCATCCATGATGGGTGTGGTGGTGTTGGTGGGTTTTCGAGCATACCATGTTCACGAAGGTGATGTGTGTTTGTGTTGATGGTGAGGTAATTGTGGACAAATGTTGGCAAAGATAAATGAAATTGTATTAGGCCGAAATTCAAAATAACCTAAAAGCTATTTGGGGGGCACTAGAAAACAAATAAAAAAACATTATAATAAATAAAAAGGCATTAAGTTTGGTCGGGCCGATCTTTGGCTACCACCACTTCGGGTTTATATGTTAACCATATTTCGTCATAATCTGGTAAAAATGCATAGTTTTGTAGAACAAAATATAGGCTGGAACATTGAGGACCGAACTGTGTGGTATTCATTGCTGTCACGAGAAATTTAGCTGGGAGCACGTCCACAGGTTGCAGATAATGGTAGTCTGTGGTATCGAACGGAGAGTCTCAGTGAGAGGCCGGGCGGCTTCGGTCCTTGCACAAATACTGAGTGCCTATGATGCTCAAAATGACAAGGCGAGTTATTGGCGCCTTTAAATAACCAATGTCCACCTTGTTCCCACGACGAAAACAATTTGGACCGATCTGGGCCAAACTGAAGAAGGATGTCGAGTGGCCTTATACAACTCACTGTCTGAAATTTCAGCAAAATCGGATAAATAAATGTGGCTTTTATGGACCTTAAATCGGCGGATCGTTCTTTATGGGGGCTTTATCTAGATATAGTCCGATATAGCCCATCTTCAGTGGTAACCTGTCTATGGACAAAGAAAGAACCTCTGCAAAGTTTCAGCTCAATATTTTGGATCTTTGGATCATATTTGAATGAGGTCCCGAGAACAGTTTCAGCGAAATCAGGCAATAAATCCGATTTTTATTGGATTAAGAACATTAATTGGAAGATCGGTCTATACGGCAGCTATGTCCAAATATGGTCCCTTTGGACATAGCTGCCCTTAATAAGCAGAACGATCTACACGGCATCTATATCTAGATATAATCCGATATCGACCATTTTCCGTTCAAACAACGGGAGGCCAACTCACACTATATTTCAGTGAAATCGGATAATAGATAAGGCTTTTGTAGGCTTAGGAATTTATATCGACGGATCGGTCTTTATGCCAGTTATATCAAAATATAGTGAAATCTGAATAATTTTTAGTTTGGGCCTCAAGAGGCTTAATAACACTCACCGTTCTCAATTTCAGCTAAAAATATGGGCTCTGGACCATAAATCGGCAGATCGTTGTATATGGTAGCTATATATAAGTATGATCCGATCTGGACCATATTCTGGTCGGGTGACGAGAGAATTGAAAAAACTCACTGCTGCAAATTGCATTAAAATCGAGTAATAAATGTGCCTTTTATGGGCTTTAGACCCAAGATTGGGAAATCAGCCTATAAGACAGCTATATCCAAATATGGTCCGATTTGGCCCGTTCAAAATCTTAACCTGCATATTAAAGAAATACAGATCTGTGCATCTGGAAGGTTCAGGTCACTAAGGAGATTGTCGCGTTGGGCAACCAGAAATGGGTTAAGGACCAACCCAAGGAAACGAAGCTGGTGTCCTTCATTCGCAGATACAAAATACCGGAGTTTAGGCCCCCATTCCTAGGACGGGATCACTCTGAAGCTGTTGAATGAAGCGAATTACCTTGGCATAGTCCTTGTTTCGAAGCTGTCCAGTAAGAGAGATACGTAGGTAAGGAGCCGTAAGGCACTGTGTGCTTTTTACTTCTGCAGGAGGATGTTCGTTAGAAAGTAGGGGGTAACCCCCAAGATGATTTATTGTATGTATACGGCCATTGTGAGACTAATACAGATCTATGTGGCACTGGGTATTGAGGAGAAACGTAGATAAGAACACTTGTACGAGAGAGTTCGCGAAGGTCCAGAGACTGGCTTGCGTCGGAGAGAGCACTGAGATCCGCACCGCAGCAAGGTTTAAAAGCGATGCTGAATATGCATCCCATTGAGGCCTATATTCGGATCTTCACCGCCAAGGTCGCGCTTAGGTTGAGGAAGCTCGGCATGCTGAAGGAGGTTAGGTGCGACTACAGTTCCATTCTGGATGCTATGTTTGAGCGGGATGAGACCTCGACCTTCACTGATGGCTCCAAGATGCAGTCAGGGACAGGATTGTGAGTTTACTTCGACGCACTCAATATTGGTTTGTCTCTGAGACTACCGGACGGTCTGGCTGAAAGACCGCGCACTCGTCAATAGTACCAATACAGTAGTAGCAAGAAAAGGGATTTATCTCAAAACTCAGGATTTATGTGGACAGTACGGCGGCGCTCAAGGCCTTGGATGCGAGGACGGTAGGTTTGAGATGTGTGGCGGATTGCCTTTAGTCTCTGGATAGGCTCTGGGTGCACGATGTGATGCTGATAAGGGATCCTGGACATGAAAGGATTCAGGTAATTAAGTGGCGGACGATTGCGCCACGAGCAGGGTTGGTGGCGATATGGGACTCAGCGGGTGGTTGCCGCACTGCTATTGCGCTCTGGCCTGTCATTGGCCGGAGGAGGACGATCGGTTAGCACATTGACAGTGATGATAACCAGATACTGTGCCATAGGTCGCATGGCGGCGCCCATGGGTAGAGATGGGCGATGGGTACATGCCCAAAAGGTATTTACCCGGATAATTGGGTAAATTGGGTAAATAACAGGGTATTTTACATATATCTTGGGTATAGAAACATATTCCAAACATTTTTTGATGATTTCGTATTCTTTGTATACAAAACTGACCTTCTAATCTCTTAAAATCGGATTTTAGTTATATATAGCCGCTATATAGACCGATCTCCAGACTTAAAGTCTTGCGTCATTTTTCACCCGATTTCGATGAAATTCAGCACATTGAGTTCTGGTAGACCCCCATACATTTATAATTTTTTTTATAATTTTCCAGATATCTTTCTACCCAAGATACCTGCATCTTTATACCCAAACGTTGGGTATTTACCCGCTTGAAACTTGTCTTGATGAGGATCAGTCTATCGAGCACTTGTGAACTGGGTGATTTTGCGAACGTACTTCTGGAAAGTCTCCTGAGATTTGTGGATGGGACCGGATTGATCCAACGGAGGTGCGAAGGTACCTACGTGCTTGAGTGAGAGATAGGCGTTTCACCTTCCGCTCTGGTCTTCATTTTTCCTATTCGAGTCTCAAATTTTCTACATTTTGTCTTTCACTCCAGGGTATCACAATGGGCCAAACTGGCCTCCGAGTTAATTCAATTATTGTGGGCAAAGCATTCAACCTAACCTATGGAAATAACAAGAATCTGTATTTATGGTGTAATTACAAGACTGATGTATAGGAAAACACAGGTATCGGGAATAAATTCTGGATATGGTCCGGGGTTTCACATTTTCTTCCTTTGGTCTTTCATTCTAGGGTATCAAAACGAGCCAAACAGGCATCAGAGTGAATTCAGCTATAGTGGGCAACCCATTTAAGCTAACCTTACCTATGGAAATAACAAGAATCTGCATTTTTAGTGTAATTACAAGACAGATGGACAGACAAACACGAGTATCAAAAATGGATGTATGTATATTAGGGTGGGTTAATATTTTAATCGATAAAGTGGTTATCAAAATCGGAATCTACAACGAATGGTAAGAAAATTTACTTGTGAAACCTAGTTTCCAATTTACTTGTGAAACCTAGTTTCCAATTTTAAACGACATTGTTTCCTTTGATTGTTCACTTTGTATGGGAGCATATCCGAACCTAAACTGACTTAGACAAATATAGCAGAGGCTTTCAGATGGGTAATACAACATTCCTTATCAACTTTCGGAAAGAAAATACGGACAGACATATCCAAAGATCCTGTAGACTCTTCCTCCGTCTTCCGAAATGAGCCTTAAACATTATACAGCTCCCATATAAACCGATCTCCTGATTTAAGACCTTTGAGATCATTAGAAGCTGCAATTGGCTAAAATTTTTTAGGTTGTAGTCTCCAACAACAGTGAATTATGATTAAAAACGGTCTAAAACCTGATATAGCTTCCATATAAACCGATCTCACGATACATCTTCTGCGGCCCCAAGAAGCATTAATTTTCGTCTGATTTAGCAGAAATTTTGTACGTAAAGTATTTATGTGTCCTTCAACTAGCCATGCCCGTCCGTCTGTCTGTTGAAATCACGCTACACTGTTTAAAAATGAAAATATTGAGCTGCAACTTTCCATAGGTTCTTCTTTGTCCATAGGCAGGTTAAACTCGAAGATGGGCTATATCGGACAATATCTTAATATAGCCTCCATATAGACTGATCTGCCGATTTGAGGTTTTAGACCCATAAAAGACACATTTATTAACCGATTTCGCTGAAATTTAGGACAGTGTATCTTTCTTA
Organism: Stomoxys calcitrans; assembly: GCF_963082655.1. Classification (NCBI taxonomy): domain Eukaryota; kingdom Metazoa; phylum Arthropoda; class Insecta; order Diptera; family Muscidae; genus Stomoxys; species Stomoxys calcitrans. The sequence continues at coordinate 48,801,059 of NC_081556.1, read as the reverse complement.
AATTTGGCCCAGATCGGTCCAGATTTGGATATAGCTGCCATATGGACCTTGGGTCCATAAAAGGCGCATTAATTATCCGATTTCGCTCAGGTTTAGGACAGTGAGTTTTGTGAAGGCCCTCGATATCCTTCTTGAAGACGTCCCAGGTTGGTCCAGATTTGGATGTTGCTGCCATATAGACCGATCTCATGAGTTAAAGTCATGGACTCATAAAAAGCGTATTTATTATCCGATTTAACTGAAATTTGACACAGTGCTCTCCGTGCTCTATATGGTTCAAATCGGACCATATTTCGATATATCTGCCCGAGGTACCCAAAGTTTGTTAATGATATTTTACTTTTTTTCATTTTTAGCCATTTGCCCTAGTTGCGCCATTCTGTATCCTTATTAAGCTGATGGTTCTAGTTAGGCATTTGATTTTAATTGCTCATTTATGTCAATGGCCGTTGTGATTGAATTGCAAAATGTCAATGTTAACGGTCCATTAGAATGTCCAAACACAAATCGCTATGAAAATTTATGGCAATGAGGGTCAGTAGTAGGGCTGCAGTGCTGCTTGTACTTGCAAGCACACTCATTGAAGTGAAACATTCGCCGAAAGGTATTTGAAATTCTGCTCTTTGCGAATTTATGAAGTTGAAGACAAGTGACAACATCAACCGGTTCTCCATTGTAGGGGATTATAATACAAACTTATCCTTGTCCTTGTTTTTTTGTATTATTTTCCTTGTTTTTTCATGACTCACATATTTTTGTTGAATACCAGGCATGTTTATCTAGCAAATGGTCCTCTTCATGCCATTATGAAGAGTATAAATAAAGACTCACTTCACTACAACCCTTGCAGTAGATATGCTGTTTAAAAATCTGGGCTAGTAAGGTTTCTATTTTCTTTTACCTAAAGCCTAAAGGTATACTCTGAATTGTATACTTGCTGCAAGAACCTAAATGTATAGTATGCAAGTCAGTAAAGGGGTTAGCAAAAGATGGCAAGTATATAAAAGTTATAGAAGAAAAAATTTAAACTGATTTCAAGTGAATTATGAGGGACAGATTAAAAGCTTTTTAAAAATATTTGAAAACACGAATAGGCTTTTTAGAAGTGGTTTAAAATACAATAACTTGCTGTGGCTGCTAGAGATGTCAATTTCTAGTTTTGGCACAAAATTATAGTGTAAAATTTTAAGAGGATAAACACAAATTGGGTTATATTATGAAAGGAGTATACGCATTGTATTTCCAAGAGGAAGAGGGATAGTATGCGGGGTCGATTCTGTGCCAAATCGGGCCATATTTGGATATAGCTACTGCGGTCTATATAGCAGCTATATCCAAATATGGTCCGATTTGGCCCGTTCAAGAATTTAACCAGCATGTATCAAAAAAGACATATCTGTGCCACATTTCAGCTCAATATCTCAATGTTTGAAGGCAGACGGACGGACAGACGATAAAGGGTCTAATGCCCATATATCCTATAGTTTTAATCCGATTTCGCCGAAATTAAAAACAGTGAGTAGTTTAAGGCCTCCCGACATCTGATCTAAATATAGTTCAGATCGAACTATATTTAGATATAGCTGCCATATATACCCATCATCCGATAAAGGGTCTGAAGACCATAAAAGCTTTATTTATTTCCCGATTTCGTTGAAATTTGATACAGTGGATTAGTTTAAGCCTCCCGACATGTGACCTGAATACGGTACAGGTCGGACTATATATAGATATAGCTGCCATATAGACCGACCTCCCGACAGAGAGTCTGAAGCCCATAAAAGCTTTATTTTCCAACCGATTTCGCTGAAATTTGAAACGGTGAGTGGTTTTAGACCTCATAGCATAGGACCCAAATATGGTTTATATCGGACTATATTTAGATATAGCCGTCATATAGACCGATCTGCCGATAAAGGGTCTGTAGCTGAAAAAAGCTTTATTTTTCATCCAATTTCACTGAAGTTTGAAACAATGGGTAGTTTTAGGCCTCCCGATATCTGACTTTAATATGGACCAAATCGGACTATATTAATATGTAGCTGCCATATAGACCGATCTCCAAAAAAAAGAGTGTGAAGCCCATAAAAGCATTACTTTTCAACCGATTTCGCTGAAATTTGAAACAGTGAGTAGTTTTTCGCCTCCCAATATTAGACCCTAGTATGATTCAGATCAGACTATATTTAGATATAGCTGTCATATAGACCGGTCTGCCGATAATGGGTCTGAAGCCCATAAAAGCTTTATTTATTATCCGATTTCGCTAAAATTTGAGACAGTGAGTTGTTTTGAGCCTCCATATTTCCGAGCTTAATATGGTTGAGGTCGAGCTTTATTTACTTATAGCTGCCATATAGACCGATATGCCGATAAAGGGTCTGAAGGCTGAAATTTGGAATAGTGCGCAGTTTTAAGCCTCCTAATATCCGACCTAAATATGGTTCTGATCGGACTATTAGAATGCATATAGACCGATCTGCCGATAAAGGGTCTGAAGCCCTTAAAAGCTTTATTTTTTATCCAATTTTCACCGGATTGTGACGAAATGGAATATACATGTATTCCTGAGGTGTTGGGTATCCAAAGATCAGTTGACATAGACATTTTTATTTGGCCTAAAGGCTATTTGGACTCACATTGCAATAAGGTGACCATTTGCTGAGCGATTCTCATGAAATGGCACGAGGGATTCTATAATGGCTCTCGACATAAGTGGTGAATTTCAGGGAAATCGTTTCCGATTGGGATGAAGTTCTCATGTATGTAATTTCCAATTTGTATATCAGCCATTTTCCATTTATAGTGTAGTTGTAGGACATAATCTAGTCTGCACCGCTCGACTTTTGCCTTCTCTTAGTTGTTTAATTTAAATCAAAAAAAAAAAAAATGTTAAATTTACAAGTTAAAACTCCAAGAATACTATTGAACTTATTGCCATGGTTAAAATTGCATTATCTCACACTTTATGCCATTCAGGCATATGATTGTCATTAATTCAGTATGCACACACACACACACTCACAGCACACTCAGGAGGCGAGCGACATCATATGCTCGACCTCATATGCTCTTACACAGTATGATGTGGTAATAAAAACAAGCGTTTCACCATAAAAATGTGGTGGTAATTTTTAATCAATATTTATATGAATTTTCTGTCATTAAAAGACACTTTAAACACACTGAACAGGAGCATTGTCCTGACAAAAGTCTTTGAGAAGAAAACAGCCATACATGAGAAGAAAAATGTTTTTCTGAAACTCAGCAAAAAGTGCACGCATGAGTATTACCATTAAAATGCCATCAAATGAATACGAATTCAGCAGAAAGGAACATGGCAATTATTATTCGACAAAAAAAAAAACTGAAAAAGAGAAAGAGAGAGAGAGCGACTGGGGAAAAACACTAACAGGATATGGGCAAAACAAAAGCATCAGCCGCATTGGTTTCAGACACATTTTATGGGTACATTAACTCGGAAACTATTAAGTGAGCAGTATATAAAAAGCCAACAAAGGCCTTAAGAATATGACAGAGCACGCACATAACCCCAAAGCCCGCACAAACGGCTTCAATTGTCTTTGGAAACAAACATGATATGATAGTCTTGCCAATGAACCAACCTCTTACTCATGGACGAACTACAAACGCAAAATGTCGTTTAATAAAATCCATTAATGGGAATTATGTATTAAAAGTTTAGCTGCCTCCATTTTAATCGTTTGTTGTTTCAGTCAGAGAACATGAAAAGAAGAGCAACATGATTTCTTTGGCATTGAATAACTTTGAAGAGATCTTGAAGTAAGAAAGGTAGGATTTTTGTTATACAATAATAAAATCAGTAAGGAAAGGCAAAAGTCGGGCGGTGCCGACTGTATAATACCCTACACCTACCCAATAAGTACAAAGTGGGAGCTATATCTAATTCTGAACCAATTATGATAGGCCTCGGCGGACGTTTTCAGATGGGTTATAAAACAATCCATATCAAATTTTTAGCAAATATGCTCAAAATGTAACATCAACGGTTTACAGATGACAAAGTTATTGTAAATTATCAAAAATTAAGCGAAGATATATGTAAGAGCTACATCTGAATATGAATCGATTTCGATAAAACTCTTTAGGTATTGTAGTAGCCATCAAGGAACGCGTTTTAAAAATATTTTGGCAAGATTGGTAAATATATACGCTTTGCAGTGGCTCTACAACGATGTTCGTGTGTCTGTTGTAATCGCTCTACAGCCTTCGAAAATTGAAACAATGAGCTGAAATTTGGCACAGATATGTCTTTTTGATGCACGCTGGTGAAGTTCTTGAACGGTCCAAATCGGACCATATTTGTATATAGCTACTATATAGACCGATCTGCCGATAAAGGGTCTAATGCCCATAAATGTTTTATTTTTTATACGATTTCGTGGGTAGTTTTAGGTATCCTGACTTCCGTCCTAAATATGGTTCGGATTTGACTATATTTAGATATGGTTGCCATATAGACCGATCTCCCGATTAAGGGTCTGTAGCCCATAAAAGCTTCATTTTTTAACCGATTTCGCTGAAATTTGAAACAGTTGGTCATTTTTAGCCTCCTGACATCTGATTTAAATATGGTTGAGATCGGACTATATTTAGATATGGTTGCCATATAGACCGATCTCCCGATTAAGGGTCTGAAGCCCATAAAAGCTTTATTTTTTATCCGATTTCGTTGAAATTTGAAACTGTGCATAGATTTACACCTCCCAACATAGGACCCAAATATGGTTAAGATCGGACTATATTTAGATATAGCTGTCATATAGACCGATCTGCTGATAAAGGGTCTGAAAGCCATAAAAGCTCTATTTATTACCCGATTTCGCTGAAATGAGAAACATCTGACCTAAATATGGTTCAGATCGGCCTATATTTAGATATATTGTACAATAGCTGCCATATAGACCGATCTGCTATGAAGAGACTTAAGCCGATATGAGCTCTATTTATTACCCGATTACGCTGAAATTTGAAACAGTTGGTAGTTTAAGGTATCCCGATATCCGCCCCAAACATGGTTCGGATCTGACTATATTTAGATATAACTGCCATACAGACTGATCTCCCGATAAAGGGTCTGCCGCCCATAAAAGCTTTAGTTTGTAACCGATTTCGCTGAAATTTGAAAAGGTGAGTAGTTTTACTCCCCCAGTATCTGATTCAAATATGGTAGAGATCGGACTGTATTTAGATATAGCTTCATATAGACCGATATGCCGGTTAAGGGTCTGAAGCTCATAAAAACTTTATTTATTACACGAGTTTGTTGAAATTTGAAATACAAAATTCAACAGCGACTTTTACTTATTAGACCACTCAATGTCAGTGGGGGTATAACAAGTAATTATGGGCTAAGGTCGGCTTAATCCCACCTGTTGACACCTTTCACCACTTTGCGTATGCAGGCTACGTCGTCGAAAGTAAATGACGAATTTCGAACAAAATACGAAGATAAGAGGGCTGCAATATAAATTCTGGCCTAATGAACATGTAAAAGCGTGCTTACGTTGGCCGAGCCGAATCTTATTACAATGGGAGGCATCCTCTAGTTACTTCATTTGTAACATATCGAAATATTAATCCGCTATTGTCTTGTCTTGTCTGATTAGGCTGTTGTTATTGTTATTTTGATATTAGCAATGTCCGTCCATACTTCAATCAAAATCAAAAAAGCTGTCGAACGAACTAAGATATCCCCTTTTGCACAGATACTTCTTATTGATGTAGGTCTCTGCCCAATCGGTTCAGATATAGTAATAGCTTCCGTATAAAACTTGAAGGCCCTTGATTTGACTTTTGAAGGCCCTAAAAGCTTCAATTTTTGTTCGATGTCCGAAATACATGATAAGTCTAGCTTAAATCGATTTATTACCTTATAAGCAAATTTTGCTCATGAACATTCCACTAAGGAACAAGGGCAATCTTCTCACAAAGCAATGAGTGCATTCCGACTCAAGTTTAAACTCAATAATAAGGGGCCTCCTTTTTGCAGCCGAAACCGAACGACGTGCCGCAGTGAGACACTTTTTGACGAGAAGTTTTCACATGGACATTTTTTTTCTGATTGTCCTGGCAGGATTCGCACCCAGGCGTTTTAACATCATAGGTGGACATGCCAACATCTGCGCTACTATGGCCTCCAATATAGCTCCTCCGATATAGCTCCCATACATACCAATCTCCCATAAATATAAATCTATGGCCCCTAAGAAAATGTTTTTGATATCCAATTGTCGGACTAAGTGCTAGGGAGCCACACCAAGCCCCAAAACACCCCTAAATTGGACATATTTACCGACCATGGCAATATGGGGCTCAAATAAAGGTGTTTGGGAGTAGAATACGAATTTGATATCCAAATGTAGGACCATGTATTTAGGGCATCACCCATCCCCCAAAACACACCCCAAAATGTACAAATTTTTCGACCATGCCAATATGCGGCTGAAATGAAAAGTATTTTAAGAATGGAGTACACCTTACATCCAAACATAAATTCGTAGACCAATAAAGATTATATGGGATTCGGACAAAGGCACTTAGATTGTTAAATTGTTAGTCAAGCAATATACTATTTTCATGGTAGCATGGTATTTCACTAAAAGATCTTTAATTGTTGAAAATATATATTCCAAGGAAACTTTTGTTCCATATAAAGTAAAAGTAAGCGCGGCGGAGCGGGCCCGGGTCAGCTAGATTTTTATAAAACTAAGCTTATTTCTTTTAAGCAATAATAGTGAGATAAAATTGAGTAATAAAATTTAAACAAACTATTTCGAAACTGCTATTAACTAAAAACTTAATTATTCCTAACAGATGGATACAGACATATGTACAATAAAAACCCCACTAAAACTGTATGTCAAATAAAATTATAACTCATCCCGGGTTAAAGCAATAAAAAAGAGTTTACAATTTTTTGACCAGGCTGTATATGTAAATATCTCGAAGAATTCACGTTTCTGCATGCAAATTATATTAAAATAACGTATACGCAGTAAAACTTACATGAGGCCTACATGGCGTATGATTAATATGTATGAATTCAAATGTAAAGCAAACATACATCAAAGACACAAGTAGAACCATGTCTTCTAAAAGCTTATTTTTTTTGGAAATGGTCATAAAACAGTCTACCCGTTCTTTGCGGGTAATTGTATAATGAAATATCTTGAAATCCTTGGTGCTCATCATAAAGTGTACATAATTTCCATAATTGTAGCTAAACTCCTTGTTCAGCGCATCCATTAGGAGAATTGCTGCTGACAAAGTTTCTTTGTAGCCTGCCATTCCCATAAATTTGTGAATCCAGCATGCTTAGCATGTTTTGCATAGTTCTTTTTTTTCTATTTTTGTTTTGGCTTGTCTACTTATTTATGTGTCTCTGTTTATGCATTTGCCTTTCGGTTGAATTATTTATGCCCCGTCGTATTTATTTTCTTGAGCTTCAACATGTGCATTCGAGTGCATATAACAGAATTATATTCAAATAAAAATCATCGTCATTAACATAATCGTTGTTGTCAGCATAGGCAACATGAGAAAATCATGTTTTTGCCATACGAGGTGGAAACACAACATCATTCCCATCATCAACTGACACAACAAGCCCCCCCCCCTCTGAGATTTAAGAGGGTAAGCGCATACATGTGCATATTTGTAAGATTATTAGGGTGAAATGGTTAGAAATTAAAAAAATGAAGTAGAACAAGTAATAACGTGTTAAGTTCGGCTGTGCCGAAGTTTGAATACCCAACACCATGGATATATTAATCATCCTTATTTACTATAACTCCACTACCACATTCATAATTATATCCAAATATGATTTGGTCTGGATCATTTTTGAAACAGGTGCCGAGAACTCTAATACTTGACTTCTTGACCCTCTAAACGGCGCAATGCTTACTCGACTTGGCTCAAATTTTGTTATGACTTTCAACAACTGTGCTATGTATGGTCCAAATAGGTTTATAACCTGATATACCTGCCATATAAACCGCTCTCGGATCTTGACTTCTTGATCCTCTTGATGGCGCAATGCTTATCCGATTTGGCTAAAACTTTGTATGAGGTGTTTTTTTATGACTTTCAACAACTGGACTTACCGTTATGAATTTAATATGTATATCCGAGGTTGGGGGTATCCAAAGTTCGGCCGGGACGATCTTGGTGCGTTTTTATTGTTTTAATCCAAATTAATTCATATGCTGAAAGGTGAGTTGTATCAACCTCTTCTTGATCTCTTGTTGATATGGTACACATAGGTTAACTAATCGATATGATCCCCGTAGAGCTCGATCCCCCGATTTTACATTTAAAAAAAAATTCGGGTCTGCCAAACTATCAGCTTTTTATATCAACCAAGAGAGGATGGCTTGGCGTTTTATCATTCCGTTAAAAAATACATCGATTCAAGCTACACGGATGGATCAAAGAGTACAGAGTGGAACTGGGGATCTACATTGAGAACCCAGGGACTTAAATCTTTTTCCGACTGCCTGAGCATAATACGGTCTTGCAGGCGGAGATTCGGTCCATCACGGAATACGTGAGTTGTTATGGTGTTGATGCGAGAATGTCGAGTGTGAATATCGTTACGGACAGTAAACAAATCATTGGGGCTATAAAAACCAGAGCTGTAGGTTTACGAACAGACTTGGAGTATAAGAAGTAAACTAACGCCTTCTCTGGCGATGGGGAGGGGTTATGATGATGATGGAATGAAGGGGAATTAAAGGGCAGACGATTTGGTTATTCCGGGCATGGGCGACGCATGTGACACCATGGAGCAGCAAACCGGTCGATAGAACTACGACAAAAATCCTATGGGGAGATTCGGATCGTCAGAAGACGAGGTTATTATTGATGATGGAATGAGGGGGAATTAAAGGGCAGACGATTTGGTTATTCCGAAGCCCTTCAGTGCAACGCAGTCCTTGTTAAGGGCGTGGGCGACGCATGTAACACCATGGAGCAGCAAACCGGTCGATAGGACTACGACGAAAATCCTATGGGGAGATTCGGATCGTGAGAAGACTAGGTTATACTGAGAGGAAGTAAGAAGGAGGTCAAAAAAGCTTTCGGTGTCATAACGGGTCACATATGACAACTAGCTCATTTATGCAAAATAGGTGCGGCGAGTTATAGCATGTCTAAGGCATGTGGGGAAGATGATGAGACGTTGGAGCAATTCCTATGTCACTGCTTGACTTTTGAGGTGGGGACAAAAACCAGTCATGAACCAACTTAAGGGTGTGTTATGGAAAACAATTAGGGATTTTATTAGTGGCACAGAATTCCTAACTTAGATTTCTCTTTATACCCACCACCATAGGCTGGAGGGTATACTAACCTAGTCATTCTGTTTGTTACACCTCGAAGTATTGATCTGCAACCCCATAAAGTATAAATATTCTTGATCGTCTGGTCATTTAGAGTCGATATAACCTGGTAACAGAAGTTAGATCTAACCTGGTAGTAGAAGTTACATGGTAACAGAAGTTACGTATAGTTACTTCTATACGGACGGTTCCAAACTAAACGACCAGGTGGGCTTTGGAGTGTACTCTAAAGATCTAGAACTGGTAATATCGAAGAGGTAACCCGACCACTGCAGTGTGTATCAAGCAGAGATCCTTGCAACTAAGGAAGCGGGGGAATGGCTAAAATATAATGTCATTACGACGATTGGCATAAATATCTATATATAAATAAATACCAGGCAGCCATTAAATCCCTGGAGAACGTATTTCTGAAAACAAAAACCGCCCTCGACTGTCGCAGATCTCTCAACGCGATGGCTGAACAGTTCAAATTTCACCTGTTGTGGGTGCCGGGCCACAGAGATATCCGAGAGAATTCTAAAGCAGACAGGCTAGCGAGGCTAGGAACTACCTTACACACTCCAGGGACACTGGAATCTGTGGGTATGCCTCTAGCGACATGTAAGCTAAGTTTTCACGACCAGGTCCGAAGGGCAACGAATGATAGATGGTCACAAAGAGGGGGCTGTGAGCATTCCAAAACTATGTGGCCTCATCTAGACTTGAAGAGGTCTACTGCATTGCTGTCATTGGCTAGAACAGACGTCTCAGTCATTGACAACAACATGCTGACCGACTAAAGGTTGCCAGCAACGACTTTTGCAGAAGCTGTAGGGACATCGAGGAAGAAGAGACTATAGAACACCTTCTGTGTGTGTGTCCCGCACTAGCTGTTAGAAGGAGTTCCACTTTAGATTCTCATTTCTTTGAGAACCTGTCTGATTTAGCGAATGTGAACATACGCAAGTTATTGGGCTTTTTGAAGCGATCTGGATGGTTCAACGGTAAGAACTGGAAGGCATCTTCCTTCTTCTGTTCCTGTGGTATCACAATGGACGAAAATGTCTAAGTGAGTCTGATGGCAGACTGCCACTTAAACCTAACCATGTTCGTTCGTCGGTCGAAATCACGATAGCGGTAGAGCGCAGACAAGTCTTATTGATGTAGGTCATTGTGGATTGCAAATGGGCCATATAGGTTCAGATTTGGATATAGCTTCCATGTAAACCGATCTCCAGATTTGAATTATTCAGATCCCAGAAACCGCAATTGTTATCCGATTGGGCTGAAATTTCGCTTTTAGTGTTCACGTATGACGTTAAATGACCGCGCCAAATAGGGCTGAAATCGGTCTATAACCTGATGTTGCTCCCATATAAACCGATCTCCCGATTTGACATCTTGAATTCCTGGAAGCCGCAATTTTTGTCCGCTTTGGCATGTAGTGTTCTGTTACGGCTTCTAACAACTGTGCCAAGAACAATCCAAATCGGTATTTAATCTGATTTAGCTCCCATATAAACCGATCTCTCGATTAGCCTTGTTCGGTTCCTAGAAGCTTTCATTTTCGCCTGGTTTAGGAGAAATTTAGTACGTAGGGTAGAATTACGTCTTTAAACCATTGTAATTTTGTTTTGTGTCAATTTTAATTTGGGTTTAAAGATTCGGTCCGGCCGGGGTGGTTAAATGTCAGCACATTCTTTTCAACCTAACCTAACAACACATTGAAATGTCCCTCTGAAGATATTGAGCTGAAATTTTGCACAGCTTACGTTCGTAGCTATATTGGATTCAATAGTGATGATGATAGAGATGTTGACAAAATATGGTCCAGTGAGTTGTGTAGAACCCCTCGACACCCGTACGTAGTATGGTTTATATCGAATCATATAATGATGTATTTGACATATATAGCCATATGAGTCATTGGTACATAAAGGTATGAGTCATTGGTACATTTACTCGATTTCGTTGAATGTAGTCCAGATCCGATCATGTTAGGATATTGCTGCCGGTCCATATAGCATCTGGTTTTGGAATCTTGGCATTATATCATTACTTCTAAATCAGTTCAAATGTGTATATTGGGTTAGGCCTGACTGAATTTAATCCACTTTTACTTGTTCTCAATTCATGATGCTATCACACCGTAACAAAAAAAGTTTTCCTTCCCACAAGTGCCGTCACACTTAGCAACAATCATTACTCTGATGTACTCATTCAAGCATTTGCACACATGTCTGTTTATGTATCAATCACAGAATTGCACAAGTGATGTAAATGTATGACAAGGATGTGCATAGCCAGTGATATTGGCAATTTTGTGTTGTTGTCATTGTCTTATATGTGTACTACTCAAACATGTGGTTTGTGTTAATGCTAGTCTTAAATGACTGTCTCTGAAACATTGCAAACATTTCAACCGTTCCGCTCGATATATGAGTGATTGGCGTATGGGTAATATTGGAAGATGATTTTGTAGAAAATAGAGTATGTATCAAAAATTTAGGTTACGTTAGGTTTAAGTGGCAGTCTGCCATCAGACTCATTTTGAGGTTTTCTTCCATTGTGATACCACAGGATGTTTCAAGATTTGTACTCTACCAAATATTGCTAAGAGAAGGTAATACTATATTAGGTGGAAGAGAAGAAAGTCAATCGTGAATGTTTTTTGGAGAACAAAGGGATGTGATCTATTTTCAATTTTTAATAATATTTCTTTTTCCACATGTTAATAGTTTGAAATTTATACCAAAAAAAGCGTGCTAAGTTCGGCCGGGCCGAATCTTATACACCCTCCACCATGAATCGCATTTGTCGAGTTCTTTTCCCGGTGTCTCTTTTTAGGCAAACAAAGTAAGGGAAGGGATAAAAGAAAATCATTGCTATGCTATTGGAGCTATATAAAGTTATGCCAGATTCGGACCATAATGACATAAATGTTAGAGACCACAGTAGAAGTCATTGCGTAATATTTCAGCCAAATCGAATAAGAATTTCGCCCTTTAGGGGCTCAAAAAGTAAAATAGGGTGATCATTTTATAGGAGAGCTGTATTAGGCTATAGACCGATTCAGACCATATTTGACTCGTATGTTGAAGGTCATGTTGTACAAATTTCACCCAAATCAGCTAATAATTGAGCCCTATAGAGGCTCAAGAAGTCAAGATCCCAGATCGGTTTATATTGCAGCTATATCAGGTTATGAACCGATTTGAACCATAAATTGCACAGTTGTTGAAAGTCATAACGAAATACGTCATGCAAAGTTTCAGCAAAATCGGATTGGATTTACGCCCTCTAAAGGCCTAAGAAGACAAGACACCAGATCGGATTATGTGACAGCTATATCGGGTGATGGACCGATTTGAACCATACTTGGCATAATTGTTGGAAGTTGTGATGAAACACGTCATGCAAAATGGCAGCCAAATCGGATAAGAATTGCGTCCTCTAGAGGCTCAAGAAGTCAAGACCCAAGATCGGTTTATATGACTGCTATATCAGGTTATGGACCGATTTGAACCATACTTGGCATAGTTGTTGGAAGTTGTGGTGAAACACGTCATGCAAAATTTCAATAATTGCGTCCTCGAGAGGCTCAAGAAGTCAAGACCCCAAATCGGATTATACGACAGCTTTATCAGGTTATGTACCGATTTCACCCATACTGGGCACAGTCGTTGAAAATCATTACAAAACATCTCGTGCAAAATGTCAGCCAAATCGGACGAAAATTGCGCCCTCTATTGGCTCAAGAAGTCAAGACGCATGATCGGTTTATATGGCAGCTATATCAAAACATGGACCGATATAGCCCATTTGCAATCCCAACCGACCTAAATCTATAAGAAGTATTTGTGCAAAATTTCAAGCGGCTAGATTTATTCCTTCGAATGTTAGCGTGCTTTCGACAAACAGACGGACGGACAGACGGACGTACGGACAGACGAACGGACATGGCTAGATCGACATAAAATGTCATGTCGATCAAGAATATATATAGTTTATGGAGTCTTAGACGAATATTTCGAGGAGTAACAAACAGAATGACGAAATTAGTATACCCCCATCCTTTGGTGGAGGGTATAAAAATCTTTGCATTTTTTTATTATACCCTACACCACCACTGTGGTACAGGGTATTATAGATTTGTGAATTTGTTTGCAACTCTAAGAAGGAGAAGAGCCATCGATAAGTATACAGATCGGCTTTAAATCACTTCCTGATTCGATTTAGCTATGTCCGTCTGTCTGTCTGGCCATGTTTTCTTGTAATCAAGGTACAGGTCGCATTTGTTGTCCGATTTTCACAAAATTTTTGGATAAGTGTCTTTTTTGATCCAAGGACGAACGCTATTGATTTTGAAAAAAATCGGTCCAGATTTAGATATAGCTCCCATATATATCTTTCATTCGATGTGCCCTTTTAAAGCTGTAGAAGGCACAATTTTAGCCCGGTCCTTACAAAATTTGGCACGACGTGTTTTTTTTTAAACGACCCGAAATATTTGCAAAATTTTATTGAAATTGGTCCAGATTTAGATATAGCTCCCATATATATCTTTCATCCGATATGCCCTTTTAAAGCTGTATTTGATGCACAAAGTGCTTTTTGTGATGTCCCAATATGTGTGCAAAATTTCATCTAAATCGGTTCAGATTTAGATATATGGATTGCCCAAAAAGTGATTGCGGATTTTTCATATATTCGGCGTTGACAAATTTTTTCACAGCTTGTGACTCTGTAATTGCATTCTTTCTTCTGTCAGTTATCAGCTGTTACTTTTAGCTTTCTTTAGAAAAAAGTGTAAAAATAGTATATGTGATTAAAGTTCATTCTAAGTTTTATTATAAATGCATTTACTTTCTTTTAAAAAATCCGCAATTATTTTTTGGACAACCAATAGCTACCATATATAAATTTTGTCCGATTTGACCTATTAAGGCTGTAGAAGGCACAATTTTAATCCGATCTTTACAAAATTTGGCACGAAGTGCTTTTTGTAACGTCCTAATGTGTGTGCAAAATTTCATCATAATCGGATCAGATTTATATATAGCTCACATATATATCTTTCATTCGATATGGACTTTTATGGCTGTAGCAGGCACAATTTTGATCCGATCTTTACAAAATTTGGCATGTAGCGTTTTATTCAACGTCCTCATATGTGTGCAAAGTTTCATAAAAATCGGTCCAGATTTAGATATAGCTCCCATTTATTTTTCATCCGATGTGGCATTTTTAGGCTGTAGAAGCCACAATTTTGGTCGAATTTCTACAAAATTTGTCATGAGACGGTTTAATTGACATCCCAATACGTGTTCAAATTTCGTCAAAATCGATTTAGATAAAACGCCCATATATATCTATTCTGCGTTTCGACTTTTAAGGCTGTAGAAGCCACAATTTTCTTACCATCGTAAGAAAATCGTACAAGGTTCTATTTGATATTTCAATAGGTATGCAAAATAAAAGTCTGATTAAATTTGGATATAAGTGCTATCTATTAAAAGTATTACGTCTACTCGGTGGTGTAGGGTATTATATAGTCGGCTCCGCCCGACTTTTGCCTTTCGTCACTGTTTTTTTCTTTGTTGGCGGAAGTCAAATTCTATTGGCGACATTTTCTTTACGCCCAATAATGTTAACTGTTGCCAAAGAGCAGAAAATTTTGTTTTTGCTTTTGAAATTTCGTACATGAATGTTATCGCCCACTTTGATTTTCATTTTGGGGGGCTGGCAATGGCGGCAATTGGCCACGCTGTCCCATCGTCACGATGGATACCACAACTGCCGTTGAACTACTTAGGCCATTCATGTTGTAAATGACACCAAAAGCCAAATGCAACATTCGATTTTTACGATAAAAATTAATGCAGGTTTCATGTTTTAGTTTTGTCAAACTACAGCATACCTTAGGGTATGAGTAATTTCAATTAATAATTTTCGCTGATTAAGACAGCGCCAGACAGGTAGACAATTCAATGAGGATTTTCCAAACAGGTGTTTGATCTGGCGGCAAGACAACGAGTGGGTAATTGGCCGAATTTATAATGAATCAGCAAATTTTTTTTTGCATTCGATAATGGGGCTAGAAATTAATTATTGTATTCTTAATAGAGCACTTGTGTGCTAAGTCAGATTTGTGAATAAATCATGAACAATATGTTGCAACCCTTTTATAAGTGCTGATTGCAGGCAAATGTAAATTTGTGTGTGTTTGTTTTATAAATTATGCCATTTTGATGGGGCCAATAAAAGCCATTTTCATAAATTGATCAAAAATTATAGAAAGTAAAAACGTGTTCGGTTGGGGCGGGCCGGATTTTTTGGGAAATCACCACCATTGCTTTTGCTTATAAACTACAAAACTGAACTTAATTGAAGGTCATATGTGAACTTTTTGTACTAAAGTATCTGATAAATCAAGCAAAAACTAAAATTTCTAGAGGCCTTAGGAGATTGGTTTATATGGGCGGTTAGGTTAGAGATTCAGGCTAGAGATTGATTTAGACCATATTTACCACTAATATTGAAAGTCATAACAGAACATTTTGTCAGACAAAATTTGAGGCTTCCACGGGCTCTAGAAATGAATTGCAGCACTTCATATGGAAGCTATATCCAAGTCTGAACCTATATGACCCATTTGCAATCTCTAATGGCCGAGCTCAGGCTACTACCTAAAGGTCAGCTGTGAAAAATTAGCTGTCCCCAACTACGAATGGCGAAGATCGAGAACATGCTACAAAAATGCATTTATAGCCGACGACGTCTTCGCGATACACAGTGGGAGAAAATCGAAAAAAAAAACTAGTAAAAAACAAGTAAATGGCCATCTCGGTTATATATGAAAACCATCTCTCGTGGTAGATTTCATATATACCCTCCCCATATCAGCTATGTCGATGTTCCGATTTGGACCAAATACTTATAAGTACAAGTCATTGTTCAATTGTGTATAACAACAAATTGGTCTTTTATGTAGCTATATCTAAATATAAACCGATCTGAACCATTTAAATCGAGATATCGGTATATATGGCAGCTATATCCAAATCTGGACCGATTTGAGCCAAGTTGCAGAAAAATGTCGAAGAGCTTAACTTAACTCACTGTCCCAAATTTCGGCGACATCGGACAATAAATGCGCCTTTTATGGGCCCAAAATATTAATTCGAGAGATCGGTCTAATGGCAAATATATTCAAATCTGGACTGATCTGGTTGAAAGAGCCCAGATTTTGGCGACATGGGTCAATAAATGCGCTTTTTATGGGCCCAAGATCTTAAATCGAGAGATCAGTCTATATGGCAGCTATATTCAAATCTGGGCCGATCTGAGTTAAATTGACGAAGGATGTCAATTTGTATCGGGCGATACATGGGAGCTATATCTAAATCTCAACCGAATTTTTACTAATAGCATTCATTCTTGAGCATAAAAGTGGCATGCGACGATTGGATAACAAATCCGACCTGTACCTTGCCTACAAGAATACATGGACTCACAGACGGACAGATATGGCTAAATCGAATCAGAAAGTGATTTTGAGTCGATCGGTATACTCATCAAATGCACAAACTTATAATACTCTGCACCACAGTGGTGGTGTAGGGTAAAAATGCTAAAAAAATCCAAATGGGACAAATACGGGCATATATTTTTATACCCTCCACCATAGGATGGGGGTATACTAATTTCGTCATTCTGTTTGTAACTATTCGAAATATTTGTCTGAGACGCCATAAAGTATATATATTCTTGATCGTCGTGACATTTTATTTCGATCTAGTCCTGTCCGTCCGTCCGTCTGTCCGTCTGTCCGTCCGTCCGTCCGTCTGTCCGTCTGTCCGTCCGTCTGTCCGTCCGTCCGTCCGTCTGTCCGTCTGTCCATCCGTCCGTCCATCCTTCCGTCCGTCTGTCCGTCCGTCTGTCCGTTCGTCCGTCTGTCCGTCTGTCCGTCTGTCCGTCCGTCCGTCTGTCTGTCGAAAGCACGCAAACTTTCGAAGGAGTTGAAATTTTGCACAAATACTTCTAATTAGTGTAGCGCGGTTGGGATTGTAAATGGGCCATTTCGGTCCATGTTTTGAAATAGCTGCCATATAAACCGATCTTGGGTCTTGACTTCCTGAGCCCCAAGAGGGCGCAATTCTTATCGGATTGGAATACAATTTTGCACGACGTGTTTATGATATCCTAAAACTGTGCCAAGTATGGTTCAGATCGTCCATAACCTGATATAGCTGCCTAATAAACCGATCTGGAGACTTGACTTCTTGAGCTTCTAGAGGGCGCAATTCCTATCCGATTTGGCTGAAATTTTGCATGACGTGTTTCTCTATGACTTTTAACAGCTGTGCTAAGTTAAGTTCAAATAGGTTCATAATCTGATATAGCTGTCATATAAAGCGTTCTGTGATCTTGACTTCTTTAGCCTCTAGAGGGCGCAATTATTACCCGATTCGGCTGAAATTACAACGGTTTCTCCCATGACCTTCAACATACGTGCCAAATATGGTCTGAATCGGTCTGTAGCCTGAGACAGCACAACAGAGATACCGCGCAAAGAACTTGACAAATGCGATCCATGGTGGAGGGAATGTAAGATTCGGCCCGGCCGAACTAAGCACGCTTTTACTTGTTTTAATATAAGTCGAAGATCCCCTGAATTAGAGCGAGTAAAAGCGTGCTAAGTTCGGCCGGGCCGAATCTTAGGAAACCACGACCATGGATTCTGCTAACAATTTATAGAAAATATATTTTGTTATAGGGCTTCTAGGAATCGAACAAGGATGTTCGAGAGACCGGTTTACATGAGAGCTACAACAGGTTATTGACTGATTTGGACCATATTTGTTGTTGGAAGTCATATCAGAACACTTCATGAAAAATTTCAGCCAATTCGGACAAAAATTGGCGCTTGTAAGGGCTCAAGATGTCAAATCGGGAGATCGGTTTATATGGGAGCTATATAAGGTTATAGGCCGATTTGGACCGTACTTGACACCATTGTTGAAAGTAAAAACAGAATACTACGTGCAAAATTTCAGCCAAATCGGACAAAAATCGGGGCTTCCAGGGGCTTTGGAAGTCAAATCGGGATACCGGCTATTAGGGAGCTTTATCAGATTATAGACCGATTTAGAGCTTGACACGGTTTTTGGAAGTCATAACAGAACACCATATGCAAAGCCAAATCGGACAAAAATTAAGCCTTCCAGGCCCTCAAGAAGTCAAATCTGGAGATCGGTTTATATGGAAGCTATATCCAAATCTGAACCGATATGACCCATTTGCAATCCCCAATGACCTACATCAATATTAAGCATCTATGCAAAATTTCAAGCGGCTAGCTTTACGCGTTCGACCGCTATCGTAATTTTTTCTGATGTTTTCGCCTGGATTCGAACCCAGGTGGACATGTCAACCACTGTGCTACTGTGGTCTTCATAGCATATATTAAATCGATACTGTTTGAATCTGCAGTGCATTTTGCAAATTTTATCATACACAGATACATGAGCTAGAGCGTGAGGTTCAGCGCTACAAGGGAGAACCTCAAGATCAAGCGGCATTCTAGACAACATTCATGCAGACACGCTGACAGATGGGGTAAATAGCTACCGGATGAGTGTAGTCCTTGGAGAGTGACCGCTTCTCATTGCACCTGAAGAAATTGACCTCCCCTGTCAAACCAGAGTAGTTCTGGTTGAATTACGTTCCGGTAAATGCAGCCTCCTCAACTTCTACAGAGCAAGGATTGATGCTGACGTGCAAGTGTAGGTCCCGATTGTAACCAGGGACCATACGATACTCGTCACCTGTTTAACTGCCCAGCCAGACCCACTCGACTCAGACCCAGATGCCTGTGGACGCAGCCCATCTTAGTCGCAGAGTTCCTGGGTCTTGACACTCAACAGAATCAAGCAGGCGAAAGATAGAACACAACAAACTGCAACAACGACAACAACATCATAGACAGTTGTAAGCCATTATGATTCATTCTTAGAAATTGAAAATACACCTATCAATTTATGGTCCAAATACAATGTTTGATATTCATATATACATAACAAAAAAAGATATTAAAATCTGAAAATAATAGCTCAACAATGGCACAAAATTAAGTGTTACTATTCTCAAAATTTTCATATGATGCATCCTACTTCATATCTATGTACATGGGGGGTCAATTTTATATCCAATACTTGTACGTACGTCATAGACAGCAATCAGTTAAATATTCTACACACATAGGGGTATTGTTTTTTTTTTGTGTGCCTAAAAGCAATATAGAGAAACAGCAAACAAAAGAGAGAATATATGTGCAGATTTGTATACAAATTTAGGTCGTTCACTATATAAAATGCAAGGCTAGATGTTGAGTGAGTCTGTGAGTCTTTGCACACAAATTATTGAAAATTTTCAGATAAAAACACACACACACACTCACGCACACAATAACCTGGGGGCAAAGTTCTACTCAATACCAAATAATAAAAAAAAAGAAAGGAATTAGCCAACTGCATTGACAGCTACTGGCGGACGAACCATTTTATTTACGGCCATTGGTTGGATGGCTTATATTTTATGCGTTAAATAAAGTGTTGTCTGCCTTGGGTTTGGTAATGATTTATTTATTAATTGAATTCTCATTGAATGTAAGCCACAAATAAACAAAAACCGTAAACCAAGGAAATCAGGAAACGAGACCATTTGGTTAGGGTTAAATTGCATAAATTATTTATGTATTAATGAAAAAACAAGAGCCCGGGCAAATTAAATTTTTACATTTGATGAGATGACCACAGTAATCAATTAAAAATCAATCATAGCTGTAATCGAAATTTAAATGAAAAATTTACCTTCTGGGTTTTTAATCAAAAATCAATGACATTTGAGTTGTAATGTACTTCATTAGTAACAATTACAAAAAAAAAAAAACAAAAAACAATTTCATTTTAACAAAAATTATTGTCAAAGGGAAAAGTAAATGAAGTGTTTTAATGCATATTTAAAGTAGAGGAGGACAAGAGTGCGTATGATTATTTTTTAACCCACCACCTTAGGATGGGAAGTATACTAATCTAATTATTCGGTTTGTTACACCTCGAAATATTGATCTGCGATTGGCACTCTTAACATTTTAGATCTATCGAGCAATGTCCGTCCGTCTGTCGATATCAGTAAACCAGTCGAATGAATAAAAATATCCATTTGAACTTTTGCCAAATGGTTACCGTAGCGCAGAGTTTAGCATGTTCGCCTAAGACGCTGAACGCCTTGGTTTGAATCCTGGAAAGAACATCAGAAAAGAAATTTCAGCGGTGGTTATACCTTCCTAATGCTGGCGACATTGGGGAGGTACCATGCCATGTTGAAACTTCACCCCAAAGAGGTATCGCACTGCGGCGCGCCGTTCGGACTCGTCTTGAAAAAGGAGGCTCCTTATCATTGGATTCTGCTAAAAATTTGTACAAACCAAATTTAGTTGAAAGGCATAATTTTATTCTAGATACCAAATTAAAGCTTCTAGGAATCGAAAAAAGATAATTGAGAGACCGGTTTATATGGGAGCTATATCAGGTTATAGAGTGATTTTGTTACAGTTGTTGGAAGTCGTAACAGAACACCGCATGAAAAATTTCAGTCAAATCGGGCAAAAATTGCGACTTCTATGGGCTTAAGGGATCAAATCCGGAGATCGGTTTATGTGGGAGCTATACCAGCTTATAGAGCGATTTGGACTTTAGTTAGTACAGATGTAGTCATAACGGAACACTACTTGCAAAATTTCAACCAAATCGGACAAAAATTGCGGCTTGTAAGAGCTCAAGAATTCAAATCGGGAGATCGTATTTTGCACAGATGTTGGAATTCATACGAGAACACTATGTGCAAAATTTCAGCCATATTGGACAAAAATTGCGGCTTCCAGGGGCTCAAGATCTCAAATCGGATGATCGTTTTATTTGGGAGCTATATCAGGTTATATACCGATTTGAACCGTATTTGGCACAGGTGTTGAAAATCATAAGAGAACACTATGTCAAAACTTCACCCAAATCGGAAAAAATTACGGCTTACAGGGGTTCAAGAAGTCAAATTGGGACATAATTTATATGGCAGCTATATGTAAATCTGAACCGATATGACCCATTTGCAATCCCCAATGACCTACATCGATGCTAAGTATTTCTACAAAATTTCAAGCGGCTAGCTCTACGTGGTTGGCCGCTATCGTGATTTTGACAGACGGACGGACATGAACGTCGGGACGATCAAGAATATATATACTTTATGAGGTCTTAGACGAATATTTCGAGGTGTTACAAACGGAATGACCACATTAGTGTATCCCCATCCTATGGTAGTGGGTATAAAAATCAGCCATTTCGGTTTAAATTTTTATACACTAAATATTTAGCTTTCCCATGAACATTCCATTAAGCAACAGGGGATACTTCTCCCATATCAATGAGTGAAGTCCGATTAAAGTTTAAGCTGAATGCTAAGGAGCCTCTTTTTATTGCCAAGTTCGACTGGAGAACCGCATAGCGACACCATTATGGCAAGACACCTCATAAATATAGCCACCGCTGAAATTGTTTCTGATGTTTACTGTGGGATTTAAACCCAAGCGTTTGGAGTGGTAAAACCATTGCCCACTCCATGGAAAATGTGCTGGGAAATCTGTACTTGGGTCCGATACCTCTCAGGCTGACGGAGAGGTATCGGAAGAAAAGAGAGGAGAAACGTCTATTCCGTAGAAAAAAACAATTAAAAAGGCGTTAAGTTCGGCCGAACCGAACTTTGGATACCCACCACCTCAGCTATATATGTAAACCACCTTTCATCATAATCCGGTGAAAAGTGCATAATTTACGCCCCATAGCAGCTTTATCGAAATATGGTCCGATTTGGAGCAAATTCGTCACGGATATTGAGTGGTCTAATGAGTACAAGTCATTGTTTAATTTTGCAGAACAAAATATTGGTCTTTTTAGTAGCCATATCCAAATGTAGACCGATCTAAACCATATACTACACGGATGTCGACAAGCCTAACATAAGTCACTGTTTTAAATTTCAGTGATATTAGATTATAATTGCGCCTTTTATGGGGCCAAGGTTTAAATCGAGAGATCGGTCTATATGGCGGCTATATTCAAATCTGAACCGATCTGGGCTAAATTTATGAAGGGTGTCGAAGGGCCTAACGCAACTCACTGTCCTAAATTTCGGCGAAATCGAACAATAAATGCGCCTTTTATGGGCCCAAAACCTTAAATTGAGAGATCGGTCTATATGACAGCTATATCCAAATCTCTACCGATCTGAGCCAAAATACAGAAAGTCCTGAAACCTTACATCGATAGATTGGTCTATACGGCAGCTATTTCCAAATCTGAACCGATCTGAGCGAAATAGAAAAAGAATGTTGAAGAGCCTAACACAACTCACTGTCCCAAATTTCGCTGAAATCGGACAATAAATGCGTCTTTTATGAGCCCTAAATCTTATATAGAGAGATCGGTCTATATGACAGCTATATGCAAATCTTGATCGATCTTGGTCAAATTGCAGAAATATGTCGAGGGGTTTAACGTAACCTACTGTCCCAAATTTCGACGACATCGGAGAATAAATGCGCCTTTTTTGGGCTCAAAGCCTTAAATCGAGAGATCGGTCTCTCTCTATTTTTGTCCGATTTGAATGAAATTTGGTAAATGAAGTACATTTAAGCCTTCCAATATCCACGCCAATTCCCATCCATAACTAGATATTCTCCTCAATACCTATGGTCCAAAACGGTTTACAATATGCTAAAGCTGTATATACTCAATGACAATAATTGCTGTCATACATATGTATTGTAGATATTTTTTTTGCAGTTGGCTCACTTTGACTTCACTGCTCTTGTCAAACAAGTGCTTATAAATGTTTTAGCCTGGCTATATACCATTATTCAATTTTCTATGTTTTTTTTTTTTGCTCTTGTTTACCGCATTAGTGTTTGGCATTTGGTTGCCTGTCTGTTGGTCAAACCGGAAATAAGGTAATTGTTGGCACAATGTTAGCCCAACAAACAGCAGACACACATCCATGCAAACACTGAAGCATTGAACAAACGGAAGTTCCGTTTACAGCGGCGTCAAAGAGATTTATGTCGGTGTGTGTGTGTATGAGCATGTTTTTCAACAAGCTTTCATACTCGCACTCATATATGAGCGAGGTATTTCCTGCCAATGTTTATGAGTGATGGCTATCGTTTGTTGTTCGTTCTCATATATCCTGTCAAATCTCTAGGGTTTAAGGTACGTGTGGAGAGTTTGGCTGGATGTGGTTAAAAAAAACCGGCTGGATGGCTAGCATGCATGACATGTCTGGCCACAAGTCTTATCGTCGTTTGGCAGTTGTAAGCACTTGATTTACTTAGGGTGCTGGAGTTTAACTATCTCTTAATTCTTGCAGAGACCAACAACCACAACGTGCACTACACATGTCGTTGTCTTGTGCGGAAATGTGGGGCTAGCCAAGCTCAGCTCTTTGCGGTTAGAACAAAGTTCTGTTTGCATGAACTTTGAAAGTTAATACGGTAAATTGGAAAATTCCATTTGTGACATTTTCACACTTTTACGATTTTCCCTTCTGATGTGGCCAGCAATCGACATGGTGTCTTGGGAAGAGTTTACAACAATTAATTGATTATGTGATTTATCAAGATTTTTGCTTTCGACTGAGTTTTCACAGAAGCTTAGAGAAAATATTCCTAAAGTTTGGAAGCAATCCACTAAAATTTTATTTAGTTTATTGATGAGCTCAGAATTAGAAAAAGCACATTACTATAAGGCATATGCAGTCATAGAAAATACTGAATGCTGTGTTATATTATAAAATAAATATTTCATAGTTGAAGAAAAAACAATTAAAAACGAGCCAAGTTCGGCCGGGAAGAATCTTGGAAACCCATCACCATGGCTTCTTCTAAAAATGTACAAAAGTGAACTTAGCTGTAGGGTATATGTGCACTTTATGTACAAAATATCTTCCGAATAGCCCAAATATTTAAGATTCAGGGGGCTGTAGAAGACTAATCGGGAGATCTGTTTATAAGGCAGCCATATCAGGTAATAAACCCATTTGGACCATATGAACAACGGATGTTGGAGGTCAATATTACGTGCAAAATTTCAGCCAAATTGGTTGACAATGGAGGACTCCAGGCGCTCAAGAGTTCAAATCATGAGTTCGGTTTATATGAAAGCTATACCAGGTTAAACTCCGATTTGAACCATACTTATCACGGAAACTCTGTAATTGCATGAGATGGTTTAATTGACAACCCAATACGTGTGCAAAATTTCATCAAAATCGATTTAGATAAAACTCCCCTTTTATGCGTTTCTACTTTTAAGGCTTTAGAAGCCACAATTTTCGTACCATCGTAAGAAAATCGTATAAGGTTCTATTCGATATTTCAATAGTTATGCAACATTAAAGTCTGACTAAATTTGGATATAAGTGCTATCTATTAAAAGTATTACGTTTACTCGGTGTTGTAGGGTATTATATAGTCGGCTCTGCCCGACTTACTGGTTTTTGTTTAATTTCGCAAAAAATTAAACTTTTGCTATAGTATCAATCGGAAAAATATCAATCGACATTCAGTGAAAAAAATTAGTATCGATATTTTGCCAGCTTTCGTCATTGGTCCTTACTTTTTCGAAAATGAGGTTGGGTTAACATTTACGGTGGATTGCGCTATCGAAAGATGATTAATGATTTTTTATGGTCGGAATTGGGTGGCATTGATCTGAATAACGTTTACTTTCAACAAGACGGCCGCCTAGATACGTGTGACACAAGCAACGACCCAATTGATCTTTTACGGGAAATTTTTCCGGTCCCTGTTGACTCTGGAAGAGTTGATCATAATTGGGACCACGTGAAAGATAAGGTGTACAACAGCCCAGCGTCGAGTGAAGACCTCAAAGGCAGCCACTTCAAGATTTGGTTATTCATGAAAAGGATACTATCCTCTAATCGTGTTCGAAGGATGGGGGTATATTCATTTTATCATTCCGTTTGGAACACATCGAAATATCCATTTCAGATCCTATGAAGTATATATATTCTTGATCAGCTTAAAAATCTAAGACGATCTAGCCATGTAAGTCCGTCTGTCTGCTGAAATCACGCTATAGTCTTTAAAAATAGAGACCAACTGCCCAAAGCGTTATATACTAAAACGACGAAGCACTTTTTATACGTCTTTTGCCTTATTCACCAAAATGACTGGTTGGATGTTTTTGTGGAAAACATATAACAAATTAATTTTTATTATCAAAAAAATTTAAAAAATTTTAAATCCAGAGCTACTTTGGATTTTGACCAGTTTGGTATTTCTATTGTTAACGGCATACCTTCTGCTTTATTATGAAACAAATATCCGCTCATTTATCTCAAAAATGGTTTTATTTTTTAATACCATGAAAACACCTCTTTTCGGAAACCCCTGTGTAAACCAATTATCCGATTTGTCTTCTTAAGCATCTGGGTTTCCTTACTTCCTCTGTATTTCATATAACAAATTTTCGTTTTTTGGAATTTTATGGCACCCATGCAAAATAATTGTCAGGATATGGACCATTTAGTTTAACGCCCCTGTTCAAAGAATAACATAGCAAACAACTTTTAAAATTTGTTTTCTATTTTTGCTTTATTTGAAACATTATTAATATTACCAAATGTTCACAAGGCTATGCCATAACCTAAATTTCATGTGAAAACAAAACCACAAAAAACCCCACAAAAAAAGTTTCCGGAAGTAAGAAATCATATTAATTAGACCTCAGTTGCAGGCCTATTAGTAATACATCTCTAAGGTTCATGAATTTTAATTGCCGTTTACGACAAAAAAAAAACCGCCAACATTATATCCGCATTAAGCTCTCAAAGTCATTTGCCAAAATGTGTATCCTCCATAGAGCTTTCCCTGCTTTTCCCTCCTTCAATTCCCAGCTGAGTTGAGCTGTAAGTACTTTCATGTAATTGTATATTTTATTTGGGAAATTTCAATTGACATATCCACACCCTTCGCAGTTCTTCGCCTCTACAGCAGTAGTAGGAGCCACCAAAACAATTTGATTATCATTTTAAATTGTTTATAATAATTTTGTTCATCAACAATTTTTAGCGATTTAGGGCAGGTTTTTTTTCGTTTTGCTGTGAAAAACACTTCTCAATGCTAATGTGCTCGCTTTCATTGCCCTGAAATTTGAAATACGTAAGCGAACACGCACACACACAAACTCACACTCGCACACCACGAGCCTGTGTCAATTTTATGATTATTACTTAAATTGTTCATAGCTTGAGTTTATTGTCAATTAAATTTCAAAACGTATGACTGTGTTGGTAGTTAGAGGAAGGAAGTCACACCGGTGATGCGACCAGGCCCAGTAACGCAGCGCCATTGTAAATGGTACAGAGCATCAAACGGTGTCATTGCATAAATTTCTAATTTGCCTCATTCAAAAAATGAACCAAAATTGTTTACACTCAAACAAAAAAGTGTCTGCTGGTATTTAGTTAAAAAAATGTTGAAAGAAATAGAAGCACAATCCATTAATAGTGTAACTTTAGCTTAAAGTCCTTCTCTCAAAAAATTTTGGTTTCTAGCATAAACATTTCTGTTTTTATACCCTCCACCGTAGGATTGGGGGGTATACTAATATCGTCATTCTGTTTGTAAATCCTCGAAATATTCCTCTAAGACCCCATAAAGTATATATATTCTTGATCGACATGACATTTTATGTCGATCTAGCCATATCCGTCCGTCCGTCTGTCCATCCGTCTTCCGTCAGTCCGTCCGTCCATCTGTCTGTACGTCCGTCCGTCAGTCTGTCCGTCCGTCTGTCCGTCCGTCTGTCCGTCCGTCCGTCCGTCTGTCCGTCTGTCCGTCTGTCCGTCTGTCCGTCCGTCTGTCCGTCCGTCTGTCCGTCCGTCTGTCCGTCCGTCTGTCCATCTGTCCGTCTGTCCGTCCGTCCGTCCGTCCGTCCGTCTGTCGGTCTGTCCGTCCGTCCGTCCGCTGGAAGGCGCAATGCTCATCCGATTTGGCTAAAATTTTGCACGAGGTGTTTTGTTATGACTACCAACTACTGCGCTAAGTATGATTCAAATCGGATTATAACCTGGTATAGCTGCCATATAAACCGATCTTGGATCTTAGGGGGCGCAAGTCTTATCCGATTTGGCAGAAATTTTGTACAACGACTTCTACTCTGACCTTCAATATACGTGATTAATATGGTCTGAATCGATATATAGCTTGATACAGCTCCCATATAGACCGATCTTCCGATTTTGCTTTTTGAGCCCCTATAAGGCGCAATTCATATCCCAATGAACTGAAATATTACAATGACTTCTACAATGTTCAGCATCCAATTCATTGATGGTCTAAATCGGACTATGACTTGATATAGCTCCAATAGCATAACAGCTCTTATTCATTATTCTCTGTTTGCCTAGAAAGAGATACTGCGCAAAGAACTCGACAAATGCGATCCATGATGGAGGGTTTATAAGATTCGGCCCGGCCGAACTTAGGACGCTCTTACTTGTTCATTGTTAATCAGACATATTTCTTCCAGTGTTTTTTTTTTTGAAGAACTGTTTTGAATGGGGGGAAGAAGTTCATTACTTTGTGGCAGCAAGTGGTAGGTAGCATGTGAAAATTCATAAACCTAATGTCGACTTTATGATGGGCTATTACGGGGTAATATCAGTAAAAAAATGAGACGAGAAAAAATTCTAAAGGGAAAAAATGCTGATATTTGCAAAACTAAATTGTATTTTTCGCTATGCATTTTTTCCAGCCAGATGAGCATGAATAAAAATAAAAATTTCAGAGGGGGACAATTGAAAGGAAAATTGAATAAATTTGTAATTTTATGCAACAATTGTAAATTGTCAATATCATTTTAAATGAATTAATATATTTTTACCAGCACATGCAAGGTTTGGATTGAGTTTTTTTTTGATATAGAAAAACTAGGAAACTTCAAAATAATTCTGTTTAAATTTACCAGCATAGAAGTGAGGAAATGATACAAGTAAAAACTTGGCATGACATTCAAAATTAAACTAGTGATGTCCATACCTTTGTCCGTCCATCTGACGAAAGCGTTCTATCTTATAAACCAATTAAGTTTTTTACTACTAATTTGACACACATGTTTTCATAGAAAACTTAATAGAAGTAAGATTCCTAAGGGATGTTATATCAGATTATGTTGGATTGAAAACAGGGTGCGATATTGAACCCGTCCACTAGCCTTACCCGCAGAGGTTAGCATGTCCACCTATGACTCTAAATGCCTGGGTTCGAGTACATGCGAAAAGATCAAAAACAAGTAAAAGCGTGCTAAGGTCGGCCAGGCCGAATCTTGGAAACTCAACCCCATGGATTCTGCTAAAAATTTATACAAATTAATAAAGTTTGGAATATTCAAGCAAATGGGCCATATCGGTTCAGATTTGGATAAAGCCCCTGGAAGCCTCAATTTTTGTCCGAATTGGCTGAAATTTTGTATATGGTGTTTTGTTATGAATTCCATCAACTCTGCTAAGTACGGTCCAAAGCGGTTTATAACCTGATACAGCTCCCATATAAACCGATCTCCGGATTTGACTTCGTGCACAATTTTCGTCCGATTTCTGTTCTGTTATGACTGCCAACAACTATGATGAGTGCGGTTCAAATTGGTCTATAACCTGATAAAAATCCCATATCCACCGATCTCCCGATTTGACTTCTTAAGCCTTTACAAGCCGCAATTTTTATCTGATTTGGCTAAAATTTTCCATGTAGTGTTCTGTTGTGACTTCAACAACTGTACGATGTATGATGAAAATAGGTCTATAACCGAATATAGCTGCCATATAAACTGATATGCCGATTTGATTTCTTGCACCCCTTGCAAGGCGTAAGGGGTGAAATATTGCTTGTGGTGTTTTGTTACGACTTCCAACAACTGTGTAAAGTACGGTTCGAATCGGTCTGTAACCTGATATAGCTCCCATATAAACCGATCTCCCGATTTGATTTCTTAAGCCCCAGGAAGCCGGATTTTTTTTTTCCAAATTGGCTAAATTTTTTCACGTGGTGTTCCATTACGATTTGCAACAACTGTGCCATGCACGATTCAAATAGGACTTTAGCCTGATGTCGCTCCCATACAAGCCGATCTCTCGATTGTTCGGTTCCTAGAAGCTCTGTCAGGTTTGCCAGCAATTTGGAGCGTAGAGTAAACATATATTCATTTTGTCATTCCGTTTGCAACACATCGAAATATCCATTTCCGACCCTATAAAGTATATATATTCTTGATCAGCGTAAAAATCTAAGACGATCTAGACATGCCCGTCCGTTTGTCCGCCTGTCTGTTGAAATCACGCTACAGTCTTTAAAAATAGAGATATTGAGCTGAAATTTTGCACAGATTCTTTTTTTTGTCCATAAGCAGGTTAAGTTCGAAGATGGGCTATATCGGACTACATCTTGATATAGCCCCCATATAGACCGATCCGCCGATTTAGGATCTTAGGCCCATAAAAGCCACATTTATTATCCGATTTTCCTGAAATTTGGGACAGTGAAATGTGTTAGGCATATCGACTTCCCATATTAGTTTGGCCTAGATCGATTCAGATTTGGATATAGCTGCCATATAGACCGATATCTTGATTTATGGTTTTGATCCCAAGAAATTAGCATTTATTTTTCGATGTAGTCGAAATTCGGGAGAGTGAGTTAAGTTAAGCCCCTCGACATACTTCTGCAATATGCCACAGATCGGTCCAGATTTGGATATAACTGCCATATAGACCGATCTCTCGGCTTTAGGTTTTAGGGCCATAAAAGACGCATTTATTTCGATGTCGCTGAAATTTGAGACAGTGAGTTGTGGTAGGCTCTTCGTCGTTCTTCTTTAAACTGGCCCAGATCGGTCCAGATTTGGATATAGCTGCCATTTCGACCGATCTCTCGATTTAAGGTTTTGGGTCCTTAAAAGGCGCATTTATTGTCCGATTTCGCCGAAATTTGGAACAGTGCCTTGTGTTAGGTTCTTCGTCATTTTTCTGCAACTTGGGCCAAATCGGTCTATATTTGGATATAGCTGCCATATAGACCGATATCTTGATTTAAAGTCTTGGCCCTATAAAAGGCGCATTTATAATCCGATTTCACTGACATTTGACACAGTGGCTTATATTAGGCTTTGCGACTTCCGTATCGTATATGGTTTAGATCAAAATTTTGTTATACTCAATATAACAATGACTTGTACTTGTAAGTATTTGGTCCAAATCGGAGCATATTTCGATATAGCTGCTATGGGGCATAAGATATGTCTTTTTACCGGATTTTGATGAAAGGTGGTTTACATATATACCCGAGGTGGTGGGTATCGAAAGTTCTGCCCGGCCGAACATAACGCCCTTTTACTTATTTGGTGTCAAATATCTCTAATTGTTTTGGAGATATATATTCTTGATCGTCATGCCATTTTAAGTCCATCTAGCCATGCCCGTCCGTCTGTCCGTCCATCTATCCGTCCGTCTGTCCGTCCGTCTGTCCGTCCGTCTGTCCGTCCGTCTGTCCGTCCGTCTGTCCGTCCGTCTGTCTGTCTCTAACTGTTTTGAAAATATTTGACTTTCAAACTTTTTTTTTTTTTGTTTTTTACCGAGGCCGACCTCGTATTGCGAAGAAATTTTTGATCAGATTTTTAATCTGAACAATAAATTTGATAGCTGGATACAAAGTTTGCAATAATTTCGCTGCATGATTTTACAATATCCGTCTCTTCAGTCAAAAGTTATGTGGGTTAAAAATCGAAATACTTATATTGCGTGAGGATGCCTTAATCCTTTCATAAATGGCACAAATTCTCATCTCTCTGTCTGACGGTGGTTTAGAGGCTCCTGAGTCCGAGGCGTGATTTTCTTGGCACTATGAGATCGTGACATGTATCTGTACAGATACTAGTCGTAGTCGATGACTTTTGTATCGGATGGACTCTGTGTAGTGCTTACTATTGCTTCGAGTGTTGCGATTATGACACTATATGGCCGTATCTAAAATGTAAACATAGAGAAAGAATGTGCTGAAAATGGCGCAGTAGCTATTTACTCTCGAGCCTACGAAGTAGGAACTACGTTACCATGATGTAGATTCAAAGGAACAAGTAAGGGGAGCATTTATTTGAGTAGTAGCTCCTGTTTTAAGGCTGATCCCTAATACGCACAACACTTGTGTCTCTTTATTCTAAGGTTCAATTCCATCTCCCCTTGCTGGTCTGGAATAGTACTACTCGCATATTGTATCGTGCTTTTAGCAAAATTTCTTAATTTTTTCCATATTTAAATCTATTGAATATTATGTTTCAGTTTTAAGTATTTACAACAATTTAATCAACGGCATTGGCATCCGTCATAAAAATTTTCATTTACAATTTTCAATGTATGAAAATGTGCTGGGGTTGAAAAAAAAACTTTATCGTATGATTGATTGGAATTTGGAAAACAAACACATGCATCTAGTTATGATGGAATTTATAATTTGCTTTTTGCCTATACTTCATTTATGTTTTTGAAGTGTGCAGACGTACGTGTGCAAATCGATACAGCAATGAGAATTGCATCACATTTGATTAGAAATAACTGAAAGAGAAAAGGCAATGACATTTGAAAATGACAAGATAATAGGTGATAAAAACTATTTCACAGGATTGTTGACTGTTTTCATGGAAAAAAACATGTTATATCTAAGGATAAACTCACTTGCATGCATTGTCCTAGTACACTGGATAATTTTAAATTTTAATTTAAATTCAGTAATAATTTGTTTTTTTGCTTTGCTGATACTCTGTTGACGTTTACTAATTGAATTTATGTATTTTTAATATTATTTGTTTATTTTTATTAGAATAAATGTATTTTCTTCATTGCGTTGTTTGTACCATCTCAAATCTGCGAAAGCTCAAATACGTCATAAGAAAAACAAAAAGAATATCCGAATGAAATAAAATAAACAACTAAAAATCCACATTATTATGTTTTTCGTACCTCCTCCCCCGGCCATTTCCTTTGTTTTCATCTCTTGACGTCATAGTTGTAGACACCTTCGAAAATTTCCCTCATTGAAAATGGTATAAAGAAAAATGGTTAAAAATAAAATCAGGTGATAATACTATGGATATTCTCATCATAGAAATGTCATCATCCATCATTTTAATATGCACGATGCCTTCAACTGCTGTTGTGGTTGAACGCAATGTCATGGCATTCATTAAAATGTCGCTCCTATTGACCTTTTTGTACTTACTTTAGCCTAGGCGAAGGTTAAACGCACAACAATTCGGATTATGCTGTTGCCAGTTTAATTTTTTTCATTAAAACAATGAAAACTGTAATTCAGCAGTAAAATATTTAATATTACATTTTTGACTATGCTTAATAATAAGCTTGAATATTAGTAAACAAGAAATTGAATAATGACGACACAACAAAATATCCAAATATTTGGCCCAGGTTGCGTATGAGTTACACTGAATATTTGTATTGATTATGCGGCGTTAAAGAATATAACTTTCTATATTAATGATAAATTTTATACGCCCCGGCAGCTGAGGTGATGACGTGCTTGAATTATCGTAACGGGGGTCGTGAGTTCGATTCCCAACAGATGCTTTGGTCTGCCGCTACTGTGGTAACACAATGGGGGATGCCCCCCGAACTCACAAGAACTCGAGGGGACATTGTGATTAATCTTTATACGGTGGGCTTCGTATGATAGATATTTTCAATGTATGAATTTGAAATCCATATCAGATTCACCGGAACTGTGCCACTCCAAACCTCGGTCAAATAATTTCATCAACACAGCATGAAACTCCAAAGAATTTCACATTGAATAGTGATCTATGCCTATATCTTCGTATATATATGAGTCAATGTGTTGTTCTTTGCTTGTTTTTATAAAGGCGGCTTTAGTGATTTTCCTAAAGTGTAGGTTAGGTTGAACAAGTAAACAGACGTTTAGTTAGGCCGGACCAAACATTGGATACCCTCCACCGCGGGTATATATGTAAACCAGCTTTCGTCAAAATCCGGTGAAAAATGCATACCTTAGGCTCCATAGCAGCTATATGGAAATATGTTCCGATTTGGACCAAATACTAATTAGCACAAATCATTGATCAATTGTGTATAACAAAATATTGGTATTACTAGTAGCTATATCTAAAAAAAACGGATCTGACCCATATACCACACGGATGTCGAAAATCCTAACATAAGTCACTGTGTCAAATTTCAGTAAAATTGGATTATAAATTCGCTTTTACGGGAGTATTTTTGGCCCTGGCCAAGACTGCAAATCGAGATATCGGTTTATATGGTAGTTATATCCAAATCTGGACCGATTGAGCCAAATTGGAGAAGGATATCGGAGGGCCAAACACAACTCACTGTCCCAAATTTCGACGAAATCGGACAATAAAACCGATCTGGGCCAAATTGGAGAAGGATATCGGAGGGCTTAACACAACTCACTGTCCCAAATTTTGGAAAAATCTGATAATAAATGCGCCTTTTATGAGCGCAAGACCTTAAATCGGGAGATCGGTCTATATGACAGCTATATTAAAATCTGAACCGATCTGGGTCGAATTCAAGAAGGATGTCGAAGGGCCTATCACAACACACTGTCTAAAATTTTAGAAAAATCGGATAATATGTGTGGCTTTTATGGGCCTGAGACCTTAAAACGAGAGATCGGTCTATATGGCAGCTATATTAATATCTGAACCGATCTGGGTCGAATTGAAGAAGGATGTCGAAGGGCCTAACACAACACACTGTCTCCAATTTTGGAAATATCGCACAAAATGCACCTTTTATAAGCGCAAGACCATATATCGGCTGATCGGTCTATACAACAGCTATATGCAAATCTGGACCGATCTGCGCCGAATTGAAGAAGGATGTCGGAGGGCCTAACACAACTCACTGTCCCCAATTTCAGCAAAATCGGTTAATATATGTGGCTTTTATGGACCTGAGACCCTAAATGGGCTGATCGGTCTATATAACAGCTATATGCAAATCTGAACCGATCTTGGCCAAATTGAAGATGGATATATATATATTCTGATCAAGAATATATATATATATATATATATATATATATATATATATATATATATATATATATATATATATATATAGATATATATATATAGATATATATATATATATATATATATTTTATAGGGTCGGAAATGGATATTTCGTTGTGTTGCAAACAGAATGACAAAATGAATATTCCTACATCCTTCAGTGATGGGTATAAAAAAATAAATAAAAATGCATTAAGTTCGGTCGGGCCGAATTTTGGATACCCATCACCAAGGATATAATAATCATCCTATTTTATTATAACTTCACTTCTATATTCATAGTTATATCTAAATAGGAGCAGGTCTCGATCATATTTTATTCAGGTTCCGAGAAATCATATACAAGTAACAATTTCAGCGAAATCAGGCTTTTTATGGGATTAAGACCCAACATTAGAAAATCGGTCTATATGACAGCTATATCTGTATAGTCTGATCTGATTCACATTTGGGTCGGATGTCGGGAGGCTTAAAGTTCTGTTCAATATTTGAAATTTCAACGAAATCGGCTAATAAATAAAGTTTGTTATGGGCTTCAGACCCTTAATGGGCAGATCGGTCTATATGACAGTTATATCTATACATAATCCGATCTTTGCAATATCTGGGTCAGGTGGCGGGAGGCCTAAAATAACTTCCTGTTTTAAATTTCAGACCCTTAATCAGCAGATCGGTCTACAACGCAGCTATATCTAAATATAGTCTGATCTAAACCATATTAAAGTCGGATATCGCAAGGCTTAAAACTACACAATGTTTCAAATTTCAGCGGGAAATCGGGAAATCGGGAAATAATTGCTGCTTTTATGGGCTGAAGACCCTAAATCGTCAGATCGGTCAATATGGCAGCTATATCTAAATATAGTCCGATCTGAACCATATTTAGGTCAGCTATCGGGAAGCCTTAAGCTACTTATTGTTTTAAATTTCAGCAAAATCGGAATCGAAAAATATCGTTTTTGTGGTCATTAGACCCTTTATCGGAAAATCGGTCTATATAGCGGCTATATCCAAATATGGTCCGATTTGGCCCGTTCAAGAACTTAACCAGCGTGCATCAAAAACACGTATCTGTGCCAAATTCTGCTCAATATCTCAATTTTGGAAGGCTGTATAGTGATTACAACAGACGACGGGCAGACATACGGACATCGTTAAATCGTCTTAAAAATTTACGACGATCCGAAATTTATATACTTTCTGATATTTAGATGAGTTGCAAACGTAATGACTAAATGAATAAACCTCCTATCCTATGGTGGTGGGTATAAAAAATATAGCATTTTTCGAGCGACAGCCCTATGTTGATTTTAAAATTTAATGTAGCTTTGGAAGTAAAATTTAAAAAAAAATTTAGTTTGTTTCTATGTTGACACAAACTCAATGGAAATTTTTCTTTGCAAATAGAAAAGGAAAACCAGAGATCGCAACACACATCAACCACTAAGGGACGCGTTTCGTAATTTGGTTTAGAATTACACATCAGCCTTATTAGGTGTAAAGGCTTCAAGGACCGTACGTTGGTATGTTGTACTTGTAAAGAATTTATTGCGAAAACGAATCGCCGCTGCTCCGTGCGCTTAGCTTCGAATCTCAGCCAGACTCTGCCGAATTTTATCATTAGTGGGTGTTCCGATCTCTGGCTTTCCTTTTCCATTTGCAAAGAAAAATCTCCGATCATTGAGCACATCTCCAAAAAGAAACAAATAAGAGCGTGCTAAGCTCGGCCAGGCCGAATCTTATATACCCTCCACCATGGATCGCATCTGTCGAGTTCTTTGCGCAGAATCCCTTTTTAGGCAAACAAAGAATAATGAATATGTACGGAGAAGGAGGAGGAGGAGCTATACCAAGTTATAGTCCGAGTCGGGGCTCAAGAAGCAAAATCGGGAGATCGGTTTATATAGGAGCTGTCAAGCTATAGATCGATTCAGACCATATTGCACACGTATGTTGAATGCATTGGAAGAAGCCGTTGTACAAAATTTGTGCCAAGTTGGTGAGAATTGCGCTCTCTAGAAGCTCAAGAACTCAAGATCCCAGATCGGTTTATATGGCAGATAATCAGGGTATGGACCGATTTGAACGATACTTAGCACAGTTGTTGGAAGTGATACCAATACACCACGTGCAAAATTACAACCAAATCGGATATGAATTGCGCCTTCTAAAAGCTCAAGAAGTCAAGACCCAAGACCGGTTTATATAGCAGCTACATAAGGTTATGGACCGATTTGAACCACACTTCGCACAGTTGTTGGAAGTGACATCAAAACACTAGAGGCTCAAGATGTCAAGACCCAAGATCGGTTTATATGGCAGCTATATCACATCATGGACCGATTTGGCCCATTTACAATCCCAACCGACCTATACCTATAAGAAGTATTTGTGCAAAATTTCAAGCGGCTAGCTCTACTCCTTCGAAAGTTAGCGTGCTTTCGACAGACAGACGGACGGACAGATGGACGGACATGGTTAGATCGACTTAAAATGTCACGACGATCAAGAATATATATACTTTATGGGATCTAAGACGCATATTTCGAGGTGTTAAAAACAGCAAGACGCCCCATTCTATGGTGGAGGGTATAAAAATTTAGCTGTGTTTTAGTTAGCGTATTTCGGTTTGGATTTTAATGGACCATATTGGTCCATGTTTCGATATAGCTGCCATATAAACCGATCTCGCTATTATGTTTCTATTGAGCGCAATTCTTATCTGATTTGAAATTTTGTGCTATGACGTTTTCTACCACATTCAACACATGCGCCAAATATGGTTCGAATCGGTCCAAAACCATATATAGCTCCCATATAAATCTCCCGATTAAACTTCTAGAGCCTCTAGATTTGGCTAAAATTTTGCAGATTGATTTTAACTATATCCTCCTACATTGGAGCCAAATATAGTCAGTATCGTTCCATAACCTGACATAGCTCCCATATAACTTATTTCTCGATTTAACTTCTTCGTGTCCATCTACCTATAAAGAGAAGCCATGCAAAGTTTAACAAATGCCATCCATGGTGGAGGGTATATAACGCCTTTATTTGTTTTCTTATTACGAATAACCTCTAAGTAATTTTAATATAAATTTTTTGAATAATTTCCATAATTTTTTTTTCTCTGGGGTACCATATATGTGTTAAAGAATTGTATATGCTCTACTTTAGCGTGATGAAGACAGAATACCGTTAATGACCATGAAATTCCGTTTTCGGGGGCAATGATATGCGCCATCATTGTTAAGGTCGTTGAAAGGCATTTCATTTGCACATAATTTCTTGGGGGTGACTTTTACCGTGGAATGATGGTGGCGGCTCTTTTGGCCGTTCTCCTGATTAAAATGAAAAAAAAAAACATTTTAGAAAATATAAAGATTTTGTATTGAGAGCAGTAGGAGGCAAAAACGAAACATTTTATTTAAACTTTTTCAAGGTTTTGGTTTTCTGAATGAAATGTAAAGAGAAAAGGCTTAAAAATAATATTTCATCACAAAAAAACCAAAAATCAAAAACCAAAAGAAAAAGAAATTAAGCAGCCAAGCCACGCGTCTTTATTTATCAACTACTTGGGTAAATCTTTTAAAAATGTACAGTGAGCGTCAAAATAATGTATACAACAGAATATGATTGTATTTTTATTGATTTATGTTTTTCATTTTGTTCGTAAACGAGCTGTATGACGACAATAGCATAGTTACACGTATCAAAATATAACGGTTGCGTTGGCTAGGTCATGTTGTCAGAATGGAGGAAGAAGCTCCAGCAAATAAGTCTTTTGAAGGCAAACATGGTGGTACACGCAAACCGGGACGACCAAAAGCCCGATGGAAAGATCAAGAGATGGGACACCTCGAAACTTGGTGTCAGAGATTTTAGAATGAGCGCAGAAGATCGAGGCGTTTGGAACGCTAATCTAAGTTCGGCTGGTGGCACAAATATTCTGTCATAGCCAATTAAAGTAAATATATTTAACGGTTTAAATAAAGACTGTTCTAAAACAAAAGCTTTTGTATACTTTTTTTATAGCTCACTATGTAAAAAATAAAAAAAAAGTCTTTAAAATATGCTCACATCAACATTGAAAATATGTTGTAATCCATATTTTGCTATATTTTCTTAGGATTTTCTCAAAGAACAACAAATATTTAAAATTTTTTCATAAACTCTATGTAACATTCCAACATTGACTAAGACCTTCCGTTCTCTTTGATATTTTCATGCTGTTTATCATATGAAGCATTTTTTTATAATTTTTAATATAATTTTTCAATTTCTAAATTAATTTTGCGAATAATTTATAATCATGCTCATTGTTGGCGTCCATTTACTCGCCTCAAGTATTGGCCACCAAAAGTCATTGCGATTAAAATCTTAATTTTCGCATTATTTTCCTACATTAGTTTTGTATTTTATACCCACCACCGAAGGATGGGGGTATATTCCTTTTGTCATTCCGTCTGCAACACATCGAAATATCCATTTCCCACCCTTTACTTGTATATATATTCTTCACCGTCGTAAAAATCAAAGACGATCCAAAAATGTTCGTCCGTCAGTCCGTCTGCTAAAATCACGCTACAGTCTTAAAAAATAGAGATTTTGAGCTGAAACCTTCCACAGATTCTTTTTTTATCGATAGGCAGATTAAGTTCAAAGATGGGCTATACCGGACTATATATATACCGATCTGCCGATTTAAGGTCTTGGGACCATAAAAGCCACATTTATTATACGATTAAGCTGAAGTTTGGGACAGTGAGTTGTGTTAGGCCCTTCAACATCTTTTTTATACCCTCCATCATAGGATGGGGGTGTACTAATTTCGTCATTCTGTTTGTAACACCCCGAAATATGCGTCTAAGAACCCATAAAGTGTATATATTCTTGATCGTCATGTCATTTTATGTCGATCTAGCCATGTCCGTCTGTCTGTCGAAAGCACACTAATTTTCGAAGGAGGAAAGCTAGCCACTTGAAATTTTGCACAAATACTTTTTATTAGTGTAGGTCGGTAGGGATTGTAAACGGGCCAAAACAGTCTATATTTTGATATAGCTGCCATATAAACCGATCTGTGGTCTTGACTTCTTGAGCCTCTAGAGGGCGCAATTCTCGTCCGGTGTTTTGGAATTACTTTCAACAACTGTGCTAAGTATGATACAAATCGGTTCATAACTTGGTATAATTGCCATATAAACCGATCTAGGGTCTTGACTTCTTGAGTCTCTACAGGGCGCAATTATCGTCCGATTTGACTACAATTTTGCACATGGTGTTTTGGTATCACTTCCAACGACTGTGCTAAGTATGGTTCAAATCGCGCAAAAAACTTGATAAATGCGATCCATGGTGGAGGGTATATAAGATTCGGCCCAGCGGAACTTTGCACGCTCTTACTTGTTTGAATTTGGGCCAGATCGGTCCATATTTGGATATAGCTGCCATATAGACCGATCTCTCGATTTAAGGTCTTGCGCCCATGAAAGGCGCATTTATTGTCCAATTTCGCCAAAAATTGGGACAGTGAGTGGTGTTATCACCTTTGACATCCCTTTTTTGAATTTGGCCCAGATTGGTTCAGATTTGGATATAGCTCCCATATTAACCGATCTCGCGATTTAGGGTTTTGAGGCCATAAAAGGAGCATTAATTGTCCGATTTTGCTAAAATTTTGGACAGTGAGTTATGTCAGATCCTTCGACATCCTTCACCATTTTGGTTCAGATCGGTCCAGATTTGGATATAGTTGCCATATAGACCGATCTCTCGACATAAAGTCTTGGACCCATAAAAGGCGCATTTATTGTCTGATTTCGTCGAAGTTTACGGCAGTAGCTTGTGTTAGGCTCTTCGACATCCCTCTTCAATTTGGCCCAGATCGGTCCAGATTTTGATAAAACCGATCTCTCGATTTAAGGTTTTGGACCCTTAAAAGGCGCATTTATTTTCCAATTGCGGTTAAATTTAGGACAGTGAGTTGCGTTAGGCTTTTCGACAACTTTCCCCAATTTGGCCCACATTGGTCCAGATTTGGATATAGCTGCCTTATTGACCGGTCTCCCGATTTAAGGTTTTGGGCCCATTAAAGGCGTATTTATTGTCCGATGTCGCCGAAATTTGGGACAGTGAGTTGTGCTCGACATCATTCTTCAATTTGGCCCAGATCGTTTCAGATTTGGATATAGACGCCATATTGACCGACCTATCGGTTTAAGGTTTTGGGCCCATAAAAGGCGATGTCGCAGAAATTTGGGAAAGTGAGTTGTGTTAGATTTGGATATAGCTGTCATATAGACCGATCTATCGGTTAAGGCCTTGGGCCCATAAAAGAGACATTTATTATCAGATTTCGCTGAAATTTGGGATAGTGAGTTGTATTAGGCCCTTGGACGTCCTTCTTCAATAGCTGCCATATAGACCGATCGATTTAAGGCCTTGGCCCCATTAAAGGCGCATTTGTGATCCCATTTCGCTGGAATTTGACACAGTGACTTATGTCAGGCTTGTCGACATATGGTTCAGATCGGTTTATATTGGATGAAGCTACAAAAAATACTAATATTTTGTTCTACAAATTTGAACAATGTCTTGTACTTATTAGACCACTTAATGTATGTGCCGAATTTGGTCCAAATCGGTTTAGCTGCTATGGGGGTTTAAATTATGCAGGTTTCACCGGATTATGATGAAAGGTGGTTTACATATGTACCCTAAGTGGTGGGTATCCAAAGTTCGGCCCTGCCGAACTTAACGCCTTTTTACTTGTTCTTTTTTGCTTTGACCATTTTCTTCTTTTTGGCTAATTGTCTGTGCATATTATGTGCAAAATGTTGCCTTTCCTGTTGTGTCGATTTTTGG
Source organism: Stomoxys calcitrans (assembly GCF_963082655.1). NCBI lineage: Eukaryota > Metazoa > Arthropoda > Insecta > Diptera > Muscidae > Stomoxys > Stomoxys calcitrans. The sequence continues at coordinate 48,759,562 of NC_081556.1, read as the reverse complement.
CGATTTTAGCATAGCTTCTGCAAAAAGCCTTCAGTGGGTGTAGTTTTTGATTTTATGCCAAAAGCACTTAAAATAGTTTCATACATTTCGTACATTCGTACGAAATTTCGTTTCGTACATTCACACATAGCATACTCGTGTCTTTAGATTTATGGTACTTTTTTTTTTGCTTTTGCCAGCATTCACTTAAATCGTTCATTTGTGGGGGCGATTTCTTCTTCTTCAAAAATAATTTAAGTCAAAAATTTTTTGAGAAGAGAATGGGCATAGATTGACATAAATAGAATTATTATAGAGACAGGTTTTATATACAAAATAAATATGTCGCAAAAAATAGTGCTTCAAAGAGGCATTGGACACTAAGAATTTTTGTTATTATAAACTTTGTTGAGAAATTTTCGTAAATAAATTGCACTAATTGGATTTGTTTTATATGAATGCTTCTTTAAATAAATGAAGAATAAACTTTAGGACAAGATTTGTTTTTTCATAATCAAATGAAATTTTGCTATTTTGGTTTGATTAGTTTTAATAATTTTACTTCAAATTGTTTTGATATGTTGTTTTGTTATGATATCCAACAACTGTGCCAAGTATTGTTCAAATCGGTCCATAACCTGATATAGCTGCCATATAAACCGATCTGAGGTCTTGACTTCTTGAGCCTCTAGAGAGCGCAATTCTTATACGATTGGAATGAAATTTTGCATGACGTGTTTTGTTATGACTTCCAACAATTGTGCTGAATTAGGTTCAAATCGGTCAATAACCTGACATAGCTGCCATATAAATCGATTTTGGGTCTTGACTTCTTGAGCCTCTAGAGTGCGCAATTCTTATCCGATTTGAATGAAATTCAACGCGAAGTATTTTGTTATGATATCAAATAACTGTGCCAAGTATGGTTGGAATCGGTCCATAACCTGATATAGCTGCCATATAAACTGATCTTGGGTCTTGATTTCTTGAGCCTTTAGAGGGCGCAATTCTTATCCGATTTGAATGAATTTTGGCACGACGTGTTTTGTTATGATATCCAACAACTGTGCCAAGTATTGTTCAAATCGGTCCATAACCTGATATAGCTGCCATATAAACCCATCTGAGGTCTTGACTTCTTGAGCCTCTAGAGGGCGCAATTCTTATACGATTGGAATGAAATTTTGCATGACGTGTTTTGTTATGATATTCAACAGCTGTGCCAAGTATGGTTCAAATCGGTTCATAACCTGATACAGCTGCCATATAAACTGATCTTGGGTCTTGACTTCTTGAGCCTCTAGAGTGCGCAATTCTTATGCGATTGGAATGAAATTTAGCACAACTTGTTTTGTTATGATATCCAACAAGTGTGCCAAGTATGGTTCAAATCGGTCCATAACCTGATATAGCTGTCATAAAAACCAATCTTGGATCTTGACTTCTGGAGGCTATAGAGGACGCTATTCTTATCCGATTTGAATGAAATATTGCACGGCGTGTTTTGCTATGACTTCCAACAACTGTGCTAAATTAGGTTTAAATCGGTCAATAACCTGAAATTTTGCACAAATCGATCTCTCTATTTTACTTCTTGAGCCCCCAAAGGGCGCAATTCTTATTTAAATTGGCTGACATTTTACACAGGTCTCCAACATTTAATTTAATTGTGGTCCAAACCGGACCATATCTTGATATCGCTCTAATAGCAGACCAAATTTTTTCATTCACTCTTTTTTGCTTAACAAGAGAGGCCGGGAAAAGAAATCGACAAATGCGATCAATGGTGGAGGGTTTATAAGATTCGGCCCGGCCGAACTTAGCACGCTTTTACTTGTTTTAAGCAGACAAATTACTATTTCGATAATTGTTCACAAAAAAAACTTTTTAAAAAGCATTTAAATTTTTTGTGATTTTTTAAAATAATTCATATATTGTATGGAATACTCACAGTTTACATTGCATATGTGTAGAACTTTGTGAACAGATGTATGCAATATTGTAAGAGCATTTAATAATTTCTTATTGCAATATGTAATGAAATCATTGTTAAAATTCATACGAATCATAAGGACAAGCAATTATATCAGAACAAACAAATTTATATGCAAATAGGATTTGTGGCCACAAAAATAAAAAAAAAAATTAATAAATACACTACGACATTGTTATTAAAAACACTGAACTTTTTATATGTCGAAGCAATTATTAAATTTAAGATTCTTTTTTTATGTTCGACACATAAGCATATAATATTTTAATGAAATGAACTAAGTGGAACCCTCTACCAATAAATTAGGGTGAGTCCTTTTCAAACGGCTCCATATATAGTTTAAAGCTAAGCTCAATAATATCAATCCCTGTCGAAGCTAAGGTTTCATTGGCAGTCTTAAACGCAGTCTACACTTAAACGCAGTCTACACTTAGATATTTTAGACCGTTGTTATGTCACAAAAAGCCTAATAACTTGCGCACATCCGCTAATTCAGGTCAAGTCCTTAAATGAATAACAATCTACAGTGGAATATCTTCTGCTGGACAGTACAGGACACGTACACAGCAGATGTTGATTAGTGTCTACAGAAATCTACCACAAATCATCATCAGGCGGTGACCATTCATATCGGATACGAGGAGTGAGACTTCTATTTAAGCTGAGACTTCGATTTTGATGAAATTTTGTATTGTATTGGGATGTTAATTAAACTATCTCATGAAAAAAAGAGCATATCGGATGAGAAATATACATGGGAGCTATATCTAAATCTGGATCGATTTTTATGAAACTTTGCCCACTATGAGGACGTTGAAAAAAACGGCCCATGCCAAATTTTGTAAAGATCGGACCAAAATTTTGGCTTCTACAGCCTTAAAAGGCCATATCGGATGAAAAATATATATGAGAGCTACATCTAAATCTGAACCGATCTTTATGGAACTTTATACACCTATGAAGACGATGAATGAAACACTTCATGCCAAATTTTGTAAAGATCGGACCAAAATTGTGCCTGCTGCAGCCTTAAAGGCCATATCGGATGAAAAATATATATCGCAGCTGTATCTAAATCTGGACTGATTTTTATGAAACATTGTACACATATTGGGACGTCACAAAAAGCACTTCGTGCCAAATTTAGTAGAGATTTCACCAAAATTGTAGCTCCTACAGCTTTAAAAGGGCATATCGGATGAAAGACATATATGGGTGCTATATCCAAATCTGGACCGATTTTTTCAAAATCAATAGCGTTCGTCCTTGGACCAAAAAAGACACTTGTGCAAAATTTTGTGAAAATCGGACAACAAATGCGAACTTTACCTTGACTACAAGAATACATGGACAGACAGACGGACATAGCTAAATCGAATCAGAAAGTGATTCTGAATCGATCGGTATGCCCATCAATGGGTCTAGCTCTTCTCTTTCCTAGCGTTGCAAACAAATGCACAAATCTATAATACCCTGTGCCACAGTGGTGGTGTAAGGTATAAATAAGAATTGCTATGCTATTCGAGCTATATCTAGTTATGTTCCGATTCGGACCATAATTGAATTGAATGTTGAAGATCATGGGAAAAGCTGTTGTACAAAATTTCATCCAAATCAGATAATAATTGCGCCTTCTTGTGGCGCCATATAAACCGATCCCAGATCGGTTTATATGACAGCTATATTCGGTTTTGGACAGATTTGCACCATATTGGGCACAATTGTTGAAAGTCATAACAAAATACCTCGTGCAAAATTTCAGCCAAATCGGGTAATAATTGCCCCCTCTAGAGGATCAAGAAGTCAAAATCCCAGATCGGTTTATATGGCAGCTATATTAGGTTATAGACCGATTTGAACCATATGTAACACTGTCATTGGATGTCACAACAAATTATGTCATGAAAAATTTCAGCTTAATGGAATAGGAATTGCGCCCTCTAGAGGCTAAAGAAGTCAAGACCCCAGATCGGTTTATATGACAGCTATTCCAGTTGATAGACCGATTTCAACCATTCCAGTTGTTGGAAATCATGAGAAAACACGTTATGGAAATTTTTTGTCAAATCGGATAAAAATTGCGCCCTCTAGGGGCTGAGGAAGTCAAGATCCAAGATCGGTTTATTTGGCAGCTATATCAAAACATGGACCATTTACTATCCCAACCGACCTATTTGTGCAAAATTTTAAGCGTCTATCTTTACTCCTTCGAATGTTAGAGTTCTTTCGACAGACGGACAGACATGGCTAGATCGACTTAAAATGTCATGACGATCAAGGATATAAATACGTTATGGGGTCTTCGACAAATATTTCGAGGAGTTAAAATAAAATGACGAATAAAATGACGAACTTAGTATACCCCCATCCTTTGGTGGAGAAAAATAAACCTTAAAAAGGCTCAGGATTGCAGGCTCATCTGTCTGTCGCCGTTTTCACTCAAACTACTTGAAAAACTGGTAGACCTGAAGGTGGGGGAGGGAATGACGCCGGAGTACTTCAGTGTGCCAAAAAAAGTCATACCTCTATGGTAGGTAGGTGGAGACAGCCCTCCACGAAGGGTGACGACAAATCGAGTCGTCTCCTTAGGATAAGGAGTACGCGATGGCTGCTTTACTGGTTAATAAAGTGGCATTAAAAAACATGGAGATAAGGTCGAGACTCGCCGTTCTGGAAAGCACAGGGCCACCCAGTATTTCCCGATGGACGGGTTGTGTGATAGGTGGCATGACTATTATCGCTGACTTAGGAAATAGTTTGGTCAGAAGGCGGTTGAGAGGGCGATCGCCTCAGAGATGGTTGTTCTCACCGATTGTCTGCAACATAGTTATAAACGATGCTTTTGGATTTCAATAGGAAGGTCATGGTAAGGTTATTAGGAAGACAATCGATATGGGCTACGAGAAAAGGATCGAGGATAAATAAGCCTGGTTCTCTTTACTAGAAGATATAACCCTGCAGTTGTTGAAGGCAGCTAAGTATCTGCGCCTAATACTCGATTCGAAACTGTCCTGGCAAAGGAATACGGAGGAAAGAAGCCGAAAAGTGCTGTGTTGCGTCTTCTACTCCTACAGGAGTCCTACAGGACGATGTATAGACATATGGGACACTGAAGGAAGTAAAATATCTGGGCCTAATCCATGATTCGAAACTGTTCTGGCAAAGGAATGCGAAGGCAAGAAGCCGAAAATTGCTGCGTGTCTTCTAGGTTGGCGGAAGAAAAGGAATCGCAACAGGGAGTCCTCAAACTGTGAGCAGACTGTGGATGGTCTCAGATTACCTTACTCATAGATTGATTTCTTTCCCAGGGAGGAAGAAATGGTAGCCTGCTGTATGTGAAGTCCATCGTATGACGCCGAAAGCCTGGGTTCGCATCCTGACGAGAACACTAAAAAAAATGTTTAGCGGTGGTTATCCTCTTCAATGCTGGCGCTATTTGTACGGTACTTACCATGTAAAAACTTCTCGGCAATGAGGTGCCGCATTGAAGCACGCCGTTTGGACTTAGCTATAAAAATGCTCTAAGTTATAATACCACAATAGTGGTGGAGGTTATAAAAAGGAGGTCCCTTATCGGGCAGCACTCATTGATATGTGAGAAGTTTGCCCATGTTCCTTAATGGAGTGATCATGGGCAAATATGCATTTGCAATGCTGTGTTTAAGGAGAACGATACCTTGGTCTTCACAGTTGGGTCTAAAATGGAGTCAGAAACTGGATTTGGGATATACTACTAGACACTCAAGACCCGTATGTCGGGGATACTGCCGGACATGCGAACAGTCTTTCAGACAGAGATCGCTACCATTACGATCACCACAAGAGAGATTCTTGGAATGTATTTACCGTCTTCGAAACTTAAGATCAATGTGCACAGTACGACTGTACGACCGAGTGTTTGGAGTGCTTGAACAGACTTTGGGCTCACAAAAAAAGATCTGACATCGGTTCCGGGAAACGAGAAGGCTGACGAATCTGTCAGGAATGGCTCCTCCACTTTCTAACAACTGAACATAGTAGAGAAGTGGCCAGTTCGTAGACGGTAGCGATGTGGAATTCTGTTCATGGATGCCGAATTGCCAGAACATTCGACAGAAGAAGGGCGAAGGAACTGCTGACCTATTACAGAAGTTATACGATTTTTAAAACTGTGCCAAGTAAGATCCAAATCTGTTTATAACCAGATATAGCTCCCATATTTTATCAGAATCCATGGTGGTGGGTTCCCAAGATTCGGGCCGGCGGAACTGAGCACGATTTTACCTGTTTCAGCTAAATAGGTTAAAAAATATACCATTTATAGGCGGCTTATCCATATATAGAGCTATATGAATCAAATAGAGCATAAATGTAGAAAAGCCTTACAAAGTTCACTCTGCCAAATTTCAGTGAAATCGGACAATGAATGCAACATTTATGGGTCCTAGACATTACAAATATAACCCGATGGTGACAGTATTGTATTGATCAGGGTCGTAATGACCGGGGATGTCAAGGGGCCCAGCACAACTCGCTGTCCTTAATTTCAGCAAAATCGGATAACAAATGCGGCTTTTATGGGCCAAAGATCTTAAGAGGAGAGATCGGTCTACATGGCAGCTAAATTCAAATATAAACCGATCTTCCGACCATACTCGGTAAGGTACATAGCCCATTTTCGAACTTAACCTGCTATGGTCAAAAAAAGAATCTGTGTAAAGTTTCGGCTGAATATCTCTATTTTTAAGGACTGATGTGTGATTTCAGGTGCGATTAAGGTTTTGGGCCCAATAAAGGCGTATTATTGTCCGATGTCGCCGTAATTTGTAAGGCTCTTCGACATCTTTCTGCAACTTGTCCCAGATCCGTCTAGATTTAGATATATAGGCGCCATAAAGACCGGTCTCCCGATTTAAGGTTTTGGGCCCATAAAAGACGCATTTATTGTCCGATGTCGCCAAAATTTGGGACAGTGAGTTCTATTACGCCCTTCGACAATTTTCTACAACTTGGTCTAGATCGGATTAGATTTGGATATAGCTGCCATTAATATCGATCCCTCGATTTAAGATTTTGGGCCCATAAAAGGCGCATTTATTGTCCGATTTTGCCGAAATTTGGGACAGTGAGTTGTGTTAGGATCTTTAACATTCTTCTTCAATTTGGCTCAGATCGGTCCAGATTTGGATATAGCTGCTATATAGACCGATCTCTTGATATAAGGTTTTGGGTCCATAAAAGGCGCACTTATTGTCCGATTGCGCCGAAATTTGCGATAGTGAGTTGTGTTTGGGCCTTCGATATCCTTCTTCAATTTGGCCCAAATCGGTTCAGATTTGGATATAGCTGCCATAAAGACCGATCCCTCGATTTAAGGTTTTGGGCCCATAAAAGGTGCATTTATTGTCCGATTTCACCGAAATTTGGGACAGTGAGTAATGTTACGCTCCTAGATATCCCCATTTAATTTTGCCCAGATTTGGATATAGCTGCTATATAGACTGATCTCTCAATTTAAGGTTTTGGGCTCATAAAAGGCGCATTTATTGTCCGATTTCGCGGAAATTTGGGATTGTGAGTAATGTTAGGCCCTTAGACATCCCTATTTAATTTGATCCACATCGTTTCAGGTTTGGGTATAGCTCTATATAGACCGATCTCTCGAATTAAGGTCTTGGACTCATAAAAGGCGCATTTATTGTACGATTTCGTCAAAAGTTAGACATCCCTATTTAATTTGGTTCAGATCGTTTCAGATTTGGGTATAGCTGCCATATAGACCGATCTCTCGATTTAAAGTTTTGGCCCCATAAAAGGCACATTTATTGTCCGATGTCGCTGAAATTTGGCACAGTGAGTTGTGTTGGGTTTATCGAAATCCTTGTAGTATATGGTTCAGATCGGTCTAAATTTGGATATAGCTGCCAAAAGACCAATATTTTGTTCTACAAATTTGGACAAATTTCGATATAGTTGCTATTGGGGCATAATTGATGCATTTTTCACCGGATTATGACAAAATGTGGTTTTTATATATACCCGAGGTTGTAGGTATCCAACACCTTTTTACTTGTTAAAGACTGTAGTGTGTTTCAACAGACAGAAGGATGGACGGACATGGCTAGTATAAATATACTTAGGAAGTAGGATCGAGAATGGATATTTCGATGTGTTGCAAACGGATTGACAAAACCTTTGGTGGTGGGTATAAAAAATGTCAATTGGAAAATACACTGGACTATCTCTATCTAAGATTTGCTGGATCAACAATTCATCCCAAATTTCCAGTTTACTCGACGGGCCATCCTTATATTTTTAAAAATATTTCATATTTATTGAAGTGTCTAGTAATTTGTAATCAAAATTCCTACAATCCTTTAACATAGCTTAGAATTCAAATACAAAATAAATTAAAATTACTTTAGTGCGAATGTTTGATGCTATTGCTAGTGTTTGCAATCAAAATATATATCTGATTGTAGATTTCCATAAAGTAATGGGAGCAAAAATATAAAAGTTGCTTACAAAAGATACAACATGTTGTTGGAGCAGGTCAATGGCAAAGGTTTTTGCTACTATGAAACTCCATGGAAGAGAACCTTTCAAAAATATCGTTTAAAGTTTTATGTGATTTAAATGTGTAAAGTATTTGTACATCAAAGATGAAACACCCCATAAAACAAATCCCATAAATAGTGAAGTGAAGCTTTTGTTGTCTGCAGATGTATCTGCGTAAAAGTTTGCAGCAATAAAATCCGGCAATCCCCTTTGTGTGTTATAAATTATATTCACAAATCACCTGAGTTTATCATTAGCACATAATTTATAACACCTTCCATATCCACAAGCCATTTATCCATCCTTCATTAGGCCACAACCGTAGCAGCATTTTAAAACAATAAAATCACCATTAACTGGCATAATAAACATTTAAATTGTGCCTAAGAGCGACAACGCCTACTTCGGGGAATACTAGAACGGAGAGATAGAGAGAGAGAGAGGGAGAAGGGATAGGGAAAAGAATCCTTAAATGGGCGACAGCTAGCAAAACAAAAGGCGTTGTCAAAGCCATAAAATTCAAAAATTAAGCAAATTCAAATCTTTCTTATATACCAAAAGAGATATATTTCCCAGTTTTCCACCCAGCCCCTTGCGTTTTTCAGGAGGAATTGCCGCAAATATATTTTAAAGGATTTAATTTATTTGGGCGCAAGCTAATGTTTTCTCGTCATACCACAAAATGATGCTGACATCCTTTGCAGCAAGGTTACAAAACAATTTTTACTTTTAAAAGTTCCGTTATATGTTTGGCGGTGTTAATGGCATAGCCCCAATCTTGGCTCCCAAATTTTGTTCACACAATAAAGAAAACAAAATCCAAAAATAAAACAACGGAAACGAGGCAAAGGAATAACGAACAACTTTTTTTCTGGGGCGTTGAAAGTCACACACCAAAGATTTAGTTTCCGGTTTGCGGTATTCCGGTTTTGTGGCATTAATGGATGCCAAATGAAATTACTTTCTTAAGCAAGTAACCGTTTTATTATACTCGTATTTCAGTTCTACTTTTTTCATAAGCTTAATGAAGGAATATGTATGCGAGAGGGAGGGGAATAATGTACGTCCGGAGTTGAAAACATCATTCGTTTTGAGCAAAAATATTTCAAGCAAATAAAAGTTATTTTTTAAATAGAAAGAAAACACCAAGAATAAAAACAAGTAAAAAGGCGTTAAGTTCGGCCGGGCCGAACCTTGGATACACACCATCTCGGGTATGTATGTAAACCACTATTCGTCATATTCTTGTGAAAAATGCATAAAGTTGCAGATGAGCCTAACGCAATTAACTGTCCCAAATTTCGGCGAAATCGGACAATAAAAGTGCCTTTTATGGGTCCAAAACCTTAAATCGAGAGATCGGTCTATATGGCAGCTATATCCAAATCTGAACCGATCTGGGCCAAATTGAAGAGCGCTATCGAAGGGCCTAACACAACTCACTGCCTCAAATTTCGGCGGAATCGGACAATAAGTGCGCCTTTTATGGGCCCAAAACTATAATTCAAGAGATCGGTCTATATGGCAGCTATATCCAAATCTGGACCGATCTGGACCAAATTAAAGAAAGATGTCGAAGAGCCTAACGCAACTCACTGTGTCAAATTGCAGCGAAATCGGGCAATAAATGCGCCTTTTATGGGTCCAAGACCTTAAATCGAGAGATCGGTTTATATGGCAGCTGTATCCAAATCTGAACCGATCTGAGCCAAATTAAAGAAAAATGTTGAAGGCCCTAATACAACTTACATTCCCAAATTTCATCAAAATCGGATCATAAATGTGGCTTTTATGGGCTCAAGACCTTAAATCGCAAATTTCGGCGGAATCGGACAATAAATGCGCCTTTTATGGGCCCAAAACCTTAAATCGAGAGATCGGTCTATAGGGCAGCTATATCCAAATCTGAACCGATCTGGGCCAAATTGAAGAGCGCTATCGAAGGGCCTTACACAACTCACTGCCTCAAATTTCGGCGGAATCGGACAATAAGTGCGCCTTTTATGGGCTCAAAACCATAATTCGAGAGATCGGTCTATATGGCAGCTATATCCAAATCTGAACCGATCTGGGCCAAATTAAAGAAAGATGTCGAAGACCCTAACGCAACTCACTGTCCCAAATTTCGGCGGAATCGGACAATAAATGCGCCTTTTATGGGCCCAAAACCTTAATTGGAGGGATCGGTCTATATGGCAGCTATATCCAAATCTGGACCGATCTGGGCCAAATTAAAGAAAGTTGTCGAGTGGCCTCACGCAACTCACTATCCCAAATTTCGGCGATATCGGACAATAAATGCGCCTTTTACGGGCCCAAGGCCTTTAATCGAGAGATCGGTCTATATGGCAGTTATATCCAGATCTGAACCGATCTGGGCAAAATTGAAGAGGGCTGTCGAAGGGCCTAACGCAACTCACTGTCCCAAAGTTTCGGCGGAATCCGACAATAAAAGCGCCTTTTATGGGCCCAAGACCTTACATCGAGAGACCGGTATATATGGCAGCGACATCCAAATCTGGACCGATCTGGGCCAAATTAAAGGAAGTTGTCGAAGAGCCTCACGCAACTCACTGTCCCAAATTTCAGCAAAATCGGACAATAAATGCGCCTTTTATGGGTCAAAGACCTTAAAACGAGAGATCGGTCTATATGGCAGCTATATACAAATCTGAACCGATCTGAGCCAAATTAAAGAAGAATGTTGAAGGGCATAACACAACTTTCTTTCCCAAATTTCAGCAAAATCGGATCATAAATGTAGCTTTTATGGGCCCAAGACCTTAAATCGTAAGATCGGTATATATGGCAGCTATATCCAAGTCTGGACCGATCTGAGCTAAATTGAAGAAGAATGATGAAGGGCTTATCACAATCCACTGTCCCAAATTTCAGCAAAATTGGATAATAAATGTGTCCTTTATTGGCCTAAGACCCCAAATCGGAGGATCGGTCTATATGGGGGCTATATCAAGATATAGTCCGATATAGCCCATATTCGAACTTAATATGGACAAAAAAAATCTGTGAAAAGTCTCAGCACATAGTGCTTTCCTATCACTATTTTTAAAGAGTGTAACGTGATATCAACAGACAAACGGACATGCCTAGATCGTCTTAGATTTTTTCGCTGATCAAGAATATATGTACTTTATTGGGTCGGAAATGGATATTTAGATGTATAGCAAACGGAATGACAGAATGAATATACGCCCATCATTCGGTGGTGGGTATATAACTTTCATTGTTATTTTTGATGTTTGTGGTTTTCATTTAATTTAATGAGCTATATTTTAGCCTTTTTATACCCACCACCATAGGATGGGGGTATACCAATCTATTCCGATTCTATTCTATACCAATAGTTATTCCGTTAGTAACACCTCGAAATATTGATCTGCGACCCCATAAAATATATATATTCTGAATCCTCTCGATATTCCGATTCGATCTAGCCATGTCCGTCCGTCCGTCTGTCGAAATCACGATAGCGGTCGAGCGCATAATTAGTACCCACTTGAAATTTTTGCACATGAATTGTACTTAGTATCGATGTAGGTCGATGGGGACTGTAAATGGGCCATATCTGTTCAGATTTGGGTATAGCTCCGATATAAACTGATCTCCTGATTTGGAAGCCACAATTTTCTTCAATTTGGCTGAAATTTTGCATATAGTGTTCTCTTATGACTTCTACCAACTGTACCAAGTACGGTCCAAATCGGTCTATAACCTGATATAGCTTCCATATAAACCGATCTCCCGATTTTACTTCTTGAGCCCCCTGGCAGCCACAATTTTTGTCTCTATTGGCTGAAATTTTACATGCAGTGTTCGGTTTTGACTAAACATCTGTGCCAATTACGGTCCGAATGGGTCTATAGCCTGGTATAGCTCCCATATAAACTGATCTCCCGATTTGGCATCTTGAGCCCTTGGAAGCCGCAATTTTTATCTGATTTTGCAGGTTTTTTTCTGTTATGACTTCCAACAATTGTGCTAAGCACGGTTCAAATCGCTCTATATCCGGATAAGGCCCCCAATAAACTGATCTCCAGATTTGACTTCTCGAGTCCTTACAAGCCTCAATTTTTGACCGATTTGGCTGAAATTTTGCATGCGGTGTTCTGTTAGGACTTCCAACAACAGTGCCAAATTCGGTCCAAATCAGTCTATAACCTGATATAGCTCCCCTGTAAACCGGTCTCTGCATCATCCATGTTCGGTACCTAGAAGCTTTAATTTTTGCTGGTTTTGAGAGAATTGTTTATTGTTTTTGTTTCCATTGTTTCCTTCAACCAAATGTTCTTTGTTACCATTTCTTTTTTTTTTTTTGAGTTTTCCACATGCATGTGGTACACAAAAAACCTTATCACAGCCATTGTTGGTGCTTGTTATCGTTATCAGTTTATGATTATATTGACTTTAACACAACATGTGGTTAGTTTGCCCTGGCCAATAATAACTATATTCTCACTTAAAGGCGAATTCATAATAATCTTATAATACTTTATAACAATTTTGATAAGTATTGTACGATACTTACCACCTTCCGGTTCTGAATCATCGATATAAATCATATTGGTTTTATTTTCACGATGTTCTCGCAAACGTGTACCTATTTTGGTGCAGTTAATTTGACACAGCTATGAAGTGGTATAATATTGGCTGGAAAACGGTATACCAATGAGCGAGTATTTGAAGATTGAGGATGTTTTGCTGGAGCGTTGTATAATGTGAGAAGTTGTACAATGTTGGGCGTTCTGGAGTATATTTAGTGTTGGATTTACTTGTTGGGTCAATTTTTCTAAGAAATATTTGTAGCACTTAATGCTTAAATTTATCACTCATTGCTATCGTTGTTATGTATTTTTTTGACACTTTAAGGAATTTTAAATTGCATTACACTGAAATTATGGAAATAATTATTTTCTTACTTTTTTCATTTTGTATTAAAACATTACAACGAATACATCTTATAGGTGTTAAGATGTTATATCACTTGTTAACTGAATTTAAAAATCACTTAAACACTCTTCGCATGTTTTTAGCCAAATTGTATGTTCCAACTTAAGGTTACTCAAAAGTTTCTTTCTTTTATAGATCAAAGATTTACAAATCTTTTTATAAAACATGGTAATCTGGCAGTTTTGATATAGGATCTTATTTTATTACAAAATCAGACAAAATTCGGTGGCGGTGGTTATCCTTGCATTCACGTTTTCTATTCTCAAATACCTTTCATTTGAGTCCCATATTGTCATAATGGGTCAATCAACCTATTTGACTTATTTTTGGAAAGAAAAGCGCCACCTAGACTTGAACTCCAATTTTATTGTCATATTCGTAATCTACTCCCAAATACCTTTCATTTAAGTCCTTGGGGGTGGGGCGACCTCCCATTATTTGGACCTAATTTTTTATGCCATATTTGTAATCTACTGTCAAATACTTTTCATTTGAGGCCCATATTGACATGAACTTCGAATATATCTGTTTAGAGGAGTTTTTAAACCGTACTTGGCACAGTTGCTTAAAGTCATAACAAAACAATTAATGCTCAATTTCACAGCCAAATCGGACAAAAATGCGGCTTGTAAGGGCTCAAGAAGACAAATGGCGAGATCGGTTTATATGGGAGCAATATCAGATTGTCGACCGATTTCGATCGTACTTGAAACAACTATTGGATGCTAAAGCAGAACACTACATGCAAAATTTCAGCCAAATCGGACAAAAATTGCGGCTTGTAAGGGCTCAAGAAGTCAAATCGAGAGATCGGTTTATATGGGAGCTACTTCAGGTTACACACCGATTTGAACCGTACATAACACAGTTGTTGGAAATCACAACAGTATTGTGTTATTTGACTTCTTGAGCCCTTACAAGCCGCAATTTTTTTGCGATTTGGCTACATTCAAAATTTCACCAAAATCGTACAAAAATTGTGGCTTCCATGGGCTCAAGAAGTCAAACCAGGAGATCGTTTTTTGAATGGGATCTATATCTAAATCTGATTCTTATATACCCTCCACCATGGATCGCATTTGTCGAGTTCTTTTCACGTTATCTCTTTTTAAGCATATATTTAGACCAATCACGACAATATGGGACTCAAATGAAAGGTATTTAGGATAAGAAAACGTATCTGATATCCATTTGTCGAACCAAGTGCTAGGGGGACCACCCCAACCCCCAAAACACCCCTAAATCGGACATATTTGCGAGTAGAATTCGAATCTGATATTCAAATATGAGACCAAGTGTTTGGGGGGCCGCCTCTCCCCAAAAACCTCCCAAAAAGGGACAAATTTACGACCATAGCCACATGAGGCTCAAATGAAAGGTCTTTGGGAGTAAAGCACAAATCTGATATCAATATTCGGGAAAAGTGTCTATGGGGCTATGGGTCGTATAGAGAGTGGAACTGAATATTTATAGTTTTTAGGGCCAATACCCCAAACCGGACTTATTTGCTGACTTTTGCAATAAGGAGTTTAAAAGAGATTTGAAAACGAATTTGATATTCAATTTTGAGGCCAATGACAATATGGGGTTAAAATAAATGATATATAGATATATTATGAGAATAGAACACGTTGCTGACATATTTTCCGGGCTTAGTGTTTGGGCGACCACCCCACCCCCCAAAATGCCCCTAAATCGGCCATATTTACCGACCATGTCAATGTGGAGATTAAATGAAAGGTATTGGGGGGTAGAGCAAGAATTGATACCCACTTTCGGGACCAATTTTCTGGGGGTCAACCCCTTTCCCAAAATACCCCACAAGCAGCAATTTTTTAGTGACCATCGCAAAATGGGGCTCAAATAAAGGTATTTGGGAGTAGAATACGAATTTGATATCCAAATTTAGGATCATGTATTTATGGAATCACCTCTTCCCCAAAACACCCCGCAAAGGGTAAAAAATGTTCGACCATGCCAATATTTGGTATTTACGATTAGAAAACGAATTTGATAACCTAAGGGGGCCATGTGTTTGGGGAACGCCTCATCGTGTAAACTCCCCTAAACCAATGGCAATATGGGGTTTAAATAAATGGTTTTTGAAAGAAGAGCACGATGCTGATATTTTTTCACGCCCAAGTGCCTGGGAGACCACCTCACCCCCGAAAACACCCCTAAATCAGATATCATGAGAGTAGCGGACTGAAATAAAGTATTTTAAGAATGGAGTACACCTTACATCCAAACTGAAATTCGTAGACCAATAAAGATATTTGGGCAAAGGCACTTATATTGTTAAATTGTTAGTCAAGCGATATACTATTTGCGTAGCATGGTATTTCACTAAAAGCTCTTTAATTGTCGAAAATAAATATTCCAAGGAAACTTTTGTTCCATATAAAGTAAAAGAAGGCGCAGCGGTGCGGGCCCGGGTCAGCTAGTAATTCTATAAAATGGAAAACGTTTGTAATTTGCATACGACAATGTTGTCCTGTTTTCTAAAATGCACATGCTGAGACTAGGTCTCAATAATAAAAGAACCATTTTTGAAAAATCAGTTAAACCTCTTAAAAATATTTGCCACTACTTCTCCTTGGAGAATCTAACAACGACATTCACACAACTTAATGTAGTAGGAAATTAGGTTTATTTTACAGTTCTATAAAGAAAATCTGTCAAATAAACCAATTTTAAAGCTGCATTAAGTTTTGTGAATACCGGCGTAAGCGTATATAGCCAATTTTTAAAAATTTTTTTCAGGGCCATATTTTTTAAGAAATTTCATAATTTGTTTTTTATTTGTGAGTTCGTGAGAGATTTTAGTTTTATAGCATTTGCGATAAAAAAAAACATAAAAATTAAAAATAAATGCATATATATTTTAACGATGTAGCGATTTTTTTCTTTCTTTAAAATTTTTAATATTTGGCGATTATGATAATTTTTTCATATTTCAATTTATATTTTCTTTTGTTTAGAACACTTTTAACACTCTCGAACACTTTTAACACTCTCTCTCTCTCTTTTTCTCTTTTTTTGTTTCATAAATTGCGTGCTGCTCGTTAAGAAGAATCTTTGAATTATTTTTTTTTGTACACAATTAACTGCGTGATGTTTTTTTTGTGATTTTTTTCTTGCTTTGCTGTTGATTTTCTTTTTGTTTATTTTAATTTCCGTTTATTTTATGATTTTTCAAATTTTTTTCCTTTTGGTACAAATTAATATTTTCTCTCATTCCCCTTTATTAGATTTTCTTCATTATTTTCTTTTGTTTTTTGTTGATTTCCTTAAACAAAACACAGTGGCAAAGACCACAACGAAGACAAAGACAATGAATCTGAATGCGGATGAGAAAGCGCCGCCGACGATTGCGACTGCGACTACGACAACGTGCCTTAGTGGACCTATGGACGGATGTTGCTGAGGGTGTTGGTGCTGCTTTTATTATTTTCTGTTAGATTCGCGGCACGGCGTAGTGGTTGTGGTGTGTTTAACTGTAGGTTTTACTTCGAACTAATTTGCTCGATGCCGTTCCACTTTTTTTTGCGATTTGTTGTTTGTTTCTACCAATGCTACGAATTCTTTGGGCTGAGCATTTCGTTGGCTAAATTCTCATTGCTTTTGGGTTGTTTCATGCAAGCAAATCAAAAGTAGTGTGCAGATAGCGTGTTGGTTTAAGGGTATGGGGTAAGGGGTTCAAGGCAAATGGAAGTTGACGGTGCCTAATAGTTCCCTGGTACCAATTGTGGTGCCAGATTTTATTTTACATTTCTGTTTAAGGGAACAGATTTTTTGTTTTTGCTTTTGTTCTTTGCTTTCGTTTTGTACTGTAACTAACACTTGCTGTTTCTATTGTATTGTAATTTTCCTATTGTTTTTCTATTTCCTTTAGAAAATTTCGATTTCGATTTCTAGCGTACAACATGCAAACGCCGCCGTTTTTGTAGTTTCTCGGGAGTATCAAAATTTTTGCCTTAGTACAATTGATTTCTTGGCTGCTTTGCTAGACATTGCTGTTATTATTTCTCTTTCCGACTGATTTGATGGCGTAAGGAAATTCTTTGTTGTTGCTTATGATGAGGTTTGTTTTTGTTTTCAGCAAAAAGTTCTAAAAATACAGAAAAGAAAGAGAAAAATATTAAGATAATAAAATAAACAACATATTTTCAATATTAGTACAAGTATATTGGCGTTTGTTTGTGTGTGCTTTGGTGGTGATGGTGGTTGTGGCGGATTTGGTGGGTGGGGGGCATTGGGGGTATGGGCCATTGCCAAAAGGGGTTATTCTATTATTTACTTAGTCTATATGGATTTATAATTTATATATTTCTTATAAGCTTCCTTGTACATATATCTTAGCCTCTTACATTAGTATTTATTTCATTTCATGTTTTCTTTAATTTGCTCGTTTTCCCAAATTCTAAATATTTTCACCAATAAATCTGTTATTGTAGATGAGTACCGAATAGTTTTAGTTCACATATATTTAGAAAATATTTCTTAATGATTTGCTTATAAATTTTGTAAAAACCCAACAAGTGCAGCAAACCAATCCGATCACTTGTTGATAGTACAATAAGTACAAACCATCATTAATGGTATGTTGGTGGTAAAGCAAATTTTGCCCATGGACATTCCACTAGGGAAAAGGGGTAAAATTCTCTCATATCCTTTTTATAGCCGAGTCCGAACGGCGTGCCGCAGTGCGACGCCTCTTTGGAGAGAAGTTTTACATGGCATAGTACCTTACAAATGTTGCCAGCATTAGGAGGGGAAAACCACCACCGACAATTTTTCTGATGGTCTCGCCAGGATTCGAACCCAGGCGTTCAGCTTCATAGGTGGATATGCTAACCTCTGCGCTATGGTGGCCTGGTGGTATTCCCTCATTATTATTTCAATTATGGGCCCAAAACTTTAAATCGAAAGATTGGTCTATATGACATCTATATTCTAATCTGGACCGATTTGGGCCACATTGCAGAAGAAAGTGGAAGGGCTTAACCTAACTCACTGTCTCGAATTTCAACCACATCGGTCAATAAATGCACCTTTTATGGGCCCAAAACCTCAAATCGAGAAATCGGTCTGTATGACAGCAATATCCAAATCTGGACCGATCTGGGCAAATTGAGGAAGGATGTCGAGCAACTCTTTGTCCCAAATCTTGGCAAAATCGGACGGAAGGATGTCGAAGGGCTTAACACAACTCACTGTTCCAAATTTCAGCGAAATCGGACAATAAATGCGGCTTTTATGGGCCCAAAACCTCAAATCGAGAGATCGGTTTATATGGCAGCTATATCCAAAACAGAACCGATCTGTGACAAATTCAAGAAAGATGTCGAACGGCCTAACACAACCCACTGTCCTAAATTTCGGCGAAATCGGACAATAAATGCGCCTTTTATGGGCCAAAAATTCAAATCGGGAGATCGGTCTGTGGGGCAGCTATATCCAAATCTGAACCGATCGGGGCCAAATTGAAGAAGGATGTCGAAGGGCTTAACACAACTCACTTTCCCAAATTTGAGCGAAATCGGATTATAAATGTGGCTTTTATGGGCCTAAGACCCTAAATCGGCGGATCGGTCTATATGGCAGCTATATCCAAATCTGAACCGATCTGAGCCAAATTGAAGAATGAAGTCGAAGGGCCTAAGAAAACTCACTGTTCCAAATTTCAGCGAAATCGGATTATAAATGTGGCTTTTAAGGGCCTAAGACCCTAAATCGGTGGATCGGTGTATATGGCAGCTATGTCCAAATCTAGACCGATCTGGGCCAAATTGAAGAAGGATATTGAAGGGCCTTACGCAATTTACTGTCCCAAATTTCAGCAAAATCTGATAACAAATGTGGCTTTTATGGGCCTAAGACCCTAAATCGGTGGATCCGTCTATATGGGGGCTATATCAAGATATAGTCCGATATAGACCATTTGCGAACTTAACCTGCTTATGAACAAAAAAAGAATCTGTGCAAAATTTCAGATCTATATCTCTATATCTGTTCACTACGTGAACAAGGGTGTCTTTTCCAAGATTAGGGTGACTAGGATAGACAGAAATCCTCATGTTGAGACAACAGGCCGTGCAGTGACTCTGGTGACTCAATACCGCTCAAGGAACAGGGGGTTGTCGACGAGACAATCACTGCCTCTTGTAATATTGGAAAGACCAGGATAAGCAAAGATCCTTATACTAAAACAACAGGCATTGCAGGGGCGAGAGACCTAACACACCCAAACAAACGACGACGAATCCATCACAGACTTCAAGATTCGGAAGACTAGGATAAGTAAAGATCCTAATATTGAAACAACAGACAGCGCAGCGATTCATCCTAACGAACAGGCAGTTGACGATGGTACCATTTGGAAGACTAAAATAGGCAAAGATCCTTGTGTTAAAACATCAGGCAATACAGGGACTGGAAACTCAATACAGCCTAACGAACAGGGACTCGACGGTGCTACCATTGCCGTCTTTATAAAGATTCGGAAGGCTAAGATAGGCAAAGACCCTTATACGATAACATGAGGCTGTGCGGTGACAGGAAAGTCAATACAGTTTAAAGAATAGGGGCAGACGATGAGATCATCACCAACTCCCAAGATGCCCATCTACTGGAGGACCAATCTAGATAAACTTTCACTGGAGCGAGACTGCTATACACTCTCTGTAGGAGAAAATCAGCAGTTACAAGATTCATATTGCCTTAATTCAGGAGCCATGGACGACCCGGAACAAAGTTTCTGGACTGAACCATATTAACCACCAATTATTCTTTGCTAACTCTGGTACTCGGCCGAGGACCTGCGTTATTTGTCATAAAAATTTTAATTTTATATTTTACCCTGAGTTGTCGGATGCAACAGTGGTGAAAAATGGAGACGGTGGAGCATACCTGGGATCATTTTATCTGCCTTTCGACATTGCCACCCACGTCGGAGCTGCAACGGCTGGTGAGGAAGGCAAAACAGTCAGGAAACAAGGTACTCATAGGGTGCGATGCGAACTCGAACCACATTTCGAATAAGCGGGGCCAAGCCCTGGAAAAGTTCTAGAATACTAACGACCTAATAACACATATTGGTAACACCGCTACCTTTGTCAATAGAATTAGGGAGGAGGTTTTAGGTGTGACAATATGTTTGGAAAATCTAATAGATGAGGTTCTGAATTGGAGGGTCTCCATGGAACACTCTTTCTCTGACCATCGCTACATTAGGTTTAGAATAGCACGGCCAACGCGGAATCCGATAAGCTTCCGGAATAAATTGAAAATCAGAAGAAGGCTTGACCAATATAATTAAGATTGTCCAAGCATAGAAGACATTGACGAAAATGTCAACAGGATAACGACTGCACTGGTTTTGGGGCGGCCGCCTTCGATAACCATATTCGTATTCTACTCTCGAATACCTTTCATCGAGAACCAAAATGTACCGATCGGTCCACTTTTGATTTTGGGCGGTTCTTTTGGTGCGGTGCCCTAGGTACTTATATATGATATCATATTCGTATTCTACTCCCGAATACCTTTTATTTTAGTCCCATATTGTACCCATCGGTCCACTTTTGACACACTGCTACAACAAAAACAACACTGTTACAACAACAAGAACCAGATTTGGGGAAGTTTGGATATCAACGAAAGGGGTAAGCTGCTTATCGAGTATGTTACAAGCTGCAATCTGGCGATTTGCAATAAAGGGAGTAAAACGATCTTCATTACCAGGAACAGGAGGTACTAAATATTACCTTTGTATCGGAAGATATAAGCGGAAGGATATGCGACTGAGAAGCGTTGGATGACCACAGCTTCTCTGATCATCGTTATATTAGTTTCAGCCTTGGCGAAAATTCTACAGAAGTGTATTCCTCCCCTTAACAGAACTTAGGCCGATTGTGCTAAAATTTCGCCACATATTCTGCACAACTATCCCTTCTAGAACTGAAAAGAAAGTGGAAAATGCAGAGGATATAGACATAATGGTCAAGCGGATCACGAAGGCCCTGAATGACTCGTTTGTATCAGCATGTTCTAGTGCCAATACAAGGGGCAAACATTGATCTCCGTGGTGGACCCCAGAACTGGTTGGTCTAAGGAAGGGCTGCAGAAAACTCTTCAACAGGGCGAAAGCCACAAGGGCACCACACCATTCGGGCGTCTATAAGGCTGAGCTAAGAAAATGCATGGGCGAGCTGGGAAAGGCTCAGGACAAATCCTGGAGGATACATCTAAGGCCTCTAGGTTAAGGAAGATCCTTTCCTCGGGATCTATTACGGTGGGATATATTCAGAAGTCAGAGAATGCATGACAATGTCTAGTGAGCAAACACTAGACCTACTCGATGAACATATTTCCCGGGAAACACTCCAGCGAGCAACGTGATTATATTGGGTTGCCCAAAAAGTAATTGCGGATTTTTTAAAAGAAAGTAAATGCATTTCAATAAAACTTAGAATGAACTTTAATCAAATATACTTTTTTACACTTTTTTTCTAAAGCAAGCTAAAAGTATCAGCTGATAACTGACAGAAGAAAGAATGCAATTACAGAGTCTCGAGCTGTGAAAAAATTTGTCAACGCCGACTATATGAAAATCCGCAATTACTTTTTGGGCAACCCAATAGAAGAGGTTGTCGCTGGTATGCATTTGTCGGAGCTTACTGGGGAAATTGTGTCTGATCCGAAAATCCTTTGAGCGATAAAAAGTTTAGACTCCTTTAAGTCGCCAGGCCCTGATGATGTATCACCGGTTGAATTACAAGCTGTGTTGGACACACTGGCTCCTTGGCTCTGCCTGTATCAGCATGTCACATATACCTGTGGGTTGGAGGGACAGAAAGATAATTTTCATTGCAAAAGCAGGAAACCCATACCACCTCGAAGAGGTGTACTGTCTCCTCTACTTTGGAACATAGCCATTAACAATATATTATTGTCGCTGGAAGAAAAAGGCGTAAAAGTGGTCGCGTATGCTGATGACGTGACAATTGCGGTTAGGGGAAATTTTCCTAGCACTCTTAGAGATATACTTCAGGATGCTCTACATACAACAGAAAAGTAGGCTACCGAAAGTGTAGAGTGATATCCCAGGGAATTTTAGAGCAGGCGTGCTTGTGAGACTGGGAACTTATTTTCACATTTCAGGAGAACTGGAATATGTGGGTATGCCTCTAGCAACATGTAAGCTAAGACTTTAGGATCAGCCCCGAAGGGCATTCCAAAGTTATGTGGCCTAATCTATACTTGAGGCCACCATAACGCAGAGGTTAGCATGTCCGCCTATGACGCTGAACGACTGGATTCGAATCCAGGTGAGACCATCAGAAAAAATTTTCAGCTGTCTCCTAATGCTGGCAACATTTGTGAGCTACTATGCCATGTAAAATTTCCCTCCAAATAGGTGTCGCACTGCGGCACGCCGTTCGGACTCGGATATAAAAAGGGAGGCCCCTTATCATTGAATCGGGCTGCATTCATTGATATGTGAGAAGTTTGCCCGGACTTGGCTATAAAAGGAGGCCCCTTATCATTGAGCTTAATCTCATTGATACGGGCTGCACTCATTGATATGTCAGAAGTTTGCCCCTGTTTCTTAGTGCAATGTTCATGAACAAAATTTGCAATTTGCAATCTATACTTGAAT
This sequence comes from Stomoxys calcitrans, assembly GCF_963082655.1. Taxonomy (NCBI): domain Eukaryota; kingdom Metazoa; phylum Arthropoda; class Insecta; order Diptera; family Muscidae; genus Stomoxys; species Stomoxys calcitrans. The sequence goes on along the minus strand of NC_081556.1, from coordinate 48,736,421 downwards.
AGGTCTACCGCTTTGCTATCGCTGGCTAAAACAGACGTCGCAGTCATGGTGTCTATCACGACAGGTCAATGTCTAGTCGTACAACATGGTGACAGACTGGAGGCTGGAAAAAGGGCTTTTGCAGAAGCTGTTGTGTGTGTGTTCTGCACTGGCAAGCCGAAGGAGTTCCACGTTGGGCTCTTATTTTCTTGAGAACTTGTTTGATGGTTCAACGATAGACATCTTCCTTGTTCTGTTACTGTGGTATCAGAATGGATGAAAACGTTGAAGCGAGTCTGACGGCTGACTGCCATCAAACTCACGATTCATCATGGAGGGCATATAAGATTTGGTCCGGGCGGACTTAACGCTGTTTCACTCTTTCATAATATTCATATTGAATGTTTCGCTTGTCAAATACCACTGTACTCCCCTTGCAAAGGCATAAATTGCATTTTAATGCATATGTTTATCATATTCCTTAAGTTCTTTAAATAATATCACATTATTTCTCATAATCTCCCTCGTTATTATTATAAGCATGATTTTAAAAATTTTAATTAAAACATATCTTTTGAAGTATTTTTACAATTTCCTCCGTCTTTCAAAACACTCTCTTCATTATTCATGTTGATGATTGATTTTTCTATTATTTCAGGCATTTTTCTTCGACTCTTTTTCTAAGAAAGGTGTTAAAATACACGACAACGGTAAACACTGTTATCTTGTACTTTGTGATTTGTTTTTGTTTTTAGAAATGCAATTGGAAGAAAGCAAGTTAAACGTGCTAAGTTCGGTCGAGCCGAATCTTATATACCCTTCAGCATAGATCACATTTGTCAATTTCTTTGCCTGGTATCTCTCAATAGGCAAATAAAGGATTATGGATAAGAATTGTTTTGCTATTGGAGCTGTATCAGGTTGTAAACTGATTCGGGTCATACTTGGTTTAGATTGGAAACCGTCTTAGTCATGGTGCAAAACTTCAGTCAAATCAGATACGAACTGGGTCCTCTAGGGGCTCATGAAGTGCAATCGGAAGATCCGTATATATGGGATCTATTAAGGCCGTACTAGGCACTTGGTATACGGAAGGTCAGGGAGGAAGTCATCGTAAAAAAATTTCAGCCAAATCGAATAAGAATTGCGCCCTCCAGACGCTCATGAACTATAAGGCAGTACTTGGCACTTGGTATACTGAAGGTCATAAGAGAGTTCATCGTACAAAATTTCAATAAATCGAACAAAAATTGCACCCCCCGAGGTTTTTATGGGAGCTATATTAGGCTTGCAACCGATTCGGAACATACTTGACACATCTTTTTATTGTCATACAAAACTTCGTAGTAAAAAATATCAGATAAATTGCATAAGAATTGCGCATTCTAGAGGCTCAAGAGCATAACTCAGGGATGGATTTAAATGGGAGTTATAACAAAATATAGACCGATATGACCCATTTACAATACCACCCGACATATTTTAATAGTAATTATATGGGCTGTATAGTAACCGTATATACTTTATAGGGTCCTATACCAATATTTCGATGTGTTACAAACGTAACGACGAGTTTTATATTCTTCCATCCTATGGTGGAGGATATAAAAAAAAACAGGCAGAATTTGATAGCATTTGTCGAGCTCTTTCCCGGTATCTCTTTTTAGACGAACAAAGAATAAAACAAGTAAAAAGGCGTTAAGTTCGGCCGGGCCGAACTTTGGATACCCACCACCTCGGTTATATATGTAAAAGACCTTTCGTCAAAATTCGGTGAAAAATGCATATCTTATGCCCCATAGCAGCTATATCGATATATGTTCCGATTTGAACCAAATACTAGGAAGTACAAATCATTTTCAATAAACCGATCTGAACCATATACGACACGGATGTCAAAAAGCCTAACATAAGTCACAGAGTAAAATTTCAGTGAAATCGGATTATAAATGCGCCTTTTATGTGGCAAGACTATATGGCAGCTAAATCCTAATCTGCACCGCTTTGGGCCAAGTTGCAGAAAAAACTCGAAAAGCCTAACAAATCGGATTATTAATGCGCCTTTTTTGGCCTCCAAAACCTTAAATCGAGATATCGGTCTATATGACAGCTATATCCAAATCGGGACCGATCAAAGCCAAATTGAAAAAGAACGTCGAAGGGCCGAACACAACTCACTGTCCGAAATTTTGGCGACATCGGACAATCAATGCGCCTTTAATTGGACCAAAACCTTAAATTTAGAGATCGGTATATATGATAGCTATATTCAAATCTGGACCCATCTGGGCCAAATTGAAGAAGGATGTCGAAGGTCCTAACACTACTCACTGTCCCAAATTTCGGAGACATCAGATAATAAATGCGCCTTTTATGGCCCCAAAATTTAAAATCAAGAGATCGGTCTATATGGCAGCTATATCCAAATCTGGACCGATCTGTGTCATATTGCAGAAGTATGTCAAGGGCCTTAACTTAACTCACTGTCCCAAATTTCGACGACATCGGGCAATAAATGCGTCTTTTATGGGCGCAAGACTCTAAATCGGGGGATCGGTCTATATGGCAGCTATATCAAAATCTGGACCGATCTAAGCCAAATTGAGGAAGGATGTCGAGTGGCCCAATATAATGCTCTGTCTTAAATTTCAGCAAAATCGGATAATAAATATGGCTTTTATGGGCCTTAGACCCTAAATTGGCGGATCGGTCTATATGGGGGCTATATGAAGATATAGTCCGATATAGCCCATCTTCGAACTTAACCTGCTTATAGGCAAAAACAGGATCTGTGCAAAATTTCAGCTTTATATCGCTTTTTTAAAGACTGTAGCGTGATTTCAACAGACAGACGGACAGACGGATAGACGGACGGACATGGCTAGATCGTCTTAGATTTTTACGCTGATCAAGAATATATATACTTTATAGGGTCGGAAATGGATATTTCGAGGTGTTGCAAACGGAATGACAAAATGAATATACCCCCATCCTTCGGTGGTGGGTATAAAAAGAATTGCCATGCTAATTGAATTGAGTGTTGGAGACCACAGTAGAAGTCTATGGGTAAAATTTCAGCCAAATCGAATATGAATTGGGCCTTTTAGGGGCTCATGAAGTAAAATAGTGAGATCGGTTTATAGGGGAGCTGTATTAGGCTGAAGACCGATTCAGATCATACTTGACACGTATATTGAAGGTCATGAAAGAAGCTGTTGTACAAAATTTCAGCCAAATCGGATAGGAATTGCGCCCTCTAGAGGCTCTAGAGAAAGCAAGACCCCAGATCGGTTCATATGGTAGCTCTATCGAAACATGGACCGATATGGCCCATTAAAGTTAGCGTGCTTTCGACAGACAGACGAACATGGCTAGATCGTCTTCAGATATCATGACGATCAAGAATATATATACTTTATGGGGTCTTAGACGAATATTTCGAGTAGTTACAAATAGAATGACGAAATTAGTATACCCCCATCTTATGGTGGAGGGTATACTAAACGGAAAGAGAATTCAACATTTTTACGTTATCAAAGCAAAGAAAAGCAATGCTTCTAGAATTAACGATGGTGTTGGTGGGTTCTAAGGGAGGTGTCAACGGTAATGATATTATTGTTATCGCCTGTTTTCTGAAATGAAATCATTATCTTTTTTCGCTGCAGAAAGTCATAATTTACTTGAAATCAAGCCAATGTACACAAAGCAGGTGAGGGAAGGTTAGTTAGATAGGCCACCAACAAGCCAAAATTTCAAAGTTCAAGCATTAGCTGAGTTGACAGAGAAATGAAATATTTTTATACCCTCCAATTAGGGTATACTAATTTCGTCATTCCGTTTGTAACACCTCAAAATATGCATATAAGACCTCACTAAGTATTGTATATATATTCTTGATTTTAAGTCGATCTAGCCATGTCCATTCGTCTGTCCGTCCATCCGACCGTCTGTCGAAAGCACTCTAACTTTCGAAGGAGTCAAGCTAGACGCTTAAAATTTTGCACAAATACTTCCTATTAGTGTAGGGGTTGTAAATGGGCTAAATCGGTCCATGTTTTGATGTAGCTGCCATATAAACCGATCTTGGGTCTTGACTTCCAGAGCTTCTAGCGGGCGCAATTCTTATCTGATTTGGCCGAAATTTTGCATGAAGTGTTTTATTTTGATTTTCAACAACTGTGTCAAGTACGGTCTAAATGAGTTCATATCCTGATATAGCCGCCATATAAACTGATCTCCCGATTAGACTTCTAGAGGACGCAATTTTTATCCAATTTGGTTGAAATTTTGCATATGTCGTTTTGGTATGACTTCCAACAACTGTTCCAAGTATGGTCTAAATCTTTACATAACCTGATATAGCTACCGACTTCCCAGTTTGACTTTTTGAGCCTCCGGAGGGTGCAATTATTATTCGATTTGCCTGCAATGTTGGAGGTGGTGGTTTTCTATGATTGGTGTTTTTCTATTTGAAAAAGTCGTTCAAAGAACTTGACAAAAGCGATCCATGGTGGAGGGTATATAAGATTCGGCCCGGCTGAACTTAGTTCTATTTTGCTTGTTCAATACTTGTATTGGCCTCAAATGATTGGAAATTAAAGGTGGTGATGACAATGATGATATCATTTGTTGAAACATTGCCCATTATTATAGAAACGAATTGTTTTCGTTTTTAGGGGGATTGGGTGCATTTCTCCGAAAAAAAAAAATATTTCTATTCTTTTAGATTCCATTTGTTTTGTGTGCTCGCCGAAATTTCAAAAATTTAATGGACTAAAATCATTGAATGCGCCGAAAACGTACGAGTGCTGATGGGTACCAGAGGTCAGTTATAGACAACATGGTGAACACACAGTGTGCTTGGGGGAGGAACAATTAGAATTGACTCATTTTTGCCCACAGAGAATGAATGACGCCAATTGTTGAAAAGAAAAACAAACGTGATAATGGAAACCAGTACCAATGGTGTTGGGCAATAAATAATTATATTTACTTTAGCATAATTAAGACAACATTATACATGTTACCCATTCAATTTAATTGTTTTTTGTTTAATAGTAAAGTGATTTAAGGCCTTTTAAGCTACCATTATTCTGACGCATTTTTGGTCAGAATATAAAATTTATTTATATATTTGAAACTCATTTAAAATAAACATAACAAGTACAAACGCGTGAGCAGTGTGACGAATTTTGTTATGTTAACCACCAACATGAATGTATTTTAATTTAGGCAACACAGAACTTTGGATACCCACCATCCCGCAGGTATACATCGAAATTTGTCAAAATCAAAAAATCAATCATTTGTTTAGACTAGAAGTTTGTACGGAAAATCGTTTTGTATACGGGGTAGCTGACATTAAGTGCTCCAGTTCACAATGGTATATCTGTCAAACTGGGATTGTAAGTTATTGACAGCTCATTATATTGTTTACAAACCCCACACAAATTTAATGATCTTTGCCCTAAGAGGCAAAAAACTTAAAATGAAAAATTCGGCAGAGGCCGGTCGGGATACGAACCTGGGCACACAGAGCAACAGCGAGTATGTCGAGGGGTTAAGCCCCTTGACATACTTCTGCAATATGGCACAGATCGGCTCAGATTTGAATATAGCTGCCCTATAGACCGATCTCTCGATTAAAGGTTTTGGGCCCATAAATGGTGCATTTATTGTCCGATGTCGTCGAAATTTGGGACAGTGAGATTAATTTAGTCTCTCGACATACTTCTGCGATATGGAATAGATCGGTCAAGATTTGAATATAGCTGTCATATAGACCGATCTCCCGATTTAAGGTTTTGGGCCCATAAATGGTGCATTTATTGTCCGATGTCGTCGAAATTTGGGACAGTGAGATGAATTTAGTCTCTCGACATACTTCTGCGATATGGAATAGATCGGTCAAGATTTGAATATAGCTGTCATATAGACCGATCTCCCGATTTAAGGTTTTGGGCCCTTAAAAGGAGCATTAATTATCCGACTTTGCTGAAATTTAGGACAGTGAGTTGTGTTAGGACCTTCGACACTTTTCTTCAATTTGGCTCAGATCGGTCCATATTTGAATATAGCTGCTATATAGACCGATCTCTCGATTTAAGGCTTTGGGCCCATAAAGTGCGCATTTATTGTCCAATGTCGCCGAAATTTGGGACAGTTGGGTGTTAGATCTCTCGACATCCTTCGTCAATTTGGCTCAGATCGGTTAAGATTTGGATATAACTGCCATATAGACCCATCTCCCGATTTGAGGTTTTGGGGCCATAAAAGGCGCATTTGTTGTCCGATTTCGACGAAATTCGGGACAGTGAGTTGTGTTAGCCTCTTCGACTTTTTTCTTCACCTTGGTCCAAATCGGTCCAGATTTGGATAAAGATGGCATTTACACCGATATCTCCATTTATAATCTTGGCCCCATAAAAGGCACATTTATAATCTGATTTCACTGAAGTTTGACACAGTGACTTATGTTAGGCTTTTCGACATCTGCGTCGTATATGGTTCGGATCGGTTTATTTTTAGATATATGTACTTAAAAGGCCAATATTTTGTTATACACAATTGAACTATGACTTGTACTTATTAGTATTTGGTACAAATCGGATCTTATTTCGATATAACTGCTATGGGACATAAGGTATTAAATTTTTATCGGATTTTTATGAAAGGTGGTTTACATATATAACCGAGGTGGTGGATATCCAAAGTTCGGCCCGGCCGAACATAACGCCTTTTCACTTGTTTCTTTTTTTTTTTTGAAAAACTTTTCTATAGCTCTTAAAAGTTACCCTTTATATAGTTTATTGTGTCGGAAATGGATATTTCGATGTCTTGTAAACGGACTGACCAAACGAATATGCTCCCATCCTTTGGTGGGGGGTATGTAAAGACTTCTCCCCTAAGAGGTTTCACAACTGTACGCCGTTCGGACTCGGCTTTAAAAAGAAGGCCCTTTGCCATAAGTGTGCAAACAAAAATTCGCTTAAATCGATGCACCCATTTGCAAGCTTTAATGTATTTGAAAATTGTGATAGGGAATGAGGATGTTTTAGTCGAGTTTCCGAAGAAATTCATAAAATTTGTTATATGGTTCCCTTACGACAGTAAACTTAATCTTGTCCATATATTTTAAGGGCTATCATGGCCTATCATTTATGATGGCGTTACTCTAACGAAAGTCTTTTTAATATTTGCATATAATAATTTTCATTAGATTATACCTCAGCTTCGTGAGCTGCTTGCTGCATTCAATCTCAAACTGCATCCTGGTTGTCATTAGTGGTCATCGCGACCGCCTGCCATTTGCCAAGAAATAGCAAAAGTATTTAGTCATCGCTGTGTGCCATCATTTTCAATCAACGTGCACTGGTTGGCTATACAAGTTGGCTTTTCTCAGATGGTGTGGCCCCGGCAGTGGGGGCGGGGCAGGCAGTAGTGCAGATATCAAGGAAGACTACCACCGAAACGACTACCAACCCCATGGGTGGTGGCGACTAAATTTTTTGTGCTATGTGGTAATTTTTCCCCATTTTCTATTTGTTTGTATTAATTAAAATTAAATATTGTTGGCTTTAATTAATTTAAAGAGATTTGTCTGGCAACAAAATCGCAATGTTTGGCAAAGAATTTTATTAATTTCAACGAAAGCGGAGAAACGTCAACATCAACGCCAACACTTTTATATGGTTACTTCCTCTTTCGACCAAAGGATGTGAAAGAATTTTTGCTTTTGATTGAAATGAATGAAATTTTTTAATTTTTTTGTTTCTTGGCTCGAAAAATGATTTCTATGGAATTTTTATTTCGAAATTGCAACTAATTAACGTTCACCTTAAATCACTATCTTTGAGAGGCAATATTTGGAATTCCTTTCTTAGGCATTGGAAACTTTACATTTCTCGTGCAGTATGCTTAGCTAACTGACATTCATTCACTGTACTGTTAGTTATAAATAAAATTGACATCAAGGAAATTTCTTGAAATTTTAGCTTAAGGTTGGTTAACATTTGTGAGTTGATGTGGAATCCAAAGATACACTACAGTGTAGTTGACACGAAGTGTTACTAATTTGAAAATCACATTTTTCGTGTGAAAATATTTCTTATTGATTCAAATGACAAAAATGTGTGAAAGTAGTTAAAAATAATTTAACAAATATTTATGCAAAGTATGAAAATAGTCCTTTTATGTCAATACGTGATAAGCCTTTAAATGCTGCAGGGCCTCCATGGAAATTATACGCCTCAAATCTCATCTCACTAAGGCTTGTTGAGTAGTTAAATGTTTTTTTTAGGGCAAACAATTTCTATATGAGTAAACACCATCAACCTGCGGAAGTTAGATTTAAATCAAAACAATCGCATTGTTGTAAGATTTATTTCAACCTCCTCCATCACCAGGCAATGGTGGTAACATACTACCGAAACAGCCAACCATTCTAACTCCCATTTAAGTCCTTCACATACCATGATCCTTGTTAAACTTGTAGTGGTACTAAAACTTCAAATATGTGTGAAGTGATTTTTTTCTCCATTTGGGGAGTGGTTTATGGAAGGCGCCAGTTGTTATTTGGGCTGCTGTTGCCGTTGCAGCCAGTGGACTTCTCCTCCTTATGCTTGTGAAAAATCCTTCTTCATTTTTTATTGTTAAAGTTTTGCATAAAAATTCCATGAATTTCATGGCAGCACTTAACAAGTTTCAGGTGTACAATGCCGTTTTTTAAAGTTTCGTTTTGTTTAGTTTCCCTCAACGGCTGCAGCCAAACACCCGCAATCTGTGTGAATTCATCCAACAATTGCTCAAATCCTGCAGGCGAACTCCAACCCACAGCATCGTCAGCATTTGGCTACAAGACTCTTCATATATTTTGTGAGCAAATATAGTAGAAACCACTTCCACTTCCATTTCGACTTTCCACTTGCATGCTAAATTGTTTGTTATTTACATTTACAACACATCATAAAAACATTTATCCCAACTTAGTTTAACATGGCCACACACAAAATTCTGCATATCGTGCATTGAAGGCAAGAGTGACTTAACACTGGCTAAAACACAAACACAAGTAAAAATTTGTATAAATTTATAAGGAGCTGTCCCCATTTCCAGCCTAGAAGTAGGCTGCATTTTCGTCCGTTAATCTTTGTGACTAAGTGGAAAGGGTGACCATCATCTATGAGCCTTCTTCTTGAGTTCACCCTTAGACATTTAACCAAATCTGATATTGAAATCGTTTTATTGAAGAAGCAATGGAGCTCAAATTCATATATTTTCGTGCTTCATTCGAATATGGCTCGAACTGGATCATTTTTGCCCCAGATGACGCGGGCTGCAGGACATTCCAATTGCAAATTGGAAATTTTGCCCATAAACACTCCACTTAGGAACAGGGGCAAACTTCTCACATATCAGTGTGTGCAGTCCGATTCAAGTTTAAGCTCAATGATAAGGGGCCTCCTTTTTATAGCCGAGTCCGAGCAGCGTGCCGCAGTGTGACACCTCTTTTGGAGAGAAGTTTTACATGGCATAGTACCTCACAAATGTTGGCAACATTAGGAGGGGAAAACCACCGATGAAAATTTTTTCTGATTGTTTTGCCCGGATTCGAATCCAGGCGTTCAGTGCCATAGGCGGACATGCTAACTTCTGCGCTGCGGTGGCCTCCTTTGGTTATAGTTGCCATATAAATTGATTTCCTTGCATAGTGTTTTTAGGCAATTAATAGAAAATTTTTATACTCGTTTCTAACACCTCGAAAAATTGACCTGTGACCCAAAGAATATATATATATATATATATATTTCCGATCGGATACCTGAGATGAAACTTGAGGAGCGCGAGGCACTGATGGCAGCGACACAGTTTTGGATTGACGGGACCCTAGTATTGCCATCTGGAACACCATGTTACACGGATGGATCAAAGCTAGAGGACACAGTGAGCCTGGGGATTGAGATCTGTTTTAGACTGTCTGACCATAATATGGTCCTACAGCGGAGATCCGGGCGATCACGGAATGTGTGAGGTGGTGTGGTGCTAACGCGAGGACGTCGAGAGTGAACATCTTTACGGACAGTAAAATTGTCATAAGGGCAATAACAACCAGGACGGTAAGGTCACGAACAGTCTTGCAGTGTAAGAAGGAGATTAACGCCTTCTCTGAGGATGGCAAAATACACATCGTTTGGGTGCCGGGCCATAACGGAGTAAGGGGAAATGAAAGGGCAGACGATTTGGCGGTGAAGGCCAGAGAACTGCCGTCAATAAACTCGGTTAACCCGAAGCCTTTCGGGTCAACGCAGTCCGTGTTAAGGGAACGGCGAAAATCCAATGGGTGGATCCAGATCATGAGAAGACGAGGCTATTACCGAAAGAAAGTTAAAAGGAGGTCAGTATAGCTATTGGTATCCTAACGGGAAATATAGGACTACGAGCTTACTTATGTAAAATCGGTCCGGCAAGTGATAGCATGTGTAGGGCATGCGGGAAGGATGATGAGTTGTTGGAGCATTTCCTTTGTCATTGCTCGGCTATCGCGTCTAACAGATACCGGCACTAAGGTGGAGACACAATACCAGACATGAACCAACTTAGGGGAGTGATATTAAAAAGAATTAAGGATTTTGTAAGTAGCATGGAATTCCCAACTTAAAACTTCCTTTTTATACCCACCACCGAAGGATGGGGTATATTCACTTTGCCTTTCCGTTTGCAACACATATATCCATTTCCTACCCTATAAAGTATATATAGATTCTTGATCAGCGTAAAAATCTAAGACGATCTAGCCATGTCCGTCCGTCTTTCCGCCTGTCTGTTGAAATCACGCTACAATCTTAAAAAATTGAAATAATGAGCTGAAATTTTGCACAGATTCTTTTTTATGTCCATAAGCAGGTTAAGTTCGAACATGGGCTATATCGGACTATATCTTGATATAGCCTCTATATAGGCCGATCCGCCGATTTAGGGTCATAGGCTAATGAAAGCCACATTTATTATCCGATTTTGCAGAAATTTGGGACAGTGAGTTGTGTTAGGCCCTTCGACATCCTTCGTCAATTTGGCTCAGATCGGATCAGATGTGGATATAGCTGCCATATAGACCAATCTCTCGATTTACGGTTTTGGGCCCATAAAAGGCGCATTCATTGTCCGATATTGCCGAAATTTGGGACAGTGCGTTAATATGAGCCCCTCGACATACTTCTTCAATTTGGCTCAGATCGGTCCAGATTTGGATATAGCTGCTATATAGACCGATACGCCGATTAAGGGTCTTAGGCCCATAAAAGCCACATTTATTATCCGATTTTGCTGAAGTTTGGGACAGTGAGTTGTGTTAGGCTTTTCGACATCCTTCGTCAGTTTGGATCAGATCGGATCAGATATGGATATAGCTGCCATATAGAGCCATCTCTCGATTTACGGTTTTGGGCCCTTAAAAGGCGCATTCATTGTCCGATGTTGCCGAAATTTGGGACAGTGAGTAAATTTGAGCCCCTCGACATACTTCTTCAATTTGGCTTAGATCGGCCCAGATTTGGATATAGCTGCCATATAGACCGATTTTGGCGAGGCTGATCTAAACGCCTTTTTTCTTGTTTTTTTTTTTTATCCAGTTTTACTGAAATTTGAAACAGTGAGTAGTTTTAGGCCACCCGCCATCCGATCCAAATATGGTAAATATAGGACTGTATTTAGATATAGCTGTCATAAAGACCGATGTGCCGGTTAAGGGTCAGGAGCTCATAAAAGCTTTACTTATTACCCGATTTTGTTGAAATTTGAAATAGAAAATTCAACAGTGACTTATATTTATAACACTATTCAATATCCGTGCCGAATTTGGGTGCATAAGTTATCCAATTTTCATCGTATTGTGACGAAAGGGGTTTACATATGTACCCGAGGTGGTGGGTATCCAAAGTTTGGCCCGGCCGAACTTAACGCCTTTTTACTTGTTTTGGGTTATGTTGTTTTTCTTATGAATGTGGCAGGTGTATGTAAATATGAGTAAATTGAAATGTCTCAGTCTTTGAACAGACTGGCTTAAAATTTATCCAGTGGTGTATTTGAGGTCTGTTTACCTTAAAAATGTGAACACAAAAACTGTTTAAATTTCTTGAACTCCCAAAGAGACGGACTGACCTAATTTTAGGAATCTTATGTTTAAGTCTTTAACGAATCTTAAGCCTGAAATGAAACCCCTACTTTTGTTAGTGACCGTACAATAGATGTTCTAGTTTCCATTTACTTGGCGTCCCCACAGCAGGAATCGTTAATGGCAAACTTTAGTCTAACAGCATATTTTCCAACAAGACAGTGAATTGTCACGTTGACATCGATGAGTCAAACTTCAGTCCTAGCCGACGACAGTCAAGGGATCTCTGTTCAGATTGGTGATTTCAAATGCCAAAAAATTTTATAACGTGTTCTAAAACCCGGACTGGACTCCATTTCTTATCGTTGTGTTTGATAGTACTAACAAAATTGCTCCGTAATGCCATATCAATTCTTCAAAATGACTAAACCAAAGGAATCACCCTGAATGCTTTTTAAATGACATAAATATTTAGCCGTTTTCTTATGCATGTTAATGCTGACATAGTATATTGCATATCACTTTTGTCTGAATACCTTTTACAAACAGATATCAGATTTTATAAACATATTTCAAAGAGGTGGGAGAGAGAGAGAGAGAGAGAGAGAGCGAATGAATGTTTCTGCTTAAGATTGGATTTCTTTCGATTAAAGTATTTCTCAGGCAGGTAAGCTGCATTTCACTTTTGCGTGATACATGCAATTCAAGTCAAAAAAAAAAAAAAAAAAAAAAAACAATACAAAATATATGAAATGGCAAAAATGAATGATAAAAAATTCATAGCAATGCATCCATGGCCCATTATGACCCAGCAGGTTGTCTGGCATTTACAAAACCGAAAAAACAGAAGTAACGGCTGCATGTTGTTTACGGCAGCTGTTACAACGAATAAAATGGCTCGTTTCTTTTTCCTGGCTCTCTGTCTGTCTGTTTGTCCGTCTCTCCGTCCGGCTGGTCTGTTGATGAGACGGTTAGTCTGTTGGTTTGTTCTCTCTTTTTTTTGTTTTTGTTGATTTGCATGATTTTGTGTCGGTTTGTGTGTGTGTGCGTGTGTGTGTGTGTTGTGCTGATATTTATGACCTTTTCTGGCTCTGGTGTAAAGTCCTCTTTTGAACCCCATTGATCTCTGATGCTTTAGTGTGTTTCTGCAGCAAAAATGCCAGTATCAGAAATTGCAGACAAAACTATAAAAACGAATTTAAATGCCATTCATAGCCCTTTTAGCCATTCCTTGTCCCCCAACGACAGTGCAAAATGATTTTTTCTGGTCTGCAAATGGTTGATTGGGGTTTTATCCATCTCACCTTATTTAACTTTGGTTGGAAAATAAAAAATTCAATGAACTCACCATGGTTTTACTGGATTTTTCTGTAAAACCATTACCTATTGAAATATTTTTTGCCTTGTTTAAGCATAGTATCAGAGGGCTATTTAACCTTTTGTTGGTTTTGATTATTTTCAGATTCCAATAGATTTGTCTTTCGTTCATTATTATATTGATCTCTTTGTCAGCCAGCCCTTCTGTTCATAGTATTAACAATCATTCCGTTCTTCTATTTGGCATCTATGTCCCATAGCACTTATAACGAAATATGTTCCGATTTGGACGAAATACTAATAAGTACAAGTCATGGTTCAATTGTGTATAACAAAATATTGGTCTTTTTAGTAGCTATATCTAAAAATAAACCGATCTGAACCATATACAACATGGATGTCGAAAAGCCCAACATAAGGCACTGTTTCAAATTTCAGTGAAATCGGATTATAAATGCGCCTTTTATGGGACCAAGATTTTAAATCGAGAAATATGTGGAGGGGCTTAACATAACTATCTGTCCAAAATTTCGGCAACATCGGACAATAAATGCGCCTTTTATGGGCCGAAACCTTAAATCGAGAGATCGGCCTATATGGCAGCTATATTCAAATCTGGACCGATCGGAGCCATATTGCAGAAGTATTTCAAGGGGCCTTACTTAACTCACTGCCCTAAATTTCGGCGACATCGGATAATAAATGCGCCTTTTATGGGCCCAAAGCCTTAAATCGAGATATCGGTCTATATGGCAGCTATATCCAAATCTGATCCGATGAAGGTCAAATTAAACAAGGATATCGAAGGGCTTAATACAACTCACTGCCCCAAACTTCAGCAAAATCGGATAATAAATGTGGCTTTTATGGGGCTAAGACCCTTAATCGGAGGATCGGTCTATATGGCAGCTATATCCAAATGTAAACCGATCTGGGCCAAATTAACGAAGGATATAACGAAGAGCCTAACATCACTCACTGTCCCAAATTTCAGCATTTCGGATAATAAATGTGGCTTCTATGGGCCTAGGACCCTAAATCGGCGGATCGGTCTATATGGGGGCTATATCAAGATATAGTCCGATATAGCCCATCTTCGAACTTAACCTGCTTATGGACAAAAAAAGAATCTGTGCAAAATTTCAGCTCAATATCTCTATTTTTAAAGACTGTAGCGTTATTTCAACAGACAGACGGACAGACGGACGGACATGTCTAGATCGTCTTAGATTTTTACGCTGATCAAGAATATATATACTTTATAGGGTCGGAAATGGATATTTCGATGTGTTGCAAACGGAATGACAAAATGAATATACCCCCATCCTTTTGTGGTGGGTATAAAAAGAAAAAAAAAAGTTTGTGGTCTAGGTCAATCACATTTTAATATACAATATTTGTAAACATTTAATTGATAAAATGATTGAACTAATTAATTTTTTAATTGAAAATTTTAAAATTTTCTATCACGATCGTAATTGATTAAAGTAAGAATCAATATAAAAAAGGATTGAATCAATTAATTTTTTAATTGAAAATGACAAAAACGTCAATAAAGGTTGTAATTGAAAAAAATCCCGATTCACTTAAAAAGTGATTGATTCAACAAATTTTATAGTTGAAAACATTTTTGTTCTTTTTATTGGAAAAATTTTTCGTGATAGTTTTCGCTAGTGATAACTCTTTTTTCATCTGTCCTTCCATCTCTCGGTTCATGTCTTCGCAAACCAAACTGTCTACATATCCGTCTACTTCCTTTTTGATTTTCTGGTTACGTATCTGTTCTTCTGCCCATTCATCTCCCTGTTCATCTTCCCATCTTTATTCATCTCTATCTCAACTTTTCACCCCCAGTCACCATAATTCCTTTTATTTGTTTATCTATCCATTCGTCTGACTGTCTGTTTACATCTTCGTCTTGATGTCAGCTCCTCGCCCCTCCAAATGAGATACCAAATGCATTTATTGCTATTGCTGCTTTTTTTTCCTATTGGGTATACACAACGTGGCAGCATTCCTGCGGCTATTAGGGCTAGATTCGTTATTTCTTCATTCTTGGCTGCCGAATACAAATACTTCCCAACTACATTTGTTTACAAGCAATTCGTTTTGTTTGCCGTCTTCGGTATATATTTTTTTGCTTCCAAAAATAAAGGTGGAAACATACAAAAATCTTTGTGAGGTGAAAGCCCAAAAAAGAATCTGCATATGCAGACGAGTGAATTATGAAATTGCCCAATTCCCATAAAATTGAGTTATTTCGTTATCCTTTCACCAAAGGGCAATGTGTTTTATTGTTGATGTGCAGAAGAAATAATTTAGCACTAGGCGAAAGAAGAATGGAAAATAATTCAAGTTTACATACTAATGGTAATTTTCGTACCAAAAGCAGTAAAAAGTACTACACAAAATCAAAGGATTTTTATAAAGGCTGGTTATAGTTTGAGGGCTGATGTTGAAATTTTCCTGCATTTCATTAGATATTTCTCAATTTGAATCATGGAAAAATGCAAAATCGACGAGCAACGCATTCAAGTTATTTAAAATCAACATCGGCCGCTTAAATTTAACCACCCTTTACCATTGTGCTGTAATTTCTTAGGCGTTAAAAACTCTAGAAATGTTGATAGGTACTGTGGTGGGCCTTAACATGTTTCTTTTTTACAGAAACCTCGACTTTTGACAGGCTGTGCCAGGCTTTATAGACTAAGGCTTCTGACTAAGATACCTGGTTCAGATCTTGAGGACAAGATTGTGTAATCACATCTTCACATACCTGTTATATGCCTAGACCATCTGCTTTCTCTGGCAAAAACATAGACCCCTTGAAGAGGTGGAAGGTCAAAAAGCTCATTGCTCTCAAATATAATAATACTAGAACTACTCTCAACTTTATTACTATAACTAGGATAGGTTAGTTTCAAGTGGCAGTCTGCCATCAGAATCACTTAGACATTTTCGTCCATTGTAATACCAAAGGAACAGAAAAAGGAAGATACCTTCTAGTTCCTACCGTTGAACCATCCAGATCGCTTTAGAAAGCCCAGTAACTTTCGAATGTTCATATCCGCTAAATCAGATAGGTTCGCAAAGGAATAAGAACCTAAAGTGGAATTCCTTCTGACTACCAGTGCGGGATACACACACAGGGGGTGTTCTATAGTCTCTTCTTCCTCGATGTCCCTACAGCTTCTGCAAAAAGTCGTTGCTGGCAACCTTCAGTCTGTCAGCATGTTTTCCGATTAAACAGTGACCTGTGGTGACGGACAGAATAACTGAGACGTCTATTCTAGCCAATGATAGCAAAGTGGTAGACCTCTTCAAGTCTAGATGAGGTCAAATAAATAGTTTTGGAATGCTAACAGCGCCCTCTTTGTGATCATCTCTCATTCGTTGTCCTTCGGGACTGGTCCTGAAAACTTAGCTTACATGTCGCTAGAGTCATATCCACAGATTCCAGTATCCCTGGAATGTGTAAGGTAGTTCCTAGTCTCGCAAGCTCGTCTGCTTTAGAATTCTCTGGGATATCTCTGTGGCCCGGCACCCAAAACAGGGGAATTTTGAACTGTTCAGCCATCTCGTTGAGAGATCTGCGACAGTCAAGGGCGGTTTTTGTGTTCAGAAATACGTTCTCCGGGGATTTAATGGTTGCCTGGCTGTCTGAGAAGATATTTATGCCAATCGTCGTAATGACATTATATCTTAGCCATTCCACCACTTCCCTAATTGCAAGGATGTCTGGTTGATAAACACTGTAGTGGTCGGGTAACCTCTTCGATATGAGCAGTTCTAGATCTTTAGAGTACACCCCCAAGTCCACCTGGTCGTTTAGTTTGGAACTATCCATATAGAAGTCTATGTAACTTCTGTTACCAGGGATATCGTAGTTCGAATCGGTTCTATCAGGAATAGTGGTACAGTAATTTTTATCAAAAATTGGCTCAGGTAGGGTGCAATCCGCACTGCCTGGAACATCAAGGATAACACGGTGTCCGTAGCCGCCACATGACCAATGAGAAAGTCCGGTGAAAATGCATAATTTATGCCCCCATAGCGAATTTATCGAAATATGGTTCGATTTGGACCAAATTCGACAAGGATATTGAGTGGTCTAATAAGTACAAGTCATTGTCCAATTTTGTAGAACAAAATGTTGGTCTTTTTGGTAGCAATATCCAAATATAGACCGATCTGAACCATATGCGACACGGATGTCGAAAATCCTTACATAAGTCACTGTGTCAAATTTTAGACGAAATTAGAAAATAAATACGCCTTTTATAGGCCCGAAATTCTAAATCGAGAGATCGTCTATATGGCAGCTATATCCAAATCTGGACCGACCTGTACCATATTGCAGAAAGACGTCGGGGGGCCTAACGCAACTCACTGTTCCAAATTTCGGCGAAATTAGACTATAAATGCTTGGTCTAAATGGCAGATATATCCAAATCTGAAGCGGTCTGAACCAAATAGATGAAGAATATTGACTGGCCTAACACAACTCACTGTCTCAAATTTTGGCGACATCGGACAATAATTGCGCCTTGTATGGGCCCAAGACCTTCAATCGAGAGATCGGTCTATATGGCAGCTATAACCAAATCTGAACCGATCTTGGCCAAATTCAAGAAGGAAGTCGACTGGCCTAACGAAACTCACTGTAACAAATTTCAGCAGAATCGGATAATAAATGTTGATTTTATGGGCTAAAGACCCTAAATCGATGGATCGGTCTATATGAGGACTATATCAAGATATAGTCCGATATAACATCTCTATTTTTAGAGACTGTAATGTGATTTCAATAGACAGACGGACGGACATGGCTAGATCGTCTTAGATTTTTAAGAATATATATACTTTATAGGATCGGAAATGGATATTTCAATGTGTTGCAAACGGAATGACAAAATGAATATACTCACATCCTTTGGTAATGGGTATTAAAAATAAAAGTCCAATATCCCCGAAACCAGTGGAGATTATGTAGACCTCAACCGAACTTTTTTGTAGGGTTTTGTGAGCACTATTCAGCAAAAATCGGACCATATTCAAAGATTTGGCAGGTCCAACCAATTTTTGAAATACCGATGTCACCAGTCTTAGGGGTCTACCAAAAAGGCGCCCGGACAACCTAGAGCCTTGATTTTTGAATTTTGCACACGATCTCGCTAACACCTCAGCTCTAACTATTCTAAATTTCAAAGAGATATCAATTCCCGTTCTCACACGGCATATTTTTATACCAACCACCGAAGGATGGGGGTATATTAATTTTGTCATTCCGTTTGCAACACATCGAAATATCGATTTCCGATCCTATAAAGTATATATTTTCTTGATCAGCGTAAAAATCTAAGACGATCTTGACATGTCCGTCCGTCTGTCTGTTGAAATCACGCTACAGTCTTGAAAAATAGAGATATTGAGCTTAAACTTTGCACAGATTCTTTTTTTTTTTTGTCCATAAGCAGGTTAAGTTCGAAGATGGGCTATATCGGACTATATCTTGATATAGCCCCCATATAGACCGACCAACCGATTTAGAGTCTTAGGCCCATAAAAGCCACATTCAATATCGGATTTTGCTAAACATTGGGACAGTGAGTTGTGTTAGACCGCTCGACATCCTTTGTCAATTTGGCTCAGATCGGTCTAGATTTGGATATAGCTGCCATATAGACCGATACTCCGATATAAGGTTTTGGGGCAATAAAAGGCGCATTTATTATCCGATTTTGCTGAAATTTGGGACAGTGAGTTGTGTTAGGCCGCTCGACATCCTTTGTCAATTTGGCCTAGATCGGTCTAGATTTGGATATAGCTGCCATATAGACCGATCCTCCGATTTAAGGTTTTGGGGCCATAAAAGGCGCATTTAAAAAAGGCGAGTTGTGTTAGGTTCCTCGACATCCTTCGTTAGTTTGACCCAGATCGGTCTAGATTTGAATATAGCTACCATATAGACCGATACTCCGATTTAAGGTCTTACTCCCATAAAAGGAGCATTTATTGTCCGATGTTGCCGAAATTTGGGACAGTGAGTTAAGTCAAACCCCTTGACATACCTCTGCAATATGGCACAGATCGGTCCAGATTTGGATATAGCTGCCATAAAGACCGATCTCTCGGTTTAAGGTTTTGGGACCATAAAAGGCGCATTTATTGTCCGATGTCGCCGCAATTTGGGACAGTGAGTTGTGTTATACCCTTCGGTATCCTTCTCAGATCGGTCCAGATTTGAAAATTGCTGCCATATAGACCGATCTCTCGATTTAAGGTCTTGGCCCCAAAAAAGACGCATTTATAATCCGATTTAACTGAAATTTGACAAATTGACTTATTTTAGCCTTTTCGACATCCATCTTGTATATGGTTCAGATCGGTTTATTTTTAGATATAGCTACTAAAGAGACCAATATTTTGTTATAAACAATTGAACAATAACTTGTAATTATTAGTATTTGGTCCAAATCGGATCTTATTCCGATATAACTGCTATATAGCTGGTATGCAATTTTCAACGGATTTTGATGAAAGGTGGTTTAAATATATAGGTGGTGGGTATCCAAAGTTCGGCCCGGCCGAACTAAACGCCTTTTTACTTGTTTACAAGTTTTTTCGATTTTCTCCCACTGTGAGGTGTTAGGTAAAGTCAGTTATTTTTGATTCATTCACCCATTCACTTCACTATTTTTGTGGTAAGAATCTGATCTAAATACTGTTTTATATAATCGAATTTCCTAGCATTCGCAATTTTGATGTGTATGAGAAAACTAAACTCGCATGTTTTTCAAAATAATTTTAATTTTGTGGTGGTTTAAAATGTATGCAACATGTGTGCTAGCGTCATCTACAAATGCCAGTATTTTCCCTTCCTTCTCCACACATATATATGGGATGGGTATATATACAATTTCCACAGTTTTTGGTGGCCTAGAAGAAAATTCTGTTTTCCTTTTGTTTTTGCCTTTTTTTTGAGTTTATATTTTTTAATAGCCAAATTTTTTTATGTACCTCTTTATTATGCTTTCCGCTGGCCGCCCTGGATGAGTTATTGCTTTAAAGAACACGTTCAAATGAACATCTTAACACAGAAATGTGTACGGGCTTTTGATGTTTAAAAAAATTTTTTCTTTTCGATTTTTGTTTAATATTTGACAACACTTAGCACCGATACAGAAATATGTGGCTTTCGCTTTGAGACACTTGGAAGTTGGCACATTTTTTTTTTTTAAATTTGGTAAAAAAACTTTTTCCACATTCCAGACAATTCTTTGTATTCTTTGAATTGGCGCCAATAAGACCTTAATTGTAATTTCCCATGTGGTTTTGGGTAGATAACAAACGCACAAACATTCACAAATACAAACACCTTGTATACATACTCTAACACAAGAATGCAAAAACAAAGAACAACTCAAATATTTTTATTTTTTGGTTGAATTCTGAATTCTTTTTCTATTATCCAAAAATACACCATTCACAATTCACTTGATTTGGCGTTTTTTCTTTTTTTGTTTTTCTTTCGATTAATGAAAATACCGAAACGACGGCATATACCGTAGTCTATAAATCGGATGTGTCCGAGCGAGATCTCATTAGCGAGGCAACTAAACTAAACATGCTGGGAAAAACAAAGAAATTTTCGAAATTTTGAATTTTCGAATTTTTTCTCGTCACTTTGAATGAGACGGTGTGAGTGAGTGTGAGATTTTCACATTTGGCAAAAACATTCAATCGGATGAAAATTGGATTTCTGCGTCTTGTTTTTATTTGGGCATCATTTGAGAATGGCCAATAGCCCGAGAGAGTTGGCAAAGAGAGAGAATAAATTGAAATGTTTGTTGCAGGGAGGGATACTATGATTTTTTTGCAAAAAGATAGAGATTATTTTTGCTTAATTATCCCTTATTAAGAGTTTTTTAATATATTTATATATATGTAAACCCCATTTCGTCACAATCCGGTGAAAATTGGATAACTTAAGCATCTAAATTCGGCACGGACATTGAGTGGTCTAATATATATGTCAACATTTAATTTTGCAGAGCAAAATATTGGTCTTTTTGGCAGATACATCCAATTATAAACCGATCTGAACCTTATTAAGGTCGGATATAGCGAAGCTCACAGTTTAAAATTTCAGCGAAATCGGGTAATAAATAAAGCTTATGGGCTTCAGTCCCCTTATCGGCAGATCAGTTTATATGGCAGCTATATCTAAATAAAGTCCCATCAGAACCATATCTAGGTTGGATGTTGGGACGTCTTAATCTATTCACTGTTTAAAATTTCAGCGAAATCGGGTAATAAATAAAGGTTTTATTGGCTTCAGACCCCTTATCGGCTGATCGGTCTATATGGCAGCTATATCTAAATATAGTCCAATCTGAACCATATTCAGGTCGAATGTTAGCAGGCCTAAAACTACTCACATTTTCAAATATCAGAGAAATCGGATAAAAAATAAAGTTTTTATGGTCTTCAGACCCTTTATCGGGAGATCGGTCTATATGGTAGCTATATCAAAATATAGTCTGATCTAATATTGGGGTCAGTTATCGGGAAGCCTTAAACTACTCACTTCTTTAAACTTCAGCTAAATCGGACGAAAAATAAAGTTTTTATGGGCATTACCCCCTCTATTGGAAAATCGGTCTATATAACAGCTATATCCAAATATGGTGCGATTTGGTCCGTTCAAGAACTTAACCAGCGTGCATCAAAAAGACGTATCTGTGCCAAATTTCAGCTCAATATCTCAATTTTGGAAGGCTCTAGGGTTACAACAGACGGACGGACAGACAGACAGACAGACGGACAGACACAGGGACATCGTTAAATCGTCTTAGAGTTTGACGACGCTCCGAAATATATATACTTTGTGGGGTCGGAATTTGATATTTCGATGTGTTGCAAATAGAATGACTAAATGAATATACCCCCTATCCTACGGTGGAGGGTATAATAGCATATATACTTTATGGGGTCCTAGGTCAATATTTCGAGGTATTTCAAACGGAATAACTAGATCCCCTAGACCCCTATCCTATGGTGGTGGGTATAAAAATTAGGGTAAATCATGTTTTAGTGGCAGTCTCCAATCATACTCATATACACAGTTTCTGTAGAAATAATAAACTTTGCAACCTTTAACCTATCGAAAGAAACTTTAAGCTTTTTTAAGTTAGGAATACTGTGGAGCGTTCACAGCCCCAAATTTGTGACCATCTGTCATCGGTTGCCTTTTGAACCTCGTCTCGAAGAATTAAATTAAATTTCGCTAGGAGTATACCCGCAGTTTCTAGATCCCCTAGAAGGTAAGCTCGTCTGCTTTACAATTCCCTGGGTCATCTCTATGACCCTGTACCTAAAACAGGTGAATTTTAAACTGTTCAGTCCTCTCGTTGAGAGAACTGCGACAGTCGATGGCAACTTTTGAATTCAGAAATACGTTATCTAGATATCTAATGGCTGCCTGGCTGTTTGAGGAGATATTTTTGCCATTCCAGCACTTATTTTATTGCAGGAATCTCCTCTTGATATAAACTGCCGATAATGGCAGATTTAAACGATATACCCAGTTCTGGTCCTTCAGAGTATATGCTGAAGACCACATGGTCTTTAACTATCCCCAAGAAAGCCTACGAGAATATTGTAATTCCAATCGATAGGAAACCTGGAAGAAAGGGAAGAGGTTTCCGATAGGATACCTGAGAGGATACTTAAGTTCGAGCGGCACAGTCTTGAATTGATGAATCTATGCTATTGTCATCTAGAAGATCATGTTACGACGAAGGATCAGAGGTAAAGGATAGAGTGGGCCCGGGGGACCCAGGGGACTGAGATCTGTTTTAGACTGCCTGACCATAATACGGTCCAGCAGGCAAAAAGGAGGTAAGAAAGAGTTCTTTATAGCTTATGCTATTATAACGGGACATATAAAACTACGAACTCACTTATGCAAAATCGGTGCGGCAAGTGATAGCATGTGGGCAAGATGATGAGACGTTGGAGCATTTTCTATCTCATCGCCCGGCTTTCGTGGCTAAAATACACCGGTACTTAGGTGGGGACACAATACCAGACAAGAAATAACTTAGGGGAGTGGTATGGAAACCCATTAAGGATTTTGTAAGTAGCCCTGAATTGCTATCATAAAATATACCCCCATCGAAGGATGGGGGTATATTCCTTTTGTCATTCCGTTTGCAACACATCGAAATATCCATTTCCGACCCTATAAAGTATATACATTCTTGATCAGCCTAAAAATCTAAGACGATCTAGCCATGTCCGTCCGTCTGTCTGTTGAAATCACGCTACAGTCTTTAAAACCAGAGATATTGAGCTAAAACCTTGTACAGATTCTCTCTTTGTTCATAAACAGGTTAAGTTTGAAGATGGGCTATATCGGACTATATCTTGATATAGCCCCCATATAGACCGATCCGCCGATTTAGGGTCTTAGGCCAATAAAACCACATTTATTATCCGATTTCGCTGAAATTTAAGACAGTGAGTTGTGTTAGGCCCTTCGACATTCTTCTTTAATTTGGACCAGATCGGTCCAGATTTGGATGTAGCTGCCATATAGACCAATCCTCCGATTTAGGGTCTTAGGCCCATTAAAGCCACATTAATTATCCGATTTTGCTGAAATTTGGGACAGCGAGTTGTGTTAGGCCCTTTGACATCCTTCGTTAATTTGGTCCAGATCGGTCCAGATTTGGATATAGCTGCCATATAAACTGATCTCTCGATTTAAAGTTTTGGGCCCAAAAAAGGCGCATTTATTATCCGATTTTATATTTTAAATATGAATAAATAACTACTTCTACTATCATCAGATACTTCAGCGTAACTCATATTATTTCAACCCACTCTAATGTACATAGGAAAGATCTATTTATTTTTCTTCCTTTATATTTTCTGTGTAAACATTACCTCTCTCTCTTTTTTTTTCTGAATGCTCCACATTCTCTTACCTGCCTTAACAAAACTGAAATATATTCGCTTAATATGTCTTGTGGGGATTTGGCGAGCACACACATTGATAGGGTCCATTAACTGTAAATCAGAGATGTAATTCGCTTGATCTCCCCCACAGTTCGCAGACATCGATTGTTAAAGAAGGGAAATTTTCTCACCATAAATTTTACCCTTCATACAGAGAGCCGGAGAGTGAGAGATAGAACAAAAACAAAATAAGACATTTGTTGGATATTTAGCCAACACTACATGTGTGTGTGGCATTCTCCCCCCTTTGGGGATTTTGTTTACAAAGGTGAGTTTGTTTGGCAACGACACCAAACAGCCCGAGTATTTGCCTGTTTGTTTATCTTTCGGTGGGGGAAAAGGTGTTAGCTTAGGAGACAAGTGTCCGTGTGTCAAAGGCATGTGGTTGTTATTGAATTGAACCCAAAGCCAGATGATGGAAATACTGAAGCTAACTGTAGCCAATTTTTGAAGTTGCCTAAAATTTATTGACTCTAATGTTTATTTTATTGTGGTGTCATCATTGCTGCTTGCTCTTTGGCTCATTGGCATTAGAAATATTTCACTTTTACTGGGCCATGAAAATAATCTCAAAATATGCAGACATCGATAAATTTAAAGATTCCCGGACAAAAGCATGAGCGTAAGGCAAGTACGTCGCACACCAGCACCAACCACTTCCCCTTTCTCTTGCACCCCTGCCAGCTGTGGCAGACAAAGACAACAAAAATTGCGTTGTTTTTAAACAATTTCGTGGATTTAACAACAAATACCACAATGGTTGTGAGAATATTTAGATGGAATACATATAGAGAAAAAATTTTTTTTTCTTGAGAGCTACTATAAGGCTGCTTTTGCCAATACCAGCTGGGTCAGAGAGAGTTTGAATTTTTGTGGGAGTGAGAAGGCAACCAACATGAATTTGGCTGAGAATTTTTCAAAATTGCAATGGGACCCATAGGCTTTTGATGTTGGTTAAATGTTTTTTTATACCCTCCACCATAGGATGGGGGTATACTAATTTCGTCATTCTGTTTGTAACTCCTCCAAATATTCTTCTGAGACCCCATAAAGTTTATATATATTCTCGATCGTCAAGTTATTTTAAGTCAATCTAGCCATGTCCATCCGTCCGTCTGTCTGTCGAAAGTACGCTAACAACTTTCGAAGGAGTAAAGCTAGCCGCTTGAAATTTTGCACGAATACTTCTTATTGATGTAGGTCGGTTGGGATTGTAAATGGCCTGATATAGCTGTCATATAAACCGATCTGGGATCTTGACTTCTTGAGCCACTAGAGGGCGCAATTCTCACCCGATTTGGCTGAAATGTAGCATGAGGTTTTTTGTTATCATTTTCAATAACTGTGCTAGGTGTGGTTCAAATTGGCTCATAACCTGATATAGATGCCATATAAACCAATCTGGGATCTTGACTTCTTGAGCCTCTAGAGGGCGCAATTCCCATTCGATTTGGCTGAAATTTTGCAAAAACTGTTTTGTTATGACTTTCAACAGTTGTGTCATATATGGTTTTAATTGGTTCATAACCTGATATAGCTGCCATATAAACCAATCTGGGGTCTTGACTTCTTGAGCCTCTAGAGGGCGCAATGCTCACCCGATTTGACTGAAATTTTCCGAAAACTGATTTGTTATGACTTTCAACAGTTATGTAAAATATGGTTTTAATTGGTTCATAACCTGATATAGCTGCCGTATAAACCAATCTGGGTTCTTGACTTCTTGAGCCTCTAGAGGGCGCAATTCCCATCCGATTTGGCAGAAATTTTGAAAGAACTGTTTCGATATGACTTCTAACAGTTGTGTCAAATAAGGGCTTAATTGGTTCATAATCTGATAAAGCTGCCATATAAACCGATCTGGGATCTTGACTTCTTGAGCCTCTAGAGTGCGCAATTCCAATCCGATTTGGCTGAAATTTTACAAGAACTGTTTTGTTATGACTTCCGACTGTTGTGTCATATATGGTTTTAATTGATACATAACCTGATATAGCTGCCATACAAACCGATCTGGGATCTTGATTTCTGGAGCCTCTAGACCGCTCTTGACCTTCAACATACGTGCCAAGTATGGTCTGAATTGGTCTATAGCCTTATTCAGCTCCCATATATACCGATCTGCCTATTTTACTTTTTGAGCCCCTAAAGGGCGCAATTTTTATTCAAATTTGCTGAAATTTTACACAACGACTTCTAATACATTCAGTTTAATTATGGTCCGGACCAAGTTGATACAGCTCCAATATATAGCAATGTTTGCCTAAAAAGAGATCGCAATTTTGATTGTTGGGATTGTAAATCTGCCTAATCGTTCCATGTTTTGGTATAGCTGCCATATAAACTGATATTTGATCTTGACTTCTTGAGACTCTGCAGGGCGCTATTCTTATCCGATGAGGCTGAAATTTTGCACGTAGCGTTTTGTTATGACTTTCTACAAGTGTGTTAAGTATGGTTCAAATCGGTTCATAATCTGATATAGCTGCCATTTAACCGATCTCAGGCCTTGATTTCTTGAGCCTTTGCTGTGCGCAATTCGCATCCGATGTTGCTGAAATTTTGCGCCAGGTGTTTTGTTATGACTTCCAACAACTGTGTCAAGTATAATCTAAATCGGTTCATAACCTGTCATAGGTGTCAGATTCGCCGATCTGGGATCTTGAGAAATTGAGCCTCTAGAGTGCGCAATTATTATCGGATTTAGCTGCATGCCATGTATGGTCAAAATCAGTATACAATCTGATATAGCTCCCATATAAACCGATCTCCCGATTCTGAAATTTTGCTCAATGACTTCCACTATGGTCTCCAACATCTAAAGCTAGAATGGCCTGAATCGGTCCTGATATAGCTTTAAAAGCATGGCAAAATTTATCCGTTATCCTTTGTTTGCCTATAAAGAGATACCGGGCAAAAGCTTGACAAATGCGATCCATGGTGGAGGGTGTATAAGATCCGGCCCGGCCGAACATAGCACGCTTTTACTTGTTTTTAACAAATCTTTAATAACAATTTTGTTACTTTATTTTCAATAAATTTATTTAAAATATTTCATTAGTTGTTTGAATATATATTTATTTGGTTTTTAGTTAAACTTATTTCTTAAT
Organism: Stomoxys calcitrans; assembly: GCF_963082655.1. Classification (NCBI taxonomy): domain Eukaryota; kingdom Metazoa; phylum Arthropoda; class Insecta; order Diptera; family Muscidae; genus Stomoxys; species Stomoxys calcitrans. The sequence continues at coordinate 48,708,881 of NC_081556.1, read as the reverse complement.
AAATTATTTCAATATTAAGTTTTATTCTATCAACATTTCTATTATAAACTTTAGATTTGTATGCACTGCCTTTTTAAATTCACAACATTTTCAATTTACACATCATTGTCTGCCCCTCAGATTGTGCCATCGCATCGGCCACACACAAAAACACACATTTTGTGGCCAATACTGTTGCTTATTTATTATGTTGCAGTAACAAATACTTTGTTGTTTTTGTTGCTATTGCCAATTTAGTTTGTATAAGTAATAAATTAGCGCAACACACTGTAAACTTCGTAATACGCATTCCATGCGGGACTGGGGTTGGCATTAGCGTTAGCGCCGCCATCAAATTGTGTTTCCTTGACTTGGCGGCATTTGTGACGTTAGTGGTATATAAGCAATATAAATTTTATTTCTGTTCACATAAATCTTAAAGCAATTTTCTTTGTGTCTGAATATGTGATTTTTCCATTTGTGGTTTTAAATTGAGTTTAACTATGACAAAAACAATGTAAGGGCAGTGAGCACGCAACCATAGCGGAAATGGAAACAAGTGCATTTTTAGTTTCTATTTCAGAGCCTCAAAGAATAATTTTAAATAAAATTTTATATTGAGGTTAATCATTGTAAGGCTTATATCTTTAAAGTTGCCGGGAGAGATTGGTCTATATAACAGCTATATCCAAATCTGAACCGATCTGGCCAAATTGCAAAAAGATGTCGAAGAGCGTAACACAAGTGCCTATCCCAAATTTTGGGCGAAATGGGACAATAAATGCGACTTTTGTTGGCGCCAAATTCTTAAATAGAGAGATCGGTCTATGTGCCAGCTATAGCCAAATCTGAACCGATTTGGGCGAAGTTGCAGATATACTTTGAAAAGCCTAGCACAACTCACTGTCCCAAATTTCGGCGAAATCGGACAATATATGCGCCTTTTATGTCCCCAAAACCTTAAATCGAAAGATTGGTCTATATGGCAGCTATATGGAAATCTTGATCGATCTAGGCCAAATTGCAGAAATGTATGAAGGGGCTTAACTTTACTCAGCGTCCCAAATTTCGGCGGCATCGGACAATAAATGCGCCTTTTTCGGGCCCAAAATCTTGAATCGAGAGATCGGTCTATATGGCAGCTATATCCAAATCTGGACCGATCTGGGCCAACTTAAAGAAGCATGTCCAGTGGCTTAACGCAACTCGTTGTACCAAATTTCAGTAAAATCGGATAAAAAATGTGGCTTTTATGGGCCTAAGACCCTAAATCGGCGGATCGGTCTATATGATGGCTATATCAAGATATAGTCCGATATCCATTGTCGAAGATATAAAAAAATAACCTCTGCAAAGTTTTAGCTCAATATCTCTATTTTTAAAGAATGCAGCGTAATTTCAACAGACAGTCGGACAGACGGACGGACATGGCTAGATGGTCTTAGATTTTTACATATTTCGATGTGTTGCAAGCGGAATGACAAAATGAATATACCCTCATCTTTTTATGCACAGACCGAATTAAACCAAATTGATTAAAGTCAATTGGAAGTCATGGACTACAAAATTTCAGCTCAATCGGATGAAAATTGCACCCTCTATAGGTGCAATGTATTTTATAGTATACGTTCAGTGTCGGTTCGCATATTTTTGTTCAATTTTGCAATAAATGTAACTTTGCCGATAGTATCGATAAGAAAAATATCAATAAAATATCGATAGTACCATAGATAATTCGCCAGTTCTACCAAGAAGTAAAATTGGGTTATCAGTTAATAACAAATGGAGGCTATATCCATTTATAAATCTATCTGGGCGACATTCTCAAATACAAAGGAAATTGTGGAATGTAGGGCAAAGGAAGTCACATAGTACGTTAGGAAGGAATCGACAACAAGTAGAAACGTAATATGTTTGGCCGGGCCGAATCCTGGGAAACCACCACCATTGATTCTACTAAAAATGTTAAACAATTACCTTAGTTGAATGGCAGTTGGGTGCATCTGTAATCGAGTCCGAACGGCGAGTCGCAGTACAACACCTCTTTTGGTAAAGGTTTCTGCATGGTATAGTATCTCCCAAATGTCGTCAGCATTAGGAGTGGATAACTATCGTTGAAATTTTTTTTCTAATATTCTTGCCTGGATTTGAACCCAGGCGTTCAGCATCATAGGCGGACAAACAAACCTCTGCGCAACGGTGGCCTCCATCAGTAAATTAGAAGTCTGTGTGCAAAATCAAGAGGGATTGGCTTTACGCGTCCGACCGCTTTCGATCACCATAGGCCATTGCGCCAGTTATCGTCCTGGGGATACAGACAGCGATTTCCTTTGCCCATTTTTGTGAAACTTGTATTTGAAAAGTTTAATTTAGATGAAATAAAGTCTATTTTCCCCATTCAGCAGGTATAATACCCATTTTGAGCCCTTCTTAGACATATTCATTAGTTGATTAGCTTGCTTACAACCGACGGACAAAGTTAGATTGTCTAAGACTTTTAAGAAGATCCTGCATATTTCTACTTTGTGGTGTCGATGATGGGTATTTCGGCATGTTGCGAACAATGGCATAATGAATTTACCTCCCAGCCTTCGATGGTGACTATAAAATGAAATCTTAAAAAGTCTTAGCAAGCTTTTTTGTCGTTCCTTTTTCCTTTGGAATTTTCGCTTTTATTAACTCTTAACACGAGATCAGTTTGTCGCCTTAAAAAGACATGGCCATAAATAGAAGCTTTCTCCACTCCATCATTGCTTGCCAAGGCAAATATTGACTTGTCCAATTTATGAGTTATCAACTTGTTGGTCGATATCACCACAAGACCACACACACACACAGTTACGAAATTGGCTCAGACTGACTTTTATGTCTTTCGACCGCAAACATCATTTCTCTTCACATCTCTACCTCTCCTTGTAGCAGTATGTGCGTGGCTTCAATGGCTGGCGAATGCCAATGGTTTGCTTGTCTTTTTGTCTTATTATACCCACCACCGAAGGATGGGGGTATTTTCACTTTGTCATTCCGTTTGCAACACATCGAAATATCCATTTCCGACACTATGAAGTATATATATTCTTGATCAACGTAAAAATCTAAGACGATCTAGCCATGCCGTCCGTCTGTCTGTTGAAATCACGCAACAGTCTTTAAAAATGGAGATATCGAGTTGAAACTTTTTTGTCCATATAGTTGTTGTCTATAAGCAGGTTAAGTTCGAAGATGGGCTATATCGGACTATATCTTGATAAAGGCCCCATGTAGACCGATCCGCCGATTTAGAGTCTAAGGGCCATAGATCGGTTCAAATTTGGATATAGCTGCCATATAGACCGATCTCTCGATTTAAGATCTTGAGCCCATAAAAGGCGCATTTATTGTCCGATTTTGCTAAAATTTGGGGCAGTGAGTTGTGTTAGGCCCTCCGACGTACTTCTTCAATTTGGCCCTAGTCTGTCCAGATTTGGGTATAGCTGCCATATAGACCGAGATCTCCATTTAAGGTTTTGGGCCCATAAAAGGCGCATTTATTGTCCGATGTCGCCGAAATTTGGGTCAGTGAGTTGTGTTAGGCCCTCCGATGTACTTCTTCAATTTGACCCAGATCTGAGCAGATTTGGATATAGCTGCCATATAGACCGATCTCTCCATTTAAGGTTTTGGGCCCATAAAATGCGTATTTATTGTCCGATGTCGTCGAAATTTGGGACAGTGAGTTATGTTCTGCAATATAGCACAGATCGGTTCAGATTTGGATATAGCTGCCATATAGACTGATCTCTCTCGCATTTATTGTCCGATGTTGCCGAAATTTGGAACAGTGAGTTGTGTTAAGACCTTCGACATTCTTATTCAATTTGGCCCAGATCGATTCAGTTTTGGATATAGCTGCCATATAAACCGATATTGACCAAAGGTGGTTTACATATATACCCGAGGTGGTGGTTAAATTCGAAGATTTATCATATCGGACTATATCGTGGTATATGATATCCCCGTTTAAACTCTAGTACCTATAAAAGGAGTATTTGTTACCTGAGATCAGTGAAATGTTGCATAGTGAGCTGTGTTATGTCCAAGTATGTGTGCCCAGTATAGTCAAGATTGGACCCTATGTGGATATAGCTGCTATATAGACACGAGATTTAAGGCCTTGGATCCCTAAATCCGCACTTTTTACCATATTTTAGCACATAGAGTTGTGTTAGACCCTCAATATCCGAGTCGTGTAGTCTCCATATTTGAATATAGCTTTCATATAGACCAGTCAACCGATTAAAGGTCTATCGGCCATTTAAGACTTATGCGCTGAAATGTGGTGCTGAAAGTTGTATTAGAACCCTACATATATTTCTCGAATATGGTGTAGATCGAACGATATGTAGATATAACTGAAACAGACCAATCTCCAGAATTATGGTCTTGGATCTATAAAGGGTTTCTCTTTGCCGAAATTTAAAATAGTCATTTGAATTAGACTTCTTCACGTCCATGTAGAAAATGGTCCAGTTCGAAGCATAGACCAATTAACTGAATTAAAGTTTTTAATTTCGATAGGATAATTTTTACCGGATTTTTATGTCATTTGTTTTATTTATATATAGCCAAAGTGGTGCGTAGCTAAAGTTCGGCCCGGTCGTACTTAATGCATTTTTGTACCCTCTACTATAGGATCCATCGGTCCAAGCTTTGATATAGCTGCCTTGTAGACCGATCTCGGATCTTAACTCTTGAGCCTTAAGAGGGCGCAATTATTACCCGATTTGGCTGAAATTTTATGTGAAGTGTAGTGTTATGATTTCCAACCACAGTGCCAAGTACGGTTTAAATCGGTTTATAACCCCATATAGCTGTCATATAAACCGATTCCGGATCTTGATTTCTTGAGCCTCTGGAGGACGCAATTCTTATTCGGTGCAACTGAAATTTTGCATAAAGTGTTTTGTTTTTTAATAGCTGTGCTAAATATGGTCTAAATCGGTTCATAAATTCATACGACTGCCATATAAACTTATCTTCAGATTTGACTTCTTGAGCCTTTAGAAGACAAAATTATCACCTGATATTGCTGAAATCATCCGTCTATAGTTTTGTTGTGACTTCCAAAAACCGTGTCAAGTATGGTTCAAATAGATCCATAACCTGATATAAGTAGCTCTCATTTTGCCCATAGAGGTTTGTATCGACTTCCAAAATAACGCTTAGTATGAGCTAAATCGGTTCATAACTTAATATAGCTTTCATATAAACCGATGGCCCGATTTACTTCTTGAGCCTCTAGAGGGCGCAATTAAAATCCGATTTGGTTGATATTTTGAACGTAGTACGGTCCATATCTGTCCAACGAACTTATCCCATGCGATCAATGGAGGAGCTAGTTTTCATATCTTATATAGCTTTCATATAAACCGATCGCCCGACTTACTTCTTGAGCCTCTAGAGGGCGCGATTAAAATCCGATTTGGTTGATATTTTGAACGTAGTACGGTCCATATCTGTCCAACGAACGATCTATGGAGGAGGGTATGTAAGATTCGGCCCGGCCGAACTTAACGGGGTTTTACCTGTTACTTATAAAATTTTACAGGAATTTTTTGAATGCTGCCAAAGTGAAAAGCATGTGGTATTGGGATTAAAGAGCAATTTTATTTTTTTATACCCATAACCGAAGGATGGGGTTATATTCATTTTATCATTCCGTTTGCAATACATGCAAATATCCATTAAGATAATTAGCTGAAATTTTCACTGTTTTTTTTTTGTCCATAGGCAGGTTAAGTTCGAAGATGGGCTATATCGGGCTATATCTTGATATGCAAATGCAAATTTGCCCAAGAAGTTGCAAGGGGCAAACTTCTCACATATCATAGTGACCTATGTTAGGCTTTTTGAAATCCGAGTTCTATATGGTTCCGATCGGTTTAATTTGGATATAGCTGCCATATAGACCAATCTCCCTATTTAACGTCATGGACCTATAAAAGGCGCATTTATTATCCGATTTCTCTGCAATTTGACACCTTGTGGTGCGTTAGGGTAGATTAGGTTAGGTTGAAAAAAGGGTGCGGATGTTAATTCGCCCCATGTCACTATGGACATACAACTGAGCCAGTAATCGGCTTGTTGTGCGCTCTAAATTCGGTGGTGCGTTAGGCTCCTCGACAATTGTTATATTTGGATATAGCTGCCAAATGGACCAATCTCTCCATTTAAGGTCTTGGACCCTTAAAAATCCCATGTGTTATCTGATTTTGTTGAAATTTAGCGCCTATTGACCTATGTTAGGCTTCTCAACATACGTGCTCAATATAGCTCCGATCGGCCCATATTTGGATATAGCTGCCATTTATATCGATATCCCCTTTTAAGTCCTTGGTTCCATAAAATCAGTGCTTTTTATCGGATTTCGCTAAAACTCTGCACAGTAAGCTGTGTTAGGCCATTCGACATCCGTGTTCAATTTGGCTCCATTGGCCTTTATTTGGATACATCTACCATAGGGACCGATCTCTTGATTTAAGGTTTTGAGCTAATAAAAAGCGCATTATTATCCGATTTCGTAAAAATTTTGCGTAGTGGCCTATGGATTTTTGACATCCGCAAACGTTTTGACCGGTTTATAATTGGGTACAGTGCAAAAAATACTAATCGGATCATATTCGGATAAAGCTGCTATGGATTCATAAGAAATGCATTTTTTCACCCGATTATGACGGAAGGTGGTTAACATCTTTAACCACGTGGTGGGTATCCAAGGTTCGTGACGGCCTAACTTAATGACGTTTTACTTGGTATGTTTTAAATTTGAAATATAACATGCGAAGGATGTATTTCTAGTACAGCTAAGCACTCTGGAATATCTGGGATATCTGGAAAGATGTAACCATTTTACAAAACGTAAAAAAAATTCAAATTTGTGCTCGAACATTTTGTATAGAAACACGTCTCTCATATAAATGAGTGCTGTCCAACTAAATTTTAGGCTCCTTGATAAGGGATCGCCTTTCTATAGCTAAGGCCGACCACTCTTCTTCGTAGAGAAGTTTTAACTGGCTGAAAACCTCACACAAATCTCAGCTAAATATTATTCCTGATATTCTCGTCGTGATTTGGAGATGATAGCAAAATGCAGATGGAACTTCAATAACAACGTTAGTTCACTCTCGGTTTTGTCAAAAGATGTAAGTCTTGACTTTTGATTTTTTTTTAATGGTTTCTACTTTTTTTCTTCCGTTTTTGTGTTTTTTAGTTTCTTTCCTTTCGCATATACAAATGTATGCACATACACATACATATAAGTAAGTGCACTTGCCACAATTCGTTTAACAGCATGACTGCAGTAGCATCAGTGTGGTGTATGTGCGCGGGTCGAAGTCGTGCTGAAGGCCCAGATGTCTATAATTTTTGTTGTAGTTATTGCATTAATATCACAGAAGAAGAGTGTGATGTTGTTTTCGCTGTAGTTTCTTGCTCTCATTGATGCTATTATTGTTTTTCTTATTACTCAGGCCATGACAATGAGATACCAACATGACGATACATGAATGGTATGGGTGAATGATGAGAGCAAGCAATTGTTCGTTGGAATGTTATTTTGAGCACACGCTGCTTGGTTGTTTTTCCAGTGGTTAGCTGCAAGCTGTCTTTTGGTTTTGTTTACTTCCATATCATGGGCAATGCTGAAAAACAATTTGACTTTTCTTTGTCATTATAACACAATCGCTTTGGAGGATGGTTTACACGGCCAAGGAATTTAGATAATGTGGCATACTTTTAGGCGATATTTTTTTAATAGAGAGAATATGGAAGGTGTTAGGAACATTTTTATAATCAATGGTATCAAAAATAAACAAAGTCAAGTAGATTAATTTAAGCCCATCTAGATTTATTCAATGCTAGTGTTAAGTTAGGTTAGGTTTAAGTGTCAGTCTGCCATCAGACTCACTTAGATGTTTTCGTTCATTGTGATACCACAGGAAAAGAAGAAGGAAGATGCCTTCTAGTTCCTACCGTTGAATCATCTGAATCGCTTTAAAAAGCCCGATAACTTGCAAAAGTTCACATCCGCTAAATCAGACAGGTTCTCAAAGAAATGAGAACCTTAAGTGGAAAATAGAACCTTCTGACTGCTGGTGCGGTACACACACAAAGAAGGTGTTCTATAGTCTCTTCTTCTTCGATGTCTTTACATCTTCTGTAAAAGTCTTTGCTGGCAACCTTCAGTCTGTCAGCATGTTTTCCGATTAGACAGTGACCTGTCATGACGGACAATGACTGAGACATCTGTTCTAGCCACTAACAGCAAAGCGGTAGACCTCTTCGAGTCTAGATTAGGCCACATAGTTTTGGAATGCTTACAGCCCCCTCTTTGTGACCATCTATCATTAGTTGTCCTTCGGTCTGGTTATGAAAACTTAACTTACGTGTCGCTTGAGGCATACCCACAAATTGCAGTATCCCTGGAATGTGTAGGGTAGTTCCTAGTCTCGCAAGCTCTTCCGGTTTAGAATTTTCTGGGACATCTCTGTGGCCCGGCACCCAGAACAGGTGAATTTTGAACTGTTCCGCCATCTCCGCGAGAGATTTGCGACAGTGGAGGGCGGTTTTTGTGTTAAGAAATACGTTCTACAGGGATTAAATGGCTGCCTGGCTGTCTGAAAAGATGTTTATGCCAATCGTCGTAATGACATTAGCCGTTCCACTACATCCTTAATTGCAAGAATCTCCGCTTGATACACACTGCAGTGGTCGGGTAACATTTTCGATATGAAAAGTTCTAGATCTTAAGAGTACACCCCAAAGCCTACCTGGTCGTCTAGTTTGGAACCAAATGTATAGAAGTCTAGGTAACTTCTATTACCAGGGATATCGTTGTTCCAATCGGTTCTATCAGGAATAGTGGTACAGTACTTTTTATCAAAAAAACAGCTCAGATAGGGTGTAATCCATACTGCCTGGAACATCGGAGTCTTTACAAGGCGCAATGTTTGTCCGAATCTTGTGAAATTTTGCATGCAGTATTCTATTACGACTTCAACACCTGTGCCCATTACGTACCAAGACTTTCTATAACCTGACTATAATCCGGCCTCTCAATAATCATTGTTCGTTTTCTAGAAGTTTTAATTTTTGTTGGTTTGATAGGAGATTGATTTGTAGAGTAATATTATGCCCATCAATTAATTTTATTTTGCATAATTTTCAGCAGAATCCATGGTGGTGGGTTCCCAAGATTAGTCCCGGGCGAACTTAGCCCGTTTTCACTTTTTTGATTGTTTCCAAACTTACAGAAAAAGATTTTCCAGTAGAGGTGCTAGTTGCGTTTGAGGGCAATCTTGAGGAGTTCATACTACAAACAGGGTATCGAAGTCATTGAAAATCTCTGAAAAATGTGTGTCTAGCCAAAAGACGATTATGTTGAGAAATAATGAAAAATTTTCGCAAGTGTGTTGTGTTTTGTTTATTCGATGGGATACTCGTAAGAAGACGTTAAAGCTGATTTTTATACCCTACACCAAAGGATGGGAAATATTCGTCTAAGACCCCATAATGCATATATATTCTTGATCGTCATGACATTTTAGGTTGAACTAGCCATGTCTGTCCGTCCGACCGTCTGTCCTTTCGTCCATCCGTCAGTCTGTCGAAAGCATGTTAACTTTCGAAGGAGTAAAGGTAGCCGCTTGAAATTTTGCTCAAAATTCTTCTTATTAGTGTAGGTCAGTTGGTATTGTAAATGGGCCATATCGGTCCATGTTTTTATATAGCTGCCATATTAACCCATTTTGGGTCCTGACTTCTTGAGCTTTTAGTATGGCCCAAATCGGTTCATAACCTGATATAGGTGCTATATAAACCGTTCTTGGATCTTAACTTATTGAGCCTCTAGACGGCGCATTTCTTGTCCGATTTGACTGAAAAATTTCACGTGTTGTTTTTGTATCACTTCCAACAACAATGCAAAGTATGGTTTAAATCGGTCCATAACCTGATATAGCTGCCATATAAACCTATCTTGGATCTTGACTTCTTGAGCCTCTAGAGGGCGTAATTCCAATCCGATTTGGCTGAAATTTTGCACGTAGTGTTTTGATATAACTTCCAAGAAATGTGCTAAGTATGGTTTTAATCGGTTCATAACCTGGTATAGGTGCCATATAAACCGATCTAGGGTCTTGACTTCTTGAGCTTTTAGAAGGCGCAATTCCTATCCGATTTGGCTGTAATTTTGCATGTGGCGTTTTGGTATCACTTTCAACATTTGTGCGAAGTATGGCCCAAATCGGTTCATAACCTGATATAGCTGCCATATAAACCGATCTTGGGTCTTGACTTCTTCAGCCTCTAGAGGGCGCAATTCTTGTCCGATTTGACTGATATTTTGCACAAAGTGTTTTGATATCACTTTCAACAACTGTGCGAAATATGGTTCTAATCGGTCCATAACCTGATATAGCTGCCATATAAAACGATCTTGGGTCTTGACTTCTTGAGTCTCTCGAGGGCGCAATTCTCATCCGATTTGGCACAAATTTTGTACAACGGCTCCTCCCATGGCCTTCAATATTACGTGTGTAATATGGTCAGAATCGATCTATAGCTTGATACAGCCCCCATATAAACCGGACTCCCGATTTTGCTTTTTGAGTCCCGCATCGGACTATAACTTGATATAGCTCCTCCTCCTTCCCCTTCTCCTTTTCCTTCTCCTTCTCCTTCTCCTCCGATCTTATTCATTATTGTTTGTTTGTCTAAAAAGAGTTACTGTGCAAAGAGCTCGATAGATTCGATTCATGGTGGAGGGTATATAAGATTCGGCCCGGCTGAACTTAGCACGCTTTTACATGTTATGGTTAGACACGATCTAGGCTCACTGTTATCATTGACGTTTGTTTTATTGTGATATAACATATGCTGTTATTGAAAATCGGTTCTGCCATTTTCGAAGCGGTTTATAATATTTTTAATAATCTTCGCCATAGGATGTGGGTATACTAATTTCGTTATTCCGTGTATAACACCCCGAAATATTCGTCTAAGTCCCAATTAGGGGAATATATTCTTGATCGTCGATCTAGCAATGTCCGTCCGTCTGTCGAAACCACACCAACTTTCGAAGTAGCAAAGCTAGGAGCCCGAAATTTTGCGTTTATTCGCATAAACGCAAAATTTCGCAAAATAGATACTTCTTACTAATGTAAGTCGGTTGGGATTGCGAATGGGCCAAAATAGTCCAGGATTTGATATAGCTCCCAAATAAGCCGTTCTTCCGAATATATTTCTTGAGTTTCTAGGGGACGTAATTCCTATCCGATTTGCGTAAAATTTTACAAGAGGACTTTTTCTATGAACTCCAATAGATGAGTCATGTATGCTTCTAATCGGTTCAAACCCTGATATAGTATCCACATAAACCCATCTTCTGAATATACTTCTTGAGCCTCTAGAGGGCGCAATTCTTATCGAAGCATATACAAAATTCATAGTCATTTCTTATTATGACCTCCCATTATCCTTTTTAGTTTCTACATATGAAGAGAAACCGTCCAAAGAACTTGTTTTGGCTATAAAGGTATACCGGGCAAAGAACTTGACAAATACGATCCAAGGGTTTATAAAATTCAACTCGGCCGAACTCTTTACGTTTTGTTTCGATTTGCAGTTTTCTCTCATAAATGGTTTTGAATATTTTAGGTATTTCCAGTTAGTTAAAAACATAAAAATTTTCTACAAGCCCCTCGTATCACCATGATGATAGCAAAATACCATACTCAATTTCGACGTTGTATAAGACCACAACACAATACAATTGCAGTGCTAAGAGATATTTCCCACCATTAAAAGAAACTGCACTGAACAAAGAAGGCCACATTGGAGAAAAAGCATTGAAAGTTGTTGATATATTTGATATTTTTATTAATGAAATAAAATTTGGGGGATTTTCGACCAACATCCTTTACCATGAACCATGGTTTTAAACCCCCAGGTCAGCAACATGGATACGCTGCAGCATCCTGAAAGCGGATTACCCAAGAGAACGCACATGACTCGCATGTTATTTTTTGGCCAAATGAAAGACAATGAATTAACACCAAAACAATGGCCAACAAGTAACAATACCGAGGACAAAATAATGTTTCCACATTTGTTTTGGTTGCTCAATGCCATGCATGGTCTGGGGTTTTTGCTTGCTCATGAAAGTAATTGCATTTATAGCATTGCATTTGAGTTTCCGTTCTTTGACTTAAATGGATGTTGGGGAATAATTATTCTTCTATGGAGGGAGAAATGCTATATGGGATTGCCAAATAATCTCGTTTTGATAGTTTGCCCTGCGAAAAAGAGCAATGAATGAAATGAAAACCAACAGGGACAGGAGAGCGGAAAAGAGATTTTAAATATATAATGGATTAGAATTTACAAAGCTTTGAAGAAAATATATTTCAAGGCCCTATTATGGCAGATTTTTATCTCTTAGAACTTTCTGTGTGACATCAAAATTTGTCTCTACTTTCCTGAAAACGTTTTTATGAATTGTGAAGTTCTTTAATTAGCATCGAATTTTGATTTTAGATCTAATAAAATCTTCAATGAACCAAAACACCTCATGTATGCACACATACACACACAAAGACATCAGCTATATTGTGCATATGTATGTATGGCTTAAGCTCAATTGGATAAAGTCATCACAGATTTTGTTAACACACTTGAAACAAGTTTTACGTTTCAACTTTATGATGACAATCTCTCCGCCTCTCTTGCTCTTCCCTTTCCTCAATGAACTATAAGACAAACTAAAAGAACAAAGGTTTGCAACGACATGCCTGTATATGTGGCTGTGTATGACAGTATGCTGTGATTGAGGTTGTAAATCTTTTTTTGGTGCTGGCTGCAGTTTTGAACACACATTCCATTTCATTTACACTTTCATGTCAAAGTTGCAAACAGGAATCTATGGAATTTCCACCATAGAACCTTTGAACAACACAATCTTTGCCATGTGCCGTGTAAATTGTGAATGTGTTTATTCGTTCGGCATCGTATAGATGTAGGAGGTAAAGCTAGTTCTGGATGTTCTATAGTATGCCCTTGTTGTAAGTAGTTGGCAAAAATGCCATCGTATGGCATGAACTTTATGATGTTATAAGCAGAAGTTATGTCATAAACTTCATGAACAATAAAAACTGTTGATTTCTAGTTTTCACAACTTTATGCTCTGGGAAATAACATTGTTGGCTTTGTTATCCTTGTGATGGATGTTGGCGTAAAGGAGAGTAAAAGTTGATGACATACTTGGTGAAAAAGGAGGGACAGAAACTTAAATCTTATGAGGTGTTGAGTTGAAATTTCAATAATTCCAAAACATTATTATTTATTGATTTATATTTTTAATATCAACCACCATAGGATGGTAGGGCAGAGGACAAAACATTTGCAGCTACCAAAGAAATTAAAAAAAAAAAAAAAGAAAAAAGGCATTAAGTTCGGCCGGGCTGAACTTTGGATACCCACCACCTCGGGTATATATGTAAACACAATTTCGTCACAATCCGATGAAAATTGGATAACTTATGCACCCAAATTCGGCACGGACATTGAGTGGCCTTATAAATTTTAGTCACTGTTGAATAAATATAGTCCGATCTAAACCATATTTAATCAGATGTTGGTAGGCCTAAAACTACTCACTGTTTCAAATTTAAGCGAAATCGGTTAAAAAAAAGCTTTTATGGGCTTTAGACCCCTTATCGGGAGATCGGTCTATATAGCAGCTATATCTAAATATATTCCTATCTGAACTATATTTAAGTCAGATATTGGTCGGCCTAAGAATACTCACTGTTTCAAATTTCAGCGAAATCGGATCCTTTATCGGCAGATCAGTCTATATGGCAGCTAAATCTAAATATAGTCCGATCTGAACCATATTTGGGTCAGATGTTAAGAGGCGTAAAACTACTCAATGTATGAAATTTCAGCGAAATCGGTTAAAAAATAAAGCTGTTATATGCTTTGGACCCTCTATCTGGGGATCAGTCTATATGGCAGCTATATCTAAATATAGTCCGATCTAAACCATATTTGGGTCCTACAGGGTGGCTGATGAAAGCCGCTACCAAAAAAAAATGTAATAACTTTTTTTCTATTTAATAATAATAATTTAATAATTAATTTAATTAATTAATTAATTAATTTAATTAATAATAATTTAATAATTAATTTAATAATTTAATTTAACATGAATAAAAGAAAAATGTATTCCATACACCGAAAAAAAAATGTAGCAATATTCATCATTGTAGCAATATTCATCAGCCACCCTGTATGTTAGGAGGCCTAAAAATACTCACTGTTTCAAATTTTAGCGAAATCAGTTTAAACAAGTAAAAGCGTGCTAAGTTCGGCCGGGCCGAATCTTATATACCCTTCACCATGGATCGCATTTGTCGTGTTCTTTTCCCGGCATCTCTTCTTAGGCAAAACAGGATATAAGAAAAGATTTGCTCTGCGATTAGAGCGATATTAAGATATGGTCCGGTTTGCACCACAATTAAATTATATTTATGTTGGAGACCTGTGTAAAATGTCAGCCAATTCGAATAAGAATTGCGCTTATTGTGGGCTCAAGAAGTAAAATAGAGAGATCGATTTATATGGGAGCTGTATCGGGCTATAGACTGATTCAGACCATAATAAACACGTATGGTAATGGTCATGAGAGAATCCGTCGTACAAAATTTCATTCAAATCGGATAAGAATTGCGCCTTCTAGAGTTTCAATAAGTCAAGACCCAAGATCGGTTTATATGGCAGCTATATCAGGTTAGGAACCGATTTGAACCATACTTGGCACAGTTGTTAGATATCATAACAAAATACTACGTGCCAAAATTCATTCCAATCGGATAAGAATTGCGCCCTCTAGAGGCTCAAGAAGTCAAGACCCAAGATCGGTTTATATGGCAGCTATATCAGGTTATGAACCGATTTGAACCATACTTGGCACAGTTATTGGATATCAAAAGAAAACACGTCGTGCAAAATTTCATTCCTATCGGATAAGAATTGCGCACTCTAGGGGCTCAAGAAGTCAAGACCCAAGATCGGTTTAAATGGCAGCTATATCAGGTTATGAACCGATTTGAACCATACTTGGCACAATTGTTGGATATCATAACAAAACACGTAGTGCAAAATTTCATCCCAATCGGATAAGAATTGCGCCCTCTAGAGCCTCAAGAAGTCAAGACCCAAGATCGGTTTATATGGCAGCTATATCAAAACATAGACCGATATGGCCCATTTACAATACCAACCGACCTACACTAATAAGAAGTATTTGTGCAAAATTTCAAGCGGCTAGCTTTACTCCTTCGGAAGTTAGCGTGCTTTCGACAGACAGACGGACGGACGGACAGACGGACGGACATGGCTAGATCGACATAAAATTTCACGACGATCAAGAATATATATACTTTATGGGGTCTAAGACGAATATTTCGAATAGTAACAATCAGAATGACGAAATTAGTATACCCCATATCTTATGGTGGAGGGTATAAAAATAAAGCTTTTATTGGCTTCATACCCTTTATCGAGAGATCGGTATATATAGCAACTATATATAAATATAGTCTGATATGGACCATAATTGGGTCAGATGTCGGCAGGCCTAAAACTACTCACTGTCGAGTTCTCTTCCCGGCATCTCTTCTTAGGCAAAACAGGATATAAGAAAAGATTTGCTCTGCTATTAGAGCGATATCAAGATATGGTCCTGTTTGGACCACAATTAAATTATATGTTGGAGACCTGTGTAAAATGTCAGCCAATTCGAATAAGAATTGCGCTCTTTGTGAGCTCAAAAAGTAAAATAGAGAGATCAATTTATATGGGAGCTGTATCGGGCTATGGTCCGATTCAGATCATAATAAACACGTATGTTGATGGTCATGAGAGAATCCGTCGTACAAAATTTCAGGCAAATCGGATAATAATTGCGACTTCTAGAGGCTCAAGAAGTCAAGATCCCAGATCGGTTTATATGGCAGCTATATCAGGTTATGAACCGACTTGTACTTTATTTGCCATAGTTGTTGAAAGTAACAATAAAAAACGTCTTGCGAAATTTCAGCCAAATCGGATAGGAATTGCGCCGTCTAGAAGCTCAAGAAGTCAAGTCCCCAGATCTGTTTATATGACAGCTATATCAGGTTATGAACCGATTTTTACCATATTTGGCACAGTTGTTGGATATCATAACAAAATACTACGTGCCAAAATTCATTCAAATCGGATAGGAATTGCGCCTTCTAGAGGCTCAAGAAGTCAAGACCCAAGATCGGTTTATATGGCAGCTATATCAGGTTATGAACCGATTTGAACCATACTTGGCACAATTGTTGGATATCATAACAAAACACGTAGTGCAAAATTTCATCCCAATCGGATAAGAATTGCGCCCTCTAGAGCCTCAAGAAGTCAAGACCCAAGATTGGTTTATATGGCAGCTATATTAAAACATAGACCGATATGGCCCATTTACAATACCAACCGACCTACACTAATAAGAAGTATTGGTCAAAATTTCAAGCGGCTAGCTTTACTCCTTCGGAAGTTAGCGTGCTTTCGACAGACAGACGGACGGACGGACGGACGGACGGACATGGCTAGATCGACATAAAATGTCGCGACGATCAAGAATATATATACTTTATGGGGTCTCAGACGAATATTTCGAGTAGTTACAAACAGAATGACGAAATTAGTATACCCCCCATCTTATGGTGGAGGGTATAAAAATGAAGCTATTATAGGCTTTGGACCCTTTATCTGGCGATCAGTCTATATGCCAGCTATACCTGAATTTAGTCCGATTTGATCCATATTAAGGTCAGATATCAGGAAGCTTGTATAAGAGTTCTACGGACCTGAATCATATATAATCCAGACCAGCCCTTTAGTGGAATTTGAAGAAAATAGGATGATTAGTACATCCACGGTGTAGTGTATCCAAAGTTTTTCATGTCATTTTACAACCTCCACCACAGGATGGGGGTTTACTAATTCAGTCATTCCGTTTGTAACACCTCGAAATATGCGTTTAAGACCCCATAAAATATATATATTCTTGATCTTCATGACATTTTAAGTCGATCAAGTCATGTCCGCCCGTCCGTCTGTCTATCGAAAGCACCATTTAAACTGGTCTGGGATCTTGACTTCTTGAGCCGCTAGATGGCACAAGTCATATCTGATTTGGCTGAAATTTTGCATGAGGTGTTAAGTTATAACTTCCAACAACTGTGTCACATATAGTTCAAATCGGTCTATAACCAGATTTAGCTGTCATATAAACCTATCTGGGGTCTTGACTTCATGAGTATCTAAAAGACGCAATTTCTATCCGATTTGGCTGAAATTTTGCATGAGGTGTTTTATTACGACTTCCAACGATTGTGCCACATATGGTTCAAATCGGTCCATAATCTGATATAGCTGCCAAATGAACCGATCTTGGGTCTTGACATCTTGAGCCACTATAGGATGCAATTCCAATCCGATTTGGCTGAAATTTTGCACGAGGTGTTTTATTACGTGGCAACAATTGTGCCACATATGGTTCATATCGGTCCATAATCTGATAAAGCTGTCATACAAACCGATTTTGAATCGGGACTTCTTGGGCCACTAGAGGGCGCTAATATTATCCGATTTATCTGAAATTTTGCATGAGGTGTTTTGTTATGACTTTCAACAACTGTGCTAAGAATAGTTGAAGTCGGTCCATAACCTGATGTAGCTGCCATATAAACCGACATGGGATCTTGACTTCTTCGGCCACTAATGGGCGCAAGTAATATCCAATTTGGCTGAAATTTTGTACAATGGCTTCTCCCATGACATTTAACACACGTGTCGAATATGACATGAATCGGTTTATATCCAAATACAGTTGCCCTACAAACCGGCCTCCCTATTTTACTTCTTCAGCACCTAAAGTGCGCAATTCTTACTAGATTTGGATGAAATTTTACACAATGACATCTACAATGGTCTCCAAAATTCAATTCAATTATGGTTCGAAATGAACCATAACTTGATATTGTTCCAATAACATGGCAATTCTTTTCTTTTATTCTTTGTTTGCCTAAAAAGAGATACCGTGGAAAGAGCTCGACAAATGCGATCCATGGTGGAGGGTATATTAGATTCGGCCCGGCCGTACTTTGCACGCTTTTACTTGTTTTCGTTTATCTTTGTTCACACAAGGGTAGAGGAAATGAAATCCACCGCAGCATAGTACCTGGTACAGCGGCAAAAACTTGGAAAAAACGCATCCTTTTTGCTTCGGCTACCAGGTATCACCGTTCGATTATAGACGGATACCCCTGACTACAAACCATAGAACGTCAACGTGGCTGCATAACACCCTGACGTTTGGGTACCCTTTACAGTGGAGCATCGATGCCATCTGTAGCAGGAGGGAGAGATGATAGTCCCATGCGTAAGAAGATTCCATTTAAATCCCTACTGTTCGAGAATGACATTTGGTTCCACTGTTTCTCTAGCGATCGCGTGTGGGGTAGAAGCTGGTGACCAATCGACAATCGCAATGTTCGATATTTTCGATATTTCTTTTAATGAATATCGATAGTATCGATACTGTCGTTAATTTTCCATCAAATATGTTTCATACAAAAATGAGAAGTAACCAGTAAGGAAAGGCAAAAGTCGGGCGGGGGCGACTATATAATACCCTACACCACCGATAATATGTACTTTGTTCAATACATGGAACCTATGTTGAAATCTATTCACACTTTAATTTTGCATACCTATTGAAATATTAAATAGAAATTTGTAAGATTTTCTTAAGCTACTAAAGGGCCATATCGGATGAAAGATATATGTCGGAACTATATCTAAATCTGGATCGACTTTGATGAAATTTTTCACACGTATTGGGACGTTAAATAAAATGTCTCGTGCGAAATTTTGTAAAGATCGGACAAAAATTGTGGCTTCTTCGGTCTTAAAACCCCATATCGGATGAAAGATATATATGGGAGTTATATCTGAATCTGGACCGATTTTGACAAATGTTATAATACCCCGTACCACAGTGGTGGTGTAGGGTATAAAAATCAGGAAATCAATTCATAGAAGTAAAGTCAAGGCTTATACAGAATGCAACCAAATTTGATTAGTCAGTTTGAAGTCATAAAGGAAATCATTGTACAAAATTTTAACCCAATCGTATGAAAATTGCGCCCTCTATAGGCGCATTTTATCTTATCGTATCCATTAAGGGTCGGATCGTTTATTTTTCTTCAATTTTGTAGAAAAGTTAACTGCCGATAGTATCAATAGCAAAAATTTCAATCGGTTTTCAGACATAAAATAAAATATCGATAGCATCGATAATATTGTACTACGGTATTTTGCCAGCTCTAGTGTGGGGACAGTACTATAGGTGAAGGAAAATCTCATTATTTCTCTGCTGTGAGGAGTTAGCTTTAGGTCACAGCAAAACAATTTTGCAAATCGGATCACATATGAAGATTTGGCAGCCCCAAAATTTTTACGAAATTCCGAGGTGCCCATCTTTAGGGACCTGCTAAGAGACGCCTCGACGTCTCGATAACACCTCAACTCTAACCATTTCGAATTCCAAAGAACTATCTCTATACGTAGGCGCCCGCCCCGGTAGCCGAGTTGGTAGCGTGCTTGGATTGCTAGTGTGGGGTCATGGGTTTGATTCCCACACGAGGCCTTGGTCTTTTGCTAATGTCTGTAAAGAACTACCACTTTAACCTAACCTATCTCCTCCCATACTTAAATTGCTGATTTTTTCCTATTTGTTCGATTCTATTCTAGAGTGCGTCGGAATTTTAAGTGGCTAAAAGAGGGTTTAGCCTCAACGTTGCGGCAAGATTGTAACCTCAGTAGTGGTTTTCGTTCTCTATCTTCAAAGCTTTGAGTACCATTATGTTCTGACCGACCGGCGTGTAAGTTATTGGGGTTTTTTTCCTGAGTCGATTGGCTCCTCAGGCTTCCTTCCAGTGACTTTCATTTGAGTCCCTTCATGTTTGTTTGGGGTGTTGTTTGGGAGTGGGGCGATCTCCACACACTTGGCCCAGAATCTGAATGCTAAATTTGTACCTAACTCATATTTGAGAAATCCGGTGTTGACGTTATTGCGGTCTCTGAGACATGGTTTCAACCAGATTATGGGAATAGACTGGTATCCATAGATGGTTATAGGTTTTTAAGATCCGATCGGAATGGCAGAGGTCACATCCATTTCACATCCATTGCTTCGTCTAGTTCAACAGACAAAGTTGAATATATTTTTGCCGAACTTCACTGTTTGCGTAGAAAAGTTCTGTAGTCGTAAATTTCAAGAAGCATTGAACACGAAAGGTACTTGGACACATATTAAGTCAATTGGAATAGGAAGTGATAATGCATCAATTGATAGACATGTTGATTTAGATGAGATTAATAGGAGTTTCTTAAACATATCTTTTCGTAAGCCAAACGTACATTTCTACGACAGTGAATTTAGTAACGTAAACCATAGTAGTAACAACACCTCACCAGACCTACGTTTTGATCTTGGGCGTTTTGAACAAAGCGATATGCCATTGGTTCTGATGGTATTGACCCAAGGTTTTTTAGGATAATTCTACTCTTTATTCTTCCGTATATGTGCCATCTTATTAACAATATTATTTTAAGGAGTTGCTATCCACAGTCTTGGAAACGGGCAAGGATAGTCCCAATACCCAAGAATAACCAGTAATTTAGGCCAATAGCAATACTTTCATACGTCTCTAAGATATTTGAGACTCTAGTCAACCGGAAAATATCAGAATATATTGCGAATAATTCGCTGCTAACAGATTTTCAATCTGGTTTCCGGCCAAAGCACAGTTGCACTACTGCAATTTGAAAGTAGTTGAAGATGTAAGGAGTGATATTGACAGCGATAAAGTAACCTTTCTTGTTCTTTTAGATCATTCGAAAGCATTTGATTCCGTTGATCCCAATATACTTTGCCTTAAACTGAAACATTTATTTAAATTTTCTGAAAGAAGAACGGATTTTATATATTCCTATCTTTCGAATAGAAGCCAATCGGTATGTGTTAATAGCCGGTGTTCTAGTTATCTTCCAGTCTCAAGAGGTGTTCCACAGAGGTCTGTATTGGGCCCACTCATTTTTTTCTTTATAAAGCAATGACCTTCCTGGACAGTTCCGCAACTGTGGTATTCATATGTATGCCGACGACGTACAGCTGTATATGAGCTCCGCCATCGAGAGGCTGATCGATGGCGTACTTCGACTAAATAATGACTTGGATAGGATAAACACATGGGCAAACGCTAACGGACTATTTTTGAATCCAACAAAGTCAAAGTGCCTTGTAATTGGTAGGAATCGGGTGACAATGCCGCCTAATCTTGATGTGGAAATTGCTGGAGCCCCAATTGAGATTGTTTCATCTGCAAGAAACCTTGGTTTGGAGTTTGATGATAGACTTTCATGGAAGAATCATGTCAGTATGACAGTGGGCAGGACCTACGGCGTTTTACTAAACTTATATATCAGTCGACAGTATACCCTTTTGTCAATAAGAATGCTTTTGGCTAGGACATTTATTCTGCCAAAACTATTATACTCTTGCGAGATTTTTACACGTGGCTTTTAACGATGTCGGGAGATACATTTTTGGTTTGCGGGTATCTGATTTTGCCAGACAAGTATATGGTGTCTCATTTAACTCGTTCCTTAAGATACGTTCGTTGCAAATGATTCACAAGATAATTTATACCAATGAACCGTCATATCTGGCTTCTGTACTGCGTTTTCCCAACTCTACAAGAGGTAAACAAGTAATACAAATACGTCATCAATATCGTGTATCTGAACAACAGTTCTTTCTTAATGCTATACGTCTCTGTAATAATCTTCCCAATAGTATTCAAATTATAAGTAATGAACGACAGTTTTAAATCTTTGATTTATAATCATTTTAATTAATTATTTGTTTTTGTTTTTTTATAGCTATTTATTAATTTATTTTATCAGTAACTTTGACTAAATTTTAAATATTTTGTACCAATTATTGTTCTATTTAAATGAAACTATTGAACTCATTGTATTTATCAATTTTTTTATCATAATAAAATACAAATACATGAAACTATTATTTGAGTTCCATATTACCCCTTTTGGATTTCTATTTAGTTTGGGTGGAGGTTTATCCCCCCAGAGACGTTGTGTCAATTGTTGATATCAAATTTGTGTTCATATCTTGAATTCCTTTGGTTTTCCTTAACCACAGTCAATGCCGATTTTAGTTAATTTCTTTGATCTTATCTTAATTTAAAATTTTTTTCATGCTTTATTTGAACACCCTCTCAATTTACTTTCAAATATCATCACTTGAAGTATTTCCACAGGTAAAAGGAGAAAGTTGGAGATTTTTAATTTTCTAAATTTGTTCAGATACACGTTTATTTAACTGATTAAATTTTCTGCAAACATTTCAGTTCCTCTTGATTAATTATTTTTAGTGGTTTGAAAAATTAAAAATAGGCAGAGTTGCAAACAATTTCAGAATTTTTAGTTTCATTTGACTACATTTCTGCTATTGAAAATTACATATTTTATAAAGGGGCATTAGACAAGCCAAATATGAAATATATGAGAAAATTTCTAAACTTTCAACGTTAAGACCAATGACTACAAACAAGCTAAGTTCGGGCGGGCCGAATCCTGGGAAGCCACCACCATAGATTCTTCTAAAAATTATAACATATGAATATAGTTGAAGGCTACTTGTGTACTTTAAGTAGCAAGAAGAAGTTAAATAGGAAGAACGGATAATATATTGTAGGAGCTGTATCATGCTATAGACCGATTCAGACCATATTTAGCTCGTATGTTGAAGTTCACGGGAGAATCCGTTGTACAAAATTTTAGACAAATCGGATAATAATTATTCCCTCTAGAGGCTCAAGAACTCAAAATCCAAGATCAGTTTATTATATGACGGCTATATCAAGTTATGGACCGATTAGAACCATACTAAGTGCAGTTGCTGGAAGTCATAACCAAATACGTGATGCCAAATTTCAGCCAAATCGGATAGGAATTGAGCCCTCTAGAGGCTCAGGAATTAAATAGGGAGAGAGGTTTATATGGGAGCTGTATCAGGCTATAGACTGAAGGTTGAAGGTTGTAGGAGAAGCCGTTGTACAAAATGTTAGCCAAATCGGATAATAATTACGCTCTCTAGAGGATTAAGAAGTCAAGATCCCAGATCGGTTTATATGACAGCTATATCAGACTATGGACTGATGTGAACGGTACTTAACACAGTTACAAATCGTAAAAAAACACGTAGTGCCAAATTTCAATCAAATCGGATAGGAATTGCGCTCTCTAGAGACTCAAGAAGTCAAGATCCCAGATCGGTTTGTATTGGGTTGCCCAAAAAGTAATTGCGGATTTTTCATATAGTCGGCGTTGACAAATTCTTTCACAGCTTGTAACTCTGTAATTGCATTCTTTCTTCTGTTAGTTATCAGCTGTTACTTTTAGCTTGCTTTAGAAAAAAGTGTAAAAAAAGTATATTTGATTAAAGTTTATTCTAAGTTTTATTAAAAATGTATTTACTTTCTTTTAAAAAATCCACAATTACTTTTTGGGCAACCCAATATTACAGCTATATAATATTAAGGACCGATTTCCACCATACTTAGCACAGTCATAACGAAACACTTCATGCCAAATTTCAGCCAAATCGGATAGGAATTGCGCTTTCTAGAGACTCAAGATATCAAAATCCAAGATCGGTTTATATGGCAGCTATATCAATACATGGACCCATATGGCCCATTTACAATCCCAAAGGACCTACACTCATAGGAGGCATTTGTGCAAAATTTCAAGCGGCTAGCTTTACTCCTTCGAAAGTTAGTGTGCTTTCGACAGACAGACGGTCGGACGGACGGACATGGCTAGATCGACTTAAAATCTCCCGTCGATTAAGAATATATGTACCTTTGGGGTCTTAGACGAATATTTCGAGAATTTACAAACAGAATGACGAAATTAGTATACCCCTATCCTATGGTAGAGGGTACTAACAACATCCGTGCTACTTACAACATCTTTAATCTTTACCGTGCTACTTACAACATCTTTAATTGTTTTCTAAGTCACGCCCCTTAGTTGCTTCATGTCTGGTATTGTGTCCCCATCCAAGTGCAGGTATTTGTGACATGGGAAATGCTCCAACGTTTCATCATATTCACGCATGCTCTACACATTCTATCGCTTGCCGCACCGATTTCACATAAGTGAGCTCGTAGTCCTGTGATACCGAAAGCTTTCTAAACCTCCTTCCCACTTCCTTTCAGTAATAGCCTTGTCTTCTCACGATCTGGATCTCCTCATAGGATTTCGCCGTTCTACCGACCGTTTTGCTGTTCCACAGGGTTACATGCGCATTCGTCGCCCGTGCCCTTAACTCGGACTACGTCGAGTCCGAGTTTATTAACGGCAGCCTGGATCTCCCCATAGTATTTTCGCAGTTCTACCGACCGTTTTGCTGTTCCACAGGGTTACATGCGCATTCGTCGCCCATGCCCTTAACTCGGACTACGTCGAGTCCCGGCCCGGCACCCAAACGATGCGGATTTTGCCACTCTCAGAGCGGGCGTTAGTGTCCTTCTTATACTACAAGACTGTTCGTAATCTTAACGTCCTGGTTGTTGTTGCCGTTATGACTTGTTTACTGTCCGTAAAAATGTTCATACTTGACGTTCTCGTGTTAACAACTCACCACCTCTCGTATTCCGTGATCGCCAGGATCTCCGCCTGCAGGACCGTATTATGGTCAGGCAGTCTAAAACAGATCTCAGTCCCTGGGTTCTCAATGTAGACCCCCAGGCCAACTCTGTCCTCTAGTTTTGATCCATCCGTGTAACATGATCTTCCAGATGGATATACTATGGTGGTGGTAGTAAATACGCCGGGACCTCTACTAAATTTCCCATGAACATTCCATTAAGGAACAGGGGATACTTCTGTCATATCAATAAGTGCTAGTCCAATTACTCTTTAAGCTCAATGATAATTGGCCTTCCTTTTTATTGTCGAGTCCGAACGGCGTACCGAATAGCTACAGCACTTTGTAGAGATGTTTTAACATGGCTGGATACATCACAAATGTAGCCAGCATTAGTAAGGGGAAGCCACTGCTGAAAAATTTTCCGATTTTCACGCCAGGATTTGAACTCAGGCGTTCGGCGTCATAGGCGGACATGCTAACCTATGAGCCACGGTGGCCTCCGGGACTAACATTTGTTTACCCACTTCAGTGGTCATACTTATTTCTTATCAAAATGTCGTCTATATAGGGTGAAAATGGAAATGCTTAAAATTTTGTTGCAATGGGATATAGGGCACCAAAATCTTTATATAGGCCAATCACGACCAACATGTCAAGGGATCCAAAACGAACACATTGTTTCAAGTTTCGCCCGAACGCCATAAGAAAACCGAATAATATAATCAAATCAAAGCGATCTTAGAAAATATACCCCAAATTTGGGATGCTTTTGCATTATGAAAAATGACCCCAAAACAAATGCACCACAAAACACGTAAGATCTTTTTAAGTTCGGCCGTGCTGAACTTTTGATTCCCATCACCATGGATAATCAACCATCCTCATATCATCTCCATAGTAATAAACAAATGGGGGCTTGTCTGGATCATATTTGATTCAGGTCCCAAGAACTCTTATACAAGTCACAGTTTTAGCGAAATCGAAATAAATTGGAAGATCGGTCTATATGGCAGCCATACCTAAATATAGTTTGATCTGCACTGCATGTTGGTCGGATGAAGGGAGGATTTATTCGAGTCAATGAGTCAAATTCCAGTGAAATCGGTAATGAATGCAGCTATTATGGGCTTAAAACCCTTAATAGGCAGACCAGTCTATATGACAGCTTTATCTGAATAAAGACCGATTTGAACCATACTTGAGTCGGATATCGGGAGGCTTTATTCAACAAACTATTTCAAATTTCAGTGAAATCTGATAATAATTGCGGCTTTTATGGGCTTAGACCCTCAATCGTCAGATCGGTCTATATGGCGGCTATTACTAAATATTGTCCGATCTGCACCATATTAAAGTGAGATGAAGAAGGGCTTAAGACTACTCACTGCTTAAAATTTTAGTGACATCGCATAATTACGGCTTTTAAAGGCTAAAGACTCTAAATCGGCAGATCGATCCATAAGGTTGCTATATGTAAATATTGTCGGATCTGAATCATATTTGAAGCGGATGTCTTGAAGCCTTAAACAACTCACAACTTAAAATTTTAGCGAAATCGAATAATGATAGCGGTTTTTATTGGCTTCAGACCATCAATCGGAAGATCGGTCTATTTGGCAGCTATATCTAAATATTGTCCGATCTGGAATTAATTTCCTTCTTACACGCCAAGACTATTTGTGACCTTACCGTCCTCATTGTTATTGCCCTGATGACCAGTTAACTGTTCGTAAAGATTTTCAAACTCAACGTCCTCGCGTTAACACTACGCCACCTCACACATTCCGCGATCGCTTGGATCTCCGTCTGTAGGAAAGTGTAATGGTCAGGCGGTCCAAAGCAGATCTCAGTCCCTGGGTTCTCAATATAGACTCTTTGATCCATCTGTATAACATGATCTTCCAAGTTCCTTCTAGAGTTCCATCAATCCAAGACAATGCCGCTGGCAACAGTGCTTCGCAAACCTTTGCCATTCCCTACATTTTTCCTATCGTCACCTTCGGTTATACCGTTATGGTATGACCTGCTCCTTTCCCTTATACTTTTTCCCTTCGCCTTAAGTCTCATAGGGCGTGGTTCTCATCGATCCGCCTATAACAAGACAACATGTTCTCTGAACCTGTTGTTTTATCCTTACGATGCACTTTTTCTCCATTGCAGTCCACCAAACTACTGAGGCATAAGTAAGTATTGGTCTAATAACGCTCTTGTAGTACCAGTAACTATCTTCGGATTCATGTCCTATTTCAAGGCCACGGCTCGTTTACATAGTGCCCAACGCTGCTGAATGTGATACTTCCGATTTAGTTTACTATCCAAGATTACTCCTGAGTATTGAAACTTGCCAGGCCACCGTAGCGCAGAAATTAGCTTGTCCGCTTATGACGCTGAACGCCTGGTTTCGAATCCTGGCGAGACCATCAGAGAAAGAAAAATTTTTTTTCAGCGGTTGTTCTCCCCTCTTAATGCTGGCAACATTTGTGAGGTACTATGAAATGTAAAACTTGTCTCCATAGAGGTGTCGCACTGCGGCACTCCGTTCGGAATCGGCTATGAAAAGGAGGCCCCTTATCATTGACCTTAAACTTGAATCGGACTGCACGAATTGATGTGTGAGAAGTTAGACCCTGTTTCTTAGTGGAATGTTCAAGTATGATTGGAATCGGTATAGCCATTAAATAACCCAACCTTTCGGTTATGACTTCTTGACCTAGATGCAACAATTTACATCCAATTTGGTACAAGGACTAACGTTCTGACTGCTTTATATGATTCGAAGTATGATCCGAATCGTATGAAGCCAAGTATAAGCCAAATCGGCCTATATCATTTTATAGCCCCCATAAAAACCCTTCCCCGGATTAGACTTCGTAGCCCTCTAGAAACCTTAACTTTCACCTGATTTGGCAAAAATGTGGCACAACGACTTCTGTTGCGAATTCTATCACCCGTGCTAAATATGATTTGAATCAGTTTATAAACTGATGTAGCCCCTTTATAAACTGATCCCCGAATTTAGCTTGTTGAGCCACTAGAAGTCTAAGTTTTCATCCGACTTGGCAGAAAATTGGTACATAAAATACACTTATGTCCTCCAACTCACCCCAAATCCCAATCAGATAGGTTCATAAATATATATAAACCGATCTGAGGATTTGACCCTTAGAAACCTCAAAAGTCTTAGTTTTTGCCCGATTTGGATAAAATTTGGTACACTAGTGTTCTCCAATACCTCTCATAAATAAATGCATAAATAATTCATATGGCAGATTCCATTTTTAAAAGAAACGGTAGTAATGGGTGCCCATATTCGGCCCGGCCGAATTTAGCACTCTTTTACTTGTTTGAAACACCTCGAAATATCCATTTCCGATCCTATAAAGAATATATATTCTTGATCAGCTTAAAAATCTAAGACGACCTAGCCATGCCCGTCCGTCTGTCCGACGGTCTGTTGAAATCACGCTACAGTCTTTAAGAAATGAGATATTGAGCTGAAACTTTGCACAGAGACTTGTTTTTGTCTCTAAGCAGTTTAAGTTCGAAGATGGGCAATATCGGACTATATCTTGATATAGCCCCCATATAGACCGATCTGCCGATTTAGGGTCTTAGGCCCATAAAAGCCACATTTAGTATCCGATTTTGCTGAAATGTGGGACAGTGATTTGTATTAGGCCCTTCGATATTCTTTGTTAATTTTTGGCCTGGATCGGTCCAGATTTGGATATAGCTGCCGTATAGACCTATCTCTAGATTTAAGGTCATGGGCTTATAAAAGACGCATTTATTGTCCGATGTCGCTGAAATTTGGGACAGTGCGTTGTGTTAGGCCAATCGACATTGTTCTTCAATGTGGCCCAGATTGGTTCAGAATTGGATATAGCTGCCATATAGACCGATCTTTCGATGTAAGGTTTTTGGGCCATAAAAGGCGCATTAATTGTCCGATTTTGCCCAAATTTGGGATAGGAAGTTGTGTTAGGCCAGTCGACATTCTTCTTTAATGTGGTCCAGATCGGTTCAGATTTGGATATAGCTGCCGTATAGACCGGTCTCTCGATTTAAGGTCTTGTGCCCATAAAAGGCACATTTATTGTCCGATGTCGCAGAAATTTGAGACAAATTTGTTAGGCCAGTCGACATTGTTCTTCAATGTGGCCCAGATTGGTTCAAATTTGGATATAGCTGCCATATAGACCGATCTGTCGATTTAAGGTCTTGGGCCCATAAAAGGCGCATTTATTTTCCGATGTCGACGAAATTTGGGACAGTAAGTGATGTTAAGCCCTTCGAAATTCTTCTTCATTTTAGTCCAGATCGGTTCAGGTTTGAATAAAGCTGTCATATAGACCGATCTCTCGATTTAAGGCTTTGTGACCGTAAAAGGCGCATTTATTCTGCGATATCGCCAAAATTTGGAACAGTGAGTTGTGTTAGGCCTTTCGGCAATCTTCTTCAATTTGGCTCAAATCGGTTCAAATTTAGATATAGCTGCCATATAGACCGATCTCTCGATTTAAGGTTTTGGGGTCATGGTAATTTGTGTACAAAGTACAGATCGTAGTTTTCATTCGATCGTCTTAAAATTTGTAACAGGCAAGTTTTTTGGCCTAGAGACAAAGCCTATTGAAATTGGAAAAAATCGGTTCAGATTTGGATATAGCTTCCATATATATGTTCGTCCGATTTGCAGTAGTAATGCAATAAAATTGTCATTTGTTAGTCGATTCTTTCGAAATATGGCACGAAGGATTTTTTCTGGACTGTCGACATTATTGGTGAATTTCATTGAAATCGGTTCAGATTTAAATATAGCTGCCATATATGTTTATTGTCCGATTTTAACTTCTAGAGCCACTGCAAGCCCATTTATTAACCAATCTTGTCAACATATTGTACAGCGTTTTTCTCGATTAATGCCATCATATCTGAGAAATTTGTTCGAAATCGGCTCAAATTTCGATATAGCTCTTATATATGTGTTCGACCGATTTTGAGAAATATTGTAATAAAGTGCTAATTTGTTAACCGATTCTCTCAAAATTTGGCAAAAAGGAATTTCTTATGACTCTCGACACTACTGGTGAATTTTATAGCAATCGGCCCAGATTTAAATATAGCTCTGATATATGTATATCGCCCGATTTTCATTTTTAGAGCCATTGCAAGCGCATTTATTGACCAATCTTGCCAAATTTTGCACAACGCTTTCCTCTGGGAAGTTCGTTTGAAATCGGTTCAGATTTAGACGTAGCTCCCTTATGTATGTACATCAGTTTTTGGGTAATTTGCAATAATGTTCGAATTTGTCAACCGTAGTTATTACAGTTTGAATATATGTGCTCGAAATTTGACACGGGTCATTTAATAACCCATTTGAAAACATGCGCCGAGGTACATCAAAATTGGTTCAGTATTGGATATAGCTCCCACGTTGTACTTAAAAAGTAGGTGTAGGGTATTATACAGTCGGCACCGACCGACTTTTGCCCTTCCTTACCGGTTTGATGTTATTAACATTGTAAACCGTGAACCATTTGAATATTCAGTTGTTGTTTGCATTCAAAGCAAACAATTCCACAAACTTAAAGTGTAAAGAAAAAACCAATGCAGCTGATATTAAGCACGCACATCTAGGCTTTAAGGAAGACCATAAAATGTGCAAAAGCAAATCCTAAAAAAATTAAAAATCGAAAAGAAAATTGAAATTGGAATTTGAATAGATGACGCCAGTTGTTGTACACGTCCGTTAAATACAATATAACCGTACGACCATTCAACAGACATGTCGCATGACCGTTGTTGGGATTTAATGTCATTATGGGGGGCATTAACGGCAACAACCGTAAAGAATTTAATAAAGACAGTGACAGCGACAAAGAACAATAACAAAGCGTATTGTATGGAAAGGCAAAAACAAATCCTAAGGCCACCCAAAACAAAGAAGAATACTCAAATAGAATCCCCACAAAATGGCAGACATGGACAGGCTGACAAATAAACGGAAATAGCTATTGTAAATAGTCATGGGGCTCTAACACTTATTCCAAACGTTAAAGGCCAGTCGCAAAAGGAGACACAGACAAAAAAGCCCCAAAGCAAGTTCGATGCTAAGGTCTCACCTTGAGAAGGTGCAAAATCAATAGCAATTGAAAACGGAAATTATAGCACCCCATGGAAGGGTGAAAGAGCGAGCACACGCATGTTCGTTTAAATTACAAAAACACCTTAGGGAAATGTTAATCACTTTTAAATCCTTACACAATGACTCTATAACTCAAGGATATGTTAGCACATTCAATTCAAGCACCCGTACATACGCAGTCACATTGTGAGTAATGGGACGTTACAGACATGTTGAGAATCGTCATAGGTATTTGCATGCCAGAGCAGCCAGAGCATATGGACAGCAACTGAAAATGCAATGGTTTCTAAAGTTGAGATTCTTAAATTGAAAGCAATTGATATGGAAAAATTTTGATAAATTTTTGTAGGAAAAATGGGATGTTTAACACTAAAACTATAACAGATTTGTTCACTCGATCATTGAATTATTTGCCAATAACTGCAGCTTTTTGTTTGCTGGTGAAAGGCTTTTTCTTCTGTATCGAGAATTGGGAAACCCTGAAACCCTTTTTGCTTAGAAAAGACAATGCTCGATTTGTCCCTTTCATGGGAGTTAGTATTTTTACAACCCTTTCGGGAGTGCAAGGCAAAACAAAAAAAGAAACAAACACTGGAAACCGTCAGCTTTTAGAGCTTCAAATTAGCCTTGGCCATTGGCATCTTCATCACGTCCACTGCCTCTCGGAAAAATATTGCTTTGACTTCTCTTGCCTGTAACGGAAGCATGCAGCGGACATCGTTTTGCTTTTCAAATCGTCAGCACAACAATCAAAGCAAATGGGCCGCACGCGAGGACACTAAAAACAAATTTCATGTTTGATAAAAAAAAGCCAAATAGATAAAATACAAAACGACTTAAATGGAAAATGTAGGAAGTTACTATTATTTTAGATTAGAAAAACAAAATGGCGAAGATTTTCCTTACGCGGCTGCGATTCCATATTTATTACCAATTTCCATTCATAGGTTAGTTTTATAAACTAGCCGTTGAGTGAAGTGGGCCTATTTTTATTTCGGTTTATTTTGGTAAGGTTAGGTTGAAAAGACAGTGCAGATATTAATCCGCCCCATGCCACTAAGGACATACACCTTAGCCTGTAATCGGCTTGTTAGCCTGTAATCGGCTCTAAAAACTATAAAGTAACCCCGAAAAAGAAAATGTTAAGTTAGGAATTCCGTGCTACCTACAAAATCCTTAATTGTTTTCAATACCACTCCCCTAAGTTGGTTCACGTCTGATATTGTGTCTCCGCGAAAGCCGGGCAATGACAAAGAAAATGCTCCAACGTCTCATCATCTTCCCCGCATGCCCTACACATGCAATCACTTGCCGCACCGATTTTACCTAAGTGAGCTCGTAGTCCTATGTGTCCCGTTATGATACCAATAGCTGATAATACTGACCTCCTTCTTGCTTCCTTTCAGTAATATCCTCGCCTTCTCACGATCTGGATCCCCCCATAGGATTTTCGCCGTCTTATCGACCGTTCCGCTGTTCCACAATGTTGCATGCGCATTCGTCACCCACTCCCTTAACTCGGACTGCGTCGATCCGAAAGGCTTCGGGTTAACCAAGTTTATTGACGACAGTCATCTGGCCTTCACCGCCAAATCGTCTGACCTTTTATTTCTCCTTACTTCGTTATTGCCCGGCACCCAAACGATGCGGATTTTGCCATCCTCAGAGAAGGTGTTAATCTCCTTCTTACACGGCAAGACTGTTCGTGACCTTAGCGTCCTGGTTGTCATTGCCTTTATGACAATTTTACTGTCGGTAAAGATGTTCACACTCGACGTCCTCGCATTAGCACCACACCACTTCACGCATTCCGCGATTGTCCGGATCTCCACCTGCAGGACCGTATTATGGTCAGGCAGTCTAAAACAGATCTCAGTCCCTGGATTCTCAATGTAAACCCCCAGGCCCAGTCTGTCCTCAAGCTTTGATCCATCCGTGTAGCATGATCTTCCAGATGGCAATACTAAGGTTCCGTCAATCCAAGACTGTGCCGATGGCAGCAGTGCCTTGCACTCGACTTCAAGATTCATCTCAGGTATCCGATCCGAAACCTCTCCACTTCCTTCCAGGTTTCCTATTGTCGCCTCGATTATACCACGAGGGTATGAGCTGCTCCCATCCTCAATCCATTCTCCCATCGCCTTAAGTCTCATAGCCGCAGTAGCTGTCTCACACTTAATCCGAAAGTCAATGGGTCGGATATCTAGAATAGTCTCCAGTGCCCTAGTGGGCGTGGTCCTCGTCGCTCCGCCTATGCCAATACAACATGTTCTCTGAACCTTTTGTATGGTCCTTATGTTGCACTTTTTCTCCATAGCAGTCCACCAAACTACTGAGGGGTAAGTAAGTATTGGTCTAATCTCACTTCTGTAGAGCCAGAGGACTATCCTAGGATTCAGGCCCCATTTCGAGCCTACGGCCCGTCTACATAGTGTCCAACATCTGTGAGCCTTCTCAGTACGTACCTGAATGTGACACTTTCAATTAAGTTTCCTGTCCTGTCCTATCGAAAACGTCTTATTTAGGAAACGTGGTGCGTTAAATTGGCCCACCTTCGTCTTCCTGGTGAACAGGCATATTTCAGTCGTCTCTGGGTTAACTTTGAGACCTCTGGGTCTAGCCCAGTCATATGCCATATGCTGACTGAGGAGAGATTTGAACCTGTCTGCTACACGGCGGTGTTATAATACTTCTAAGGGGTAAGGATCCGAACAAACTATGCAGAAGGGCCGAAAGGGTCTTGCCCTTCTGCATAGTTCGTTCGGATCCTTACCCCTTAGAAGTATTATAACACCGTCGCGTAGCAGACGGGTTCAAATCTCTCCTCAGTCAGCATATGGCATATGACTGGGCTAAACTCAGACGTCTCAATGGTAACCCAGAGAGGAGTGAAATATAACACCGTCGCGTAGCAGACGGGTTCAAATCTCTCCTCAGTCAGCATCCGTAATATCTCATTTATGGTGGCCACCCATAGGAGTGGCGATAAAATGCCACCCTGTGGCTTGGATTATCTATTCCTTTTTCATTTCTCAGACCATAATCTCAACCCCTCTTGGTTTTTTACAGATTCTTCCATGCCTACGTTTTTCCATCCACATATTCATATTACTTTTAACCAAACACTTATGTTCTTTTGCATTTTAACTGTCTATAGTGGCCTATTAAATTCTTCGAACATTATTGTTAACAAGCCAGCCATCAAAGTTGCTTCTCTGACTGGCTGTGTGGCTTGTAGGCAAAGTGTGGCGAAACGAACTCACACTACAAATCTCACACATTGCCTTCGCTTGCAGAGCGCTTCCTTCGATGCACCATTGGTCTAGGAATGTGCGAATATGCACCTGCAGGCAATCCAACATCAATGTGAAGAAACAATCGTTTCGCAAAATGTTGGGCGAATTGGTTACCGTTTTTATCATCCCTTTGACTTGAATTTAAAAATTTTTATTTTGAAAATATGTTCACTTGAATTGCATTGAACTTTCAATTTATGATACATCAGAATGCAGTTGTTCTGCATACTTTTACAGCAAAAATTTTACGAAATGAATAGCGTGGATCTATTTGTAGAAGATATAAATCTGAAATATCTTTAAATGACACTGGCATAGAGAGGGGGTTGACCATTTCTTTGGCGACAAGGGCAAAAGACTATATGGATAAAGCAGAAATAAAGCGTGGGTGGTGAGCTTATTGCATATAGAAGTGGAAATATGTATATAGGGATGAGTCAAAAATTCATCATTTTAAATGATTGATTTTTAATTTTATACTTTGAATTCTTTTTTCTCCGTTTTAATCTTAAGCGTTTTTCTTTTCCCGACCGCATGAGACTTAAATTTATTCTGTCACAATTTCAGATCAGGTATGATTAAAAAGAGCGTGCGAAATCTTACGCCTCCCATGCCACTATGGACATACACATGGGCCAGTAATCGGCTTGTTGTGCGCTCTTAATTCCAAAAGTATCTTGGCCAGGAGTGCTACTCACATAATCCTTAACGGTTTCCATTGAATGCATCTAAGTTGGTTCAAGTCTGGTATCGTATGGTAGCAGCGAAGACCAGACATGATAAAGGGAGTTTTTCAACGCATAG
The DNA here is from genome assembly GCF_963082655.1 of Stomoxys calcitrans. Classification (NCBI taxonomy): domain Eukaryota; kingdom Metazoa; phylum Arthropoda; class Insecta; order Diptera; family Muscidae; genus Stomoxys; species Stomoxys calcitrans. Next base: position 48,673,780 of record NC_081556.1, on the reverse strand, counting down.
CGCGACAGAAACAAAACAAGTAAAAGCATGCTTAGTTCGGCCGGGCCGAATCTTTTGTACCCTCCACCATAGATTGAATTGTCAAATTCTTTGCGCGGTATCTCTTTTAAGGCAAACAAAGAATAATGAATAAGAAATGTTATGTTAGTGGAGCTATATCAAGTTATAGTCTGATTCGGACCATAAATGAATGCTGAATATTGTACAAGTCGTTGTGTAATATTTCAGTTAATTCGGATAAGAATTGCGCCTTGTAGGGGCTCAAGAAGCAAAATCGGGAGATCGGGTTATATGGGAGCTGTATAAAGCTATTAATTGATTCAGACCATATTAGACACGTATGTTGAAGGTCATGACAGAAGCCGTTGTACAAAATTTGTGCCACATCGGATGAGAATTGCTCCCTATAGAGGCTCAAGAAGTCAAGATCCCAGATCGGTTTATATGACACCTATAGCAGGTTATGTACCGATTTGCGCCATACTGTGCAATTGTTGGAAATCATAACAAAACACCTCATGCAAAATTTCAGCCAAATCGGACGAGAATTGCGCCCTCTAGAGGCTAAAGAATTCAAGACCCAAGATCGGTTTATATGACAGCTGTACCAGATTATGTATCGATTTTCGCCATACTAAGCACAGTTGTTGGCAGTCATAACAAAGCACTTCATGCTAACTTATAGCCAAATCCGATGAGAATTGCGCGCTCTATTGGTTTAAGAATTCAAGATCCAAGATCGATTTATATGACAGCTATACCAGATTATGAATTGATTTGAATTATACTTAACACAGTTGTTGGAAGTGGTACCGAAACACCACCTGTAAAATATCAGTCAACTCGGAAGAGAAATGCGCCCTCTAGAGGCTCAAGAATTCAAAACCCAAGATCGGTTTATATGTCAGATTTAACCATACTTAGCGCAGTTGTTGGAAGTGATACCAAAACACCACTTGCAAAATTTCATTACAATCGGATAAGAATTGCGCCCTCTAGACGCTCAAGAAGTCAAGACTCAAGATCGGTTTATATGGCAGCTATATCAGGTTATTGACGGATTTGAACCATACTTGCACACAGTTGTTGAAAGGCATAGCGAAACACGTCGTGCAAAATGTCATTCCAATTGGATAAGAATGGCGCCTTGTAGAGGTAGAAAACATGAACCGATATGGTCCATTTACAATACCAACCGGCCTACACTAATAAGAAATATTTGTGCAAAGTTTCAAGCGACTAGCTTTACTCCTTCGGAAGTTAGCGTGCTTTCGACAGACGGACGGACATGGCTAGATTGACTTAAAATGTCATGACGATCGAGAATATATATACTTTATGGGTCTCAGACGCATATTTCGAAGTGTTACAAACATAATGACGAAATTAGTATACCCCCATCCTATGGTGAAAATATAACAAGTAAAAGCGTGCTATGTTCAGCCGGGCCGAATCTTATATACCCTCCACCATGGATCGCATTTGTCGAGTTCTTTTCCCGGCATCTCTTCTTAGGCAAAAAAGGATATAAGAAAAGAGTTGCTCTGCTATTAAAACGATATCAAGATATGGTCCGGTTCGGACCACAATTAAATTATATGTTGGAGACCTGTGTAAAATTTCAGCCAATTCGTATAAGAATTGCGCCCATTGGGGCTCACGAAGTAAAATAGAGAGAACGATTTATATGGGATCTGTATCGGGCTATAGACCGATTCAAACCATAATAAACACGTTTGTTGATGGTCATGAGAGGATCCGTCGTACAAAATTTCAGGCATATCGGATAAAAATTGCGACCTCTAGGGGTCAAGATCCCAGATCGGTTTATATGGCAGCTATATCAGGTTATGAACCGATTTGAACCTTATTTGACACAGTTGTTGAAAGTAAAAATAAAATACGTCATGCAAAATTTCAGCCAAATCGGATAAGAATTGCGCCCTCTAGAAGCTCAAGAAGTCAAATCCCCAGATCTGTTTATATGACAGCTATATCAGGTTATGGACCGATTTCAACCATACTTGGCACAGTTGTTGGATATCATAACGAAATACATGGTGCCAAAAATTCATTCCAATCGGATAAGAATTGCGCACTCTAGAGGCTCAAGAAATCAAGACCCAAGATCGGTTTATATGGCAGCTATATCAGGTTATGGACCGATTTAAACCATACTTGGCACAGTTGTTGGGTATCATAACAAAACACGTCGTGCGAAATTCAATTTCAATCGGATAAGAATTGCGCCCTCTAGAGGCTCAAGAAATCAAGACCCAAGATCGCTTTATATGGCAGCTATATCAGGTTATGAACCGATTTGAACCATACTTGGCACAGTTGTTGGATATAATAACAAAATACGTCGTGCAAAATTTAATCCCAATCGGATAAGAATTGCGCACTCTAGAGGCTCAAGAAGTCAAGACCCAAGATCGGTTTATTTGGCAGCTATATCAGGTTATTGACCGATTTGAACCATACTTGGCACAGTTGTTGGATATCATAAAAAACACGCCGTACAAAATTTCATTCGAATCGGATAAGAATTGCGCACTCTAGAGGCTCAAGAAGTCAAGACCCAAGATCGGTTTATATGGCAGCTATATCAAAATATGGACCGATATGGCCCATTTACAATACCAACCGACCTACACTAATAAGATTTATTTGTGCAAAATTTCAAGCGGCTAGCTTTACTCCTTCGGAAGTTAGCGTGCTTTCGACAGACAGACGGACGGACGGACGGACAGACGGACGGACATGTCTAGATCGACATAAAATGTCACGACGATCAAGAATATATATACTTTATGGGGTCTCAGACGAATATTTCGAGTAGTTACAAACAGAATGACGAAATTAGTATACCCCCCATCTTATGGTGGGGGGTATAAAAATGATATAAGAAAAGATTTGCTCTGCTATTAGAGCGATATCAAGATTATCCGGTTTGGACCACAATTAAATTTATAGGTTGGAGACCTGTGTAAAATGTCAGCCAATTCGAATAAGAATTGCGCCCTTTGTGGGCTCAAGAAGTAAAATAGAGAGATCGATTTATATGGGAGCTGTATCGGGCTAAAGACCGATTCAGACCATAATAAAAACGTATGTTAATGGTCATGAGAGAATCCGTCGTACAAAATTTCAGGCAAATCGGATAATAATTGCGACCTCTAGAGGCTCAAGAAGTCAAGATCCTAGATCGGTTTATATGACAGCTATATCAGGTTATGAACCGACTTGTACCTTATTTGACACAGTTGTTGAAGTTACAATAAAAAACGTCTTGCAAAATTTCAGCCAAATCGGATAGGAATTGCGCCCTCTAAAAGCTCAAGAAGTCAAGTCCCCAGATCTGTTTATGTGTCAGCTATATCAGGTTATGAACCGATTTGTACCATACTTGGCACAGTTGTTGGATATCATAACAAAATACTACGTGCCAAAATTCATTCAAATTGGATAAGAATTGCGCCCTCTAGAGGCTCAGGAAGTCAAGACCCAAGATCGGTTTATATGGCAGCTATATCAGGTTATGGACCGATTTGAACCATACTTGGCATAGTTGTTGGATATCATAAGAAAACACGTCGTGCAAAATTTCATTCCAATCGGATAAGAATTGCGCACTCTAGAGGCTCAAGAAGTCAAGACCCAAGATCTGTTTATATGGCAGCTATATCAAAACATGGACCGATATGGCCCAATTACAATACCAACCGACCTACACTAATAAGAAGTATTTGTGAAAATTTTCAAGCTGCTAGCTTTACTCCTTCGGAAGTTAGCGTGCTTTCGACAGACAGACGGACGGACGGACGGACTGACGGACATGGCTAGATCGACATAAAATGTCAAGACGATCAAGAATATATATACTTTATGGGGTCTCAGACGAATATTTCGAGTTGTTACAATCTGAATGACGAAATTAGTATACCCCCATCCTATGGTGGAGGGTATATAAAACTAACCGAACTTTGGATACCCACCATCCTCTTTTATAACAACTCCACTGCCATATCCATAGTAATATGCAAATGGTTGATCTGGATCATATTTGATTCAGGTCCCGAGAACTCGTGCAACAAATCCACTTTTTATGGGGCTAACACCCCAAATTGAAAGATCGGTCTGTATAGCACCTACATGTTAATATAGACGTCAGGCTTAATACAAGTCACTCTGTCAAATTCCAGCGAAATAGGATAATAAATGCATCTTTTACGAGATTTAGACCCTATGTCGGCAGATCGGCTGCAAATGGCTGGTCTAGATCATATTTGATTCAGGTCCCGATAACTCGAGCAACAAATCCACTTTTTATGGGACTAAGACCCCAAATTGAAAGATCGGTCTGTATGGCACATACATCTTAATATAGTCTGATCTGGGCCATATGCTGGTCGGATGACGGCAAGCTTAATACACGTCACTGTGTCAAATTCCAGTGAAATCGGATAATATATGCGTCTTTTACATGATTTAGATCCTATGTCGGCATATCTGTCTAAATGGCAGCTGTATCTATATATCTTCCATTTGAACCCTATTTAAAGTCGGATGTTGTGTGTCTTAAAATAACTCACTGTTTCAAATTTCAGCGATATCGGGTAATAAATGTAGCAATAAGCTTCGACCCTTAGTCGGCAGCTACATCTAAGTATAGTCCGATCTGAACCATATTTGGATCGAATGTCAGGAGGCTTAAAACAACTCACTATTTCAAAGATGAAGGAAATCGGTAATAAATAAAACTTATATGGTCATCATACCCTAAATCGGCAGATCGGTCTATATGGCTGCTTTATCCAAATATGGTCCGATTTGGCCCGTTCAAGAACTTAAACTGCGTGGAGAAAAAAGATGTATCGGTGACGAATTTTAGCTCAATATCTTAATTTTTGAAGGCTGTAGCGTGATTACAATAGACATGTGTCGGTCCATGTACATCGTTAAACAAGTAATAAGCCGTTAAGTTCGGCCGGGCCGAACTTTGGACACCCACCAATTCGGGTATATATGTGAAGCACCTTTCGGTGAAAATTGCGTACCTTATGTCCCATAGCAGTTATATCGAAATATGTTCCGATTTGGACCAAATACTAATAAGTACAAGTCACTGTTCAATTGTGCATAACAAAATATTGACCTTTTTATTATTGTAGCTATATCCAACAAGTAAAAGCGTGCAAAGTTCGGCTGGGTCGAAACCTATATCCCCTCCACCAATTTGAACCATACTTTGCGCAGTTGTTGGATATAATAACAAAACACGTTGTGAAAAATTTCATTCCAATAGGATTAGAATTGCGCGCTCTAGAGGTTCATGAAGTCAACTCCCAAGATCGGTTTATATGGCAGCTATATCAGGTTATGGACCGTTTAAAACAATAATTGGCACAGTTGTTGGATATCAGAACAAAGGGCGTTGTGCAAAATTTCATTCCACTCGGCTACGAATTGCGCCCTCTAGAGGCTCAAAGAGTCAAGACCCAAGATCGGTTTATATGGCAGCTTTATATGGCAGCTATATCAGGTTATGCACCGTTTAAAACAATAATTGACACAGTTGTTGGATATCAGAACAAAGGGCGTTGTGCAAAATTTCATTCCACTCGGCTGCGAAGTGCGCCCTCTAGAGGCTCAAAGAGTCAAGACCCAAGATCGGTTTATATGGCAGCTATATCAAAACATGAACCGATATTTACATTTACAATCCGAACCGACCTATACTAATAAGAAGTATTTGTACAAAATTTCAAGCGGTTAGCTTTACTCTTTCGAAATTAAGCGTGTTTCCGACAAACAGACGGATGGACCATCACATGATATAGCTGCCATATAAACCAATCTTGGGTCTTGACTTCTTGAGCCTCTAGAGCGCGCAATTCTTATCCGATTGGAATGGAATTTTGCACTACGTGTTTTGCTATGACTTCCAACAACCGGACCATATCTTGATAGCAGAGCAAATCTTTTCTTATATCCTTTTTATACCCACCACCGAAGGATGGTGGGTATTCCGTTTTCCGTTTTCAACACATCGAAATATCTATACTATAGATATTATTATTTATATACTATAAAGTATGGGTTGCCCAAAAAGTAATTGCGGATTTTTTAAAATAAAGTAAATGCATTTTTAATAAAACTTAGAGTGAACTTTAATCACATATACTTTTTTACACTTTTTTTCTAAAGCAAGCTAAAAGTAAAAGCTGATAACTGACAGAAGAAAGAATGCAATTACAGAGTCACAAGCTGTGAAAAAATTTGTCAACGCCGACTATATGAAAAATCCGCAATTACTTTTTGGGCAACCCAATATTTATATTCCTGATCAGCGTAAAAATCTAAGATGATCTAGACATGTCCGTCCGTCTGTCTATTGAAATCACGCTACAGTCTTTAAAAATAAAGATATTGAGCTGAACTTTTGCACATATTCTTTTTTGTCCATAAGCAGGTTAAATTCGAAGATGGGCTATATCTGACTTTATCTTCATATAGCCCCCATATAGACCGATCCGCCGATTTAGTGTCTTAGGCCCATAAAAGCCACATTTATTATCCGATTTTGCTGAAATTTGGAACAGTGAATTGTGTTAGGCCTTTTTAATTTGGCTCAGATCGGTCCAGATTTGGATATAGCTGCCGTAAAGACCGATCCTCCGATTTAGGGTCTTAGGCCCATAAAAGCCACATTTATTATCCGATTTTGCTGAAATTTGGGACATTGAGGTGCGTTAGGCCTTTTGACATCCTTCTTCAATTTGGCCCAGATCGGTTTAGATTTGGATATAGCTGCCATATAGACCGATCCGCCGATTTAGGGTCTTAGACCCATAAAAACCACATTTGTTATCCGATTTTGCTGAAAATTGGGACAGTAGGGCCTTTTGACATCTTTCTTCAATTTGGCTCAGATCGGTCCAGATTTGGATATAGCTGCCATATAGGCCGATCTGTCGATTTAGGGTCTTCGGCCCATAAAAGCCACATTTATTATCCGATTTTGCTGAAATTTGGGACAGTGAATTGTGTTAGGCCCATTGACATCTTTCTTCAATTTGGCTCAGATCGGTCCAGATTTGGATATAGCTGCCATATAGGCCGATCTGTCGATTTAGGGTCTTGGGCCCATAACACCCACATTTTTTGTCCGATTTTGCTGAAACTTGGGACAGTGAGTCCAGATTTGGATATCCAGATTTGGATATAGCCCCCATATAGACCGATTTGCCGATTTAGGGTCTAAGGCCCATAACAGCCACATTTATTGTCCGATTTTGCTGAAAATTGGGACAGTGAGTTGCGTTACGCCCTTTGACATCCTTCTTTAATTTGGTCCAGATCGGTACAGATTTGGATATAGCTGCCATATAGACCGATCCTCCGATTTAGCGTCTTAGGCCCATAAAAGCCACATTTATTATCCGATTTTGCTAAAATTTGGGACAGTGAGTTGTGTTAGACCATTCGACATTCTTCGTCAATTTGGCCCAGATCGGTATAGATTTGGATATAGCTGCCGTATAGGCCGATCTGTCGATTTAGGGTCTTGGGCCCATAACAGCCACATTAGTTGTCCGATTTTGCTGAAACTTGGGACCATGAGTTGCGTTAGGCCCTTTGACATTCTTCTCCCCTAATTTGGCCCAGGTCGGTTCAGATTTGGATATAGCTGCCATATAGACCGATCTCTCGATTTCAGGTTTTGGGCCCATAAAAGTCGCATTTATTGTCCGATGTCGCCGAAATTTGACAGTGACATTATTCTGCAATATGGCACTGATCGGTAAAGATTTAGATATAGCTGCTATATAGACCGATCTCTCTATTTAAGGTTTTGGGCCCATAAGTGGTGCGTTTATTGTCCGATGTCGCCGAAATTCAGGACAGTGAGTTACGTGAAGTTCTTCGACTTCCTTCTGCAATATGGCCCAGATCAGTTGAGATTTGGATATAGCTGCTATATAGACCGATATCTCTATATATTTAAAGTTTTGGCCCCATAAAAGGCGCATTTATAATCCGATTTCACTGAAATTTGACACAATGACTTATGTTAGGCTTTTCGAAATCCGTGTCGTATGTAGCTTAGATCGGTTTATTTTTAGATAAAGCTACTTAAAAGACCAATTTTTTGTTATACACAATTGAACAATGACTTGTACTTATTAGTATTTGGTCCAAATCGGAACATATTTTGATATAACTGCTATAGGACAAAAGGAATACAATTTTCACCGGATTTTAATGAAAGGTGATTTACGTATATTTCCGAGGTGGTGCGTATCCAAAGTTCGGCCCGGCCGAATTTAACGCCTTTTTACTTGTTTTGGCTAAGAAGAGACGCCGACAAATGCGATCCATGGTGGAGGATATATAAGATTCATCCCGGCCGATCTTAGTACGCTTTAACTTGTTTTTTCTTATTTTTCACATTCAGGTGAGTTCTTCATAATTATGTATCTTCATTAATATTCATTTTGTGCAAGTAGCTTATGCATTTTATATGCTCGTATATTTTGCTTAGCAAATATTTTATTTCGTGAGCACAAATGGAATAACCTTCACCAAAGGGAGTGGGTATACTTACATCGCATCGCGTTTGTAACTCATAAAAATAATGATTTGAGAACTAATAAAGCAAATATATTCTTGATCGTCTAGACATGCTGAGTCCATTTAGCAATTCAGCAACTTTCGAACGAGTAAAGCAAGGAGCTTGCAATTTGCAAATATTCCTTATTAGTGCAGATTGGAAGGAATTGTAATGGGCCACGTTTTGATATAGCTCCCATATAAAAACCGATCTCCCGATTAAACCACTTGAACCTCTAGAGGGCGCAATTCTTATGCGATTCGGTTGAAATTTTACACTTCTGCCTACCAATGTCCCTTATTGGAATGTAACATACGTACCAAATATGGCCTGAACTAGTCTAAAACGTGATGTAGCTTCCATATAAGCCGATCTCCCGGCAAAATTTTTCAAGTCCCTATAGGGGGCTACCCAGAAATTTTGAACAATAAATTCTACTATGGTCTCCATCATCCAAACTAAGTATGACCCAAATCGGTCCATAACCTGATATAGAATTACAATTCATAACCATTTTCTTTTTTTGCCTGTAAAGACAGACCCTCCATGATGGAGGGTATATAAGATATGGCCCAGCTGAACTTAGCCCGCTTTTACTTGTTAAATTTGATATAAACAGATGATTTTATTATGGATGGAAGAAAAATCTCGTTTTATACCATACTCGCATTCACATCGCTTTCATATTAAATTTAAAGTGCAATGCATGCATTTCTCTCTTTAGGAGAATGTCTCTGCTTCCTTGGAAACGTTGCTCATAGCTGTATGTGTGTGTGTGTGTGTGTGTGTGTGAAGGCATTTATAAACATTTCAAGCTGGAAAAATACGCACATCCTTGCAGTTTGAAGGCTGTATCTGATGCATGAATAAAATATATTCAGCATGAGTGCATGACGGTATGGCAGTGTAAGTGTTGAGGTAGATGGATCTAGACAAGTCTGTGAATGATTGGGGTAAGTGTGACAATGCCATTTGTGTTAAATAAACCCCAGATATAACACTGTTAGGATAAAAAAAAACTTTGAAATCGTTGCCCTATCTGCCAAGAAGAAATTCAGCTATTGTTTTATTCATCCTCATCTGCAGCAGATAGTTTTTCGCCAACATTTCGAGTTTTCATCAGGTGTGGGAATAGACAAGTCTTCTGGAAGTGCTTGCGGGGAAAAGAATCAAACAAATGTCATGGCAATCACCTTTAATCTTCATGATTTCATGGAAATCATTTGCCACCATTTATAGCACTCACATATGTGCATAAATTATTTTACACTTTTGAAAAACTTTAAATGGCATTTTGCACCGTCTACGAAAATCGAAACAAGGATGCTGATGTGGTATCGGCTGCAGTGTGCTGGAGTTCAACTGCTTTGAAATGCCCAAATTGCAAGACAACTTGAAATTAAAAATTTCTAGAGAAACCAATGCAAGTGATTGTTATATGAGAAACAGCCTTGAAACGAAAAATTCTTTTTTTTTGATAACAGGATAATGTCTTCGGTATATCGGTGTGAAAATCAGAAAAAAAAAATCTGAGGTGGTTTTCCCATTACAAATGTTGGCGATACTTTTTAGGTATCCAGCCATGTTAGGCTAGGTTATGTAAGGTTGAAAAAAAGGTGCGGATATTAATCCGCCCCATGCCTTTATAGACACACACATAAGCCAGTAATCGGCTTGTTATACTCTAAATACTAAAAGTAACCCCGAACAAGAAAATCTAAGTCAGGAATTCGGTGCTACTTACAGAATCCCTAAATGTTTTCTATACCACGCCCCTAAGTTGTCCTCACATACCGATGCCTGTTAGCCTCGAAAGCCGGGTAATGACATAGGAAATGCTGCAATGGCTCATTCTCTTCCCCACATGTCCTACCCATGCTATCGCTTGCCGCACCAGTGAGCTCTCAGTCCAAGTTGTCCTGTTATGATACCGAAAGCTATACTGACCTCCTTCTAAATTCCTTTCAGCTCCGTATTCTCATAATTGGATTGGATTTCCTCATAGGATTTCCGTCGTCCTACCGATCGTTTCGTTCGTAGTCCTCGCCCTTAACTCGGACTGCGTCAATCCGAAAGGCTTCGGGTTAACCAAGTTTGATGACGGCAGTCCTCTGGCCTTCACTCCCAAATCGTTTGCTATTTAATTTCCCTTTACTCCGATATTGCCCGGCACCCAAACGATGCGGATCGTGGCATCCTCAGAGAAGGCATTAATCTCCTTCTTAAACTCTAAGACTGTTGGTGGCCTCATTGTCTCGGTTGTTATAACCCTGATGGCCAGTTTACTGTCCATAAAGATGTTAACAATTGACGTCCTCGCGTTAACACTACACCTCCTCGCACATTCTGCTATAGCCCGTATCTCCGCTTGGCTGGCCTAGACAATAAGTTCGAGGCCTTATTGTCCCGGTTGTCATAGCCCTGATGGCCAGTTTACTGTCCATAAAGATGTTAACACTCGACGTCCTCGCGTTAACACTACACCCCCTCGCACATTCTGCTATAGCCCGTATCTCCTCCTGCATTACCGTAAAATGGTCAGGCAGTCGTAAACCCCCAGGTCCACTCTGTCATCTAGCTTTGATCCATCTGTGTAGCATGATCTTCCAGATGGCAATCCAAGGCTATGTTGCTGGCCTCGACAACAATTCTCCGATCTCAGGTATCCAATCGGAAACCTCTTTCATTCCTTCCAGATTTCCTATCGTCGCCTCGATTATACCGCGGTGGTATGACCTGCTCCTATCCTCTGTCCATTCTCCCATTGTCTTAAATCACTCAGCCGCAGTGGCCGCCTTACTGTATGTCTATGGATCGCATATTTATCGCTCCGCCTTTGTCAAGACAACATGTTCTCTGAATTTGTTGTACGTTCCACTTTTGCTCCATCGCAGACCACCAAACTAGTGCGGCGTAAATAAGTATTGGTCTAATAATGCTCCTGTAGAGCCAATGAACTATATTCAGATTCAGTCCCCATTTCGAGCAAACATCCCATATACATAGTGCCCAACATCTATGAGCCTTTTCAGTACGCTGCTAAATGTGAAACTTTCAATTCAGTTTTCTATCCAAGATCACTCCCAATTATTCGACCTTGTCAGATATAGAAATCGTTTTATTGAGGAAACGTGGTGCTTCAAATTGACCCACCATCGTCTTTCTCGTGATCAGGCTGATTTCCATCTTCTCTGAGCTGGACCACTAGGTCTAGCCCCAGACCCTTCGGCACTTCTGCATAGCTGATTCGGATCCTTATTTCTTGGAAGCAATATAACTAGGTTATAACATCGTCTGCATAGCAGACTTGTTCAAACCTGTCCTCAGTCAGCATCCGTAATGGGTTATTTATGGGTGTCATTCATAGGAGTGGCGATAAGATGCCGCCCTGTGGCGTGCCCTGTGTCATTTTCTCCCATATATTTGCGTCTTGTGACCCACAATTAATTCACCTGTTCTTTACATATGGTTTATCAAGACTCTAAGAACTCGGTCAGTGTGTCGATGATCTGGTGGAATTCGTCTGGATGCACTGCCGATATGGATGACTGCATAAGTCAGCTCATCTCTGTTGTGCTTCCTAGCAATTTTGGAATAAGGGGGCTGCTCTTTACCTTTTTCAACCGCCATTTTCTCCTTCCGTTATGGCTGTGGCGTCCTTTTGGAAGTCACAATCCTCCATGAAAATTCAGGGGCCTTGCATGATTCCTTCGATCCTCTTCAGACTTTGTCTCCCTCCGCAGGACACTGTCTGGAGTCTCCATTGCGGGAGTGCTGGCTTGGTCCCCCTAGAGTTCTTGATACCGGAGAGCTCTTTTTCAGCATTTAGCAGTGTTATGCTCTTCTGGAGATCTGATTCTTTATTCAGCTTTCGTAGAAGTGCCTGGAATGTCGGCACTTCGAAAATTCTCACAAAATTTCGGGCAGTCTGGCTGGGTTGTCCCTTAAAAATTGTCATTAGGTTAGATCCCTTCAGGAACCGGGTATAATCCATCCCCACATTGTCTATATCATAATCCAATGGACAGGTTCGAGGAACAAATCGTTCTCCCATCTCTTTCACCCCCGGAAAGTGACTGCACCGATCCGGCTATAGCTAGACCGCTACCGTCAAGTGCCCGAATAACCAATTTACTTTCTTCCAACAGAACAATTTCCACGAATTTAAGGCCCAATGGCCTTTGATCTACCGAAACTTCAGACCCCATTGGACCCTTCTTAAGATTTCATCTAAGGTCCACCGTGGTCGTCCTGTTTGTATCAAAGCTGCTATATCGCCTTATCCGTTTGAGTGTACAGAATGCGCTTTTTTATCTTTTTATAATCACCGTTTTTTGCAACACATCGAAATATCCATTTCCGACCCTATAAAGTATTGGGTTGCCCAAAAAGTAATTGCGGATTTTTCATATAGTCGGCGTTGACAAATTTTTTCACAGCTTGTGACTCCCTAATTGCATTCTTTCTTCTGTCAGTTATCAGCTATACTTTTAGCTTGCTTTAGAAAAAAAGTGTAAAAAAGTATGTTTGATTAAAGTTCATTCTAAGTTTCATTAAAAATGCATTTACTTTCTTTTAAAAAATCCGCAATTACTTTTTGGGCAACCCAATATATATATTCTTGATCAGCGTAAAAATCTAAGACGATCTAGACTGTCAGTCCGTTTGTCCGTCTGTCTGTTGAAATCACGCTACAGTCTTTAAAAATAGAGATATTGAGCTGAAATTTGGCACAGATTCTTTTTTTTTTGTCCATATGCAGGTTAAGTTCGAAGGTGGACTATATCGGACTATATCTTGATATAGCTCCATATAGATCGATCCGCCGATTTAGGGTCTTAGGTCCATAAAAGCCACATTTATTATCCGATTTAGCTGAAATTTGGGACAGTGAGTTGTGTTATGCCCTTCGACCTCAATCGGCAATTTGGTTCAGATCGGTCCAGATTTGGATATAGCTGCCATATAGACCGATCGTACGATTTAGGGTTTAAGGCCGATAAAAGACATATTTATTATCCGATTTTGCTGAAATTTGGTTCAGTGAGTTGTGTAAGGCTTTTCGATATCCCTCGTTATTTTGGCCCGGATCGGTTCAGATGTGGTTATAGCTGCCATATAGACTGATCTTTCGATTTAGGGTCTTAGGCCCATAAAAGCCACATTTATTATCCGATGTTGCTGAAATTTGGGACAGTGAGTTGTGTTAGGCCCTTCGATATCCTCCGTCAATTTGGACCTGATCGGTTCAGATTTGGATATAGCTGCCATATAGACCGATCCCTTGATTTAAGGTTTTGGGCCCATAAAAGGCGCATTGATTGTCCGATGTCGGCGAAGTTTGGGACAGTGGGTTAAGTTAAGCCCCTCCACATATTTCTGCAATTTGGTCTAGATGGATCAAGGTTTGCATATAGCTGCCATATAGACTGATATCTCGATTTAAAGTCTTGGCCCCAAAAAAGGCGCATTTAAAATCCGATTTCACCAAAATTTGACACAGTGACTTATGTAAGGCTTTTCGACATCCTTGTTGTATATGGTTCAGTACGGCTTATTCTTAGATATAGCACTAAAAAACTAATATTTTGTTATACATAATTGAACAATGACTTGTACTTATTAGCATTTCGTCCAAATCGGAACATATTTCGGTAGAACTGCTATTGGACATAAGGTATGCAGTTTTCAGCGGATTTTGATGACATGTGGTTTACATATATAACCGAGGTGGTGGGTATCCAAAGTTCGGCCCGGCCGAACTTAACGCCTTTTTAATTTTTTATCAAACATTCAATAATTATGTAAATGGTATCCGAAATATTGGCTTGGTTGTAGTTATCCAAAGTTCGGGACTCGAATTTAAAGAACAAAGATAGATAAAAGGCCACCGTAACCTAGAGGTTATGATGCTTGTCTATGACATTGAATGCCTGGGATCGAATCCTGGTGAGAACATGGGAAAACTTGTTAAGTGGTGGTTATCCCCCTTTTTTAATGCTGTTGACAGTTGTGAGGTAATATGCCATATAAAAACTTTTCTCTAAAGAGGTGTCAAACTGTGGCACGCCGTTCGGACTCGGATATATCATTGAGCTTAAACATGAGTCGGAGAGCACTCAATGATATGAGAAAGTGTGTTCCTCTTCTTTAATGGAATGTTATATGGGAACATTACCATTTAGATATATATTGTAATATATTGATTCTAACCAAACGCTTCTAACCCATGGAGTATTGAGTTTAAATCAACTAAAAACATTTTCAATACATTTTCTAATGTCTCTCATATTCCATAAGGTTTTGACGCTTTCAGGTAATTGAATTAAAACAAAAATAGTCTTGAAATGGGAAATTTTAACAGGTATAGACAGTAGGGGGAGGTATTAATGTGCTTGGTTTTTCTTTGGCTTTTGCTTTCTTAGTTAATGTAATTGTTGTTGGTTTTGTTGCTGAACAGAAGGTATATATTTCAGTGGCCATTCGAGAAAAAATACCATTGTGTAATTATAACGTTTGAGGCAAACAACGGGTCCACAAAAAAAAATCAAATGAAATAAAAAAAACTACAAAAAAATGGGCACTTCACAATAGTTTTGCCGAAACCAATAAAGAATAAATAATGCAAGTGGTGCTATATTGATGGCAAAAACTTGAAAACGTTTGGTGAACAAAAATTCTAAATAAAAACTAAAGCCTCGTTGAATTTTTATTCGTCAATAACAAAGAAAGCAGTGAGAGATTAAATGAAAATTCTGCGGAAAAGTCACTAATTAACTTATTTGGCAACTGAATTACTATACGAATAAGAAAAAACATAAAAAATGTCAATGCCATGATTAAAATGTTAAAGCATATCAGCATATAAGTAAGGTGTTTTTTGTGCAAAGGTCTGAATTCTGTCTGAAATCCAATGAAATATCATCGGCCACACAAAGTTAACAGTTTCCATCATTGCAAAGCATAATTGAGCTGTTAATTTACCAAAAAAAAAGAAAAAAAATAAATAATACAAAAAATTTTGTGATAAACTCCAGTCGCATGTCATATAGTATTTGACAATTTCGAGTTTTTATTTGTGCCAGACTTTGCGAATTTGTCTGTGTGTCTGTGATTTTATTGTGCCCACCAGATGACTATTATTTCATCGAAATTGGACAATTTTTACAACTTCATATGTAAAAAAGTATCAAAAGTAAGTTTTTATAGAGAGGCTCCGATATGAGTTAACAAGCTTTAAAAGAGGACTTTTAACGAGAGTCAATTAAGGAATACAAAGACACATGTTGCATTATCATCTCAAGAGTACAAAGGGTCTTTTACAATGTTTGAGTTGCTAGCTTCAATAATTGACTATTTGCTTAACTGTGACTATGGCAAACAAGTAAAAGCGTGCTAAGTTCGGCCGGGCCGAATCTTATATACCCTCCACCATGGATCGCATTTGTCGAGTTCTTTTTCGACGTTAAGTTCTGCCGGGCCGAAATTTGGATACCCACTAACTCGGGTATATGTGTAAACCACCTTTCATCAAAATCTGGTGAAAACTGCATACTTTAACATTATGTCCTATAGCAGTTATATCGAAATATGTTCCGATTTGGATTATATTTGTGTATAACAAAATATTGGACTTTTTAGTAGGTATATCTAAAAATAAACCGATCTGAACCATATACAACATGGATGTCGAAAGGCTTAAGACTGGGGCCAAGACTTAAAATCAAGATATTGGTCTATATGGTAGCTATATGCAAATCTTGATCCATCTAGAACGCATTGCAGAAATATGTAGAGGGGTTTAACTTAACTCTCTGTCCCAAATTGTGGCGACATCGGACAATAAATGAGCCTTTTATGGCCCCAAAACCTAAAACCGAGAGATCGGTCTATATGGCAGCTATATCCAAATCTGAACCGATATGTGCCATAATGCAGAACTATGTAAAGGGGCTTAACCTTACTCACTGTCCCAAATTTCGGCGACATCGGACAATAAATGCGTTTTTATGGCCCCAAAACCTAAAACCGAGAGATCGGTCTATATGGCAGCTATATCATAATCTGGACCGATCTGAACCAAATTGAAGAGGGATATCGAGGGGCCCAACACAATTCTCTGTCCCTAATTTCAGCAAAATCGGATAATAAATGAGGCTTTTATGGGCAAGACCCTAAATCGGACGATAGGTCTATATGGCAGCTATATCCAAATCTAAACCGATCTGTGTTAAATTAACGAAGGATATTGAAGGAATTAAGACAACTCACTGACCCCAATTTCTGCAAAATCGGATAACAAATGTGGCTTTTATCGGCCTAAGACCCTAAATCGGAGGATCGGTCTATATGGCAGCTATATCCAAATCTGAACCGTTCTGGGCGAAATTGACGAAGGATATCGAAGGGCTTAACTAAACTCACTGTCCCAAATTTCAGCAAAATCGGCTAATAAATGTAGCTTTTATGGGCCTAAGACCCTAAATCGGAGGATCGGTCTATATGGCAGCTGTATCCAAATCTGAACCGATCTGAGTTAAATTGACGAAGGATGTTGAAGAGCCCAACACAACCCACTGTCCCAAATTTCGGCAAAATCGGCTTATAAATGTAGCTTTTATGGGCCAAAGAACCTCAATCGGAGGATCGGTCTATATGGCAGTTATATCCAAATCTGAACCGATCAGAGCCAAATTGACGAAGGATATCGAGAGGCCCAACACAACTCACTGTCCCAAAATTTCAGCAAAATCGGATAATAAATGTGGCTTTTACGGGCCTAGGACCCTACATCGGAGGATCGGTCTATATGGCAGCTATATCCAAATCTGAACCAATCTGGGCCAAATTGACGAAGGATATCGAGGGGCTTAACACAACTCACTGTTCCAAATTTAGGCAAAATCGGATAATAAATGTGGCTTTTATCAGCCTAAGACCCTATATCGGAGGATCGGTCTATATGGCAGCTATATCCAAATCTGAACCAATCTGGGCCGAATTGACGAAGGATATCGAGGGGCTTAACACAACTCACTGTTCCAAATTTAGGCAAAATCGGCTAATTAATGTAGCTTTTATGGGCCTAAGACGCTAAATCGGCGGATCGGTCTATATGGGGGCTATATCAAGATATAGTCCGATATAGCTCATCTTCGTACTTATCCTGCTTATAGACAAGAAAAGAATCTGTGCAATGTTTCAGCTCAATATCTTTATTATTAAAGACTGTAGCGTGATTTCAACAGACAGACGGACGGACATGTCTAGATCGTCTTAGATTTTTACTCTGATCAAGAATATATATACTTTATAGGGTCGGAAATGGATATTTCGATGTGTTGCCAACGGAATGACAAAATGAATATACCCCCATCCTTCGGTGGTGGGTATAAAAAGGATAAAAGAAAAGATTTGCTCTGCTATTCGAGCGATATCAGGATATGGCTCGGACCACAATTAAATTTTTATATATGTTGGGGACATGTGTAAAATTTCAGCCAATTCGAATAAGAATTGCGCCCTTTGGGGATTCAAGAAGTAAAATAAAGAGGCCGATTTATATGGGAGCTGTATCAGGCATAGACCGATTCAGACCATAATAAACACGTATGTTGATGGTCATGAGAGGATCCGTCGTTCAAAATTGCAGGCAAATCGACCTCTATAGGCTCAAAAAGTCAAGATCCCAGATCGGTTTATTTTGGCAGCTATAGCAGGTTATGAGCCGATTTGAACCTTATTCGGCATAGTTGTTGAAGGTCATAATAAAATACTTCATGCAAAATTTCAGCCAAATCGAATAAGAATTGCGCCCTCCAAAAGCTCAAGTAGTCGAGGCCCCAGATTGGTTTATATGACAGCTATATCAGGTTATGGACCGATTTAAACCATACTGGGCACAGTTGTTGGAAGTTACAGCGAAGCACGTCGTGCACAATTTCATTCCAATCGGATAAGAATTGCGCCCTCTAGAGTAGTTTAGTCTAGTTTATATGGCAGGTGTATAAAAACTTGGACCGATATGGCCTATTTACAATCCCAAACGACCTACACTAATAAAAAATATTTGTGCAAAATTTTAAGCGGCTAGCTTTACTGCTTCGAAAGTTAGCGTGCTTTCGATTGACAGACGGAAGGACATGGCTAGATCAACATAAAATGTCACGACGATAAAGAATGTATATACTTTATGGGGTTTCAGACGAATATTTCGATCAGTTACAAACAGAATGACGAAATTAGTATACCCCCATCCTTTGGTGGAGGGTGTAATAAATAAGCAACAGCTAAATCAAACAAATAACCAGTAAGGAATTGCAAAAGTCGGGAGGTGCCGACTGAGTAATACCCTACACCTACCCTATAAGTACAGTGTGGGACCTATATCCAATTCTGAACCAAGTTTGATGGACCTCGGCGAGCAAACATGTTCAAACTGTAAAAAATGGGGCATTATGGGAGCTATATCTAATTCTGAACCGATTTCGAGCAAACTTTTAAGATAATGTAGTAGTCGTCGAGGAAAGCGTTGTGCAAAATTTTGACAAGATTGGTCAAACAATGCGCTTGCAGTGACTCTTGGGGTGAAAATCAGGCGATATACTTATATGACAGCTATATCTAAATCTAGACCGATTTATATGAAATTCACCAGTAAGCTTGAGAGTCACAAGAAAATCCTTCCTGCAAAATTTCGACAAAATCTGTTAACAAATGAGCACTTTTATGCAATATCTCTCAAAATCGGATGAACATATATATGAGAGCTATACCTAAATCTGAACCGATTTCGAGCAAACTCCTCAGATACTGTGCCAGTAGTCGAGGAAATCGTTTTGCAAAATTTTGGCAAGGTTCCTGTGACTAGATGTTAAAAATTTGGGCGATATATATATGATAGCTATATCTAACTTTGAACCGATTTCCATGAAATTCACCAGTAATATTGAGAGTTAAGAGAAAATCCCTCCTGCCAAATTTCAAGAAAATCGGTTATCAAAAGACCATTTTATTGCAATATTACTGCAAATCAGACGAACATATAAATAGGAGCTTTATCTAAATCTTAACCGTTTTCAATGAAATTCACCAGTAATGTCGGGAGTCGTATAAAAATTCTTCCTGCCAAATTTCGAGAGAATCGCTTAACAAGTGACCATTTTATTGCATTAATACTGAACATCGGACGAACATATATGTATGGGAGCTATATTCAGATCTGAACCGATTTATTCCAATTTCAATAGGATTTGTCCCTAGGCCGAAAAACATGCCTGTACCAAAGTTGAAAACGATCGTATGAAAACTGCGACCTGTACCTAGTCCAAATCATTGTTCTGAATTATAGCGTAAACGGGCTCTAGATGAGTCTTCTATAAGCTACATGACCTAAATTGAGAGATCGGTCTATATGATAGCTATATCTAAATATGGTCCTATCTGGACTATTTTCAGTTAGGATGCGAAGTGGCTTAATACAACTCCTGGTTCACAATTCTAGCGAAATCGGTAAATAAATGCAGCAGTTGTGGGCTTAAGACCCTAAATCGGCCAACAGCTATATCTAAATATGATCCGGTCGGGGCCATATTCGGATTGCTTATCAAGGGGCCATAGCATAACTCACTGTTCCGAATTTCAGCGAAATTGGGCAATAAATGCCCCTTTTATGGGCTTAATACCCTACATCGTCAGATCGGTCTAAATGGCATAAATCCAAATATAGTGCAAATATTGGGTTGCCCAAAAAGTAATTGCTTGATTGATTTTTTAAAAGAAAGTAAATGCATTTTTAATAAAACTTAGAATGAACTTTAATCAATTATATTTTTTTTACACTTTTTTTCTAAAGCAAGCTAAAAGTAACAGCTGAAAACTGACAGAAGAAAGAATGCAATTACAGAGTCACAAGCTGTGAAAAAAATTGCCAACGCCGACTATATGAAAAATCCGCAATTACTTTTTGGGCAACCCAATATATTTGATCATTCAAGAACTTAACCTGCGTATGAAAAAATAACTGGTCTGTGTCAAATTTCAGCTAGGTTAGGTTGGCTCCTGCCACTATAGACATATACCTAAGCCAGTAATCGGCTTGTTGTGCGTTCCAAAAAAACTACAAAGTAACCTCTAAAAAGACAATTTTAAGTTAGGAATTCCATCCAACTTTCAAAATCCTTAATTGTTTTCAATACCACTCCCCTAAGTTGGTTCATGCCCGGTATTGTGTCTCCACCTTAGTGCCGGTATCGGTTAGACGTGATAGCCGGGCAATGACAAAGGAAATGCTCCAACGTCTCATCATCTTCCCCGCATGCTCTACAAATGCTATCACTTGCCGCACCGATTTTACATAAATGAGCTCGTAGTCCTATGTGTCCCGTTATGATACCAATAGCTATACTGACCTCCTACTTGCTTTCTTTCTGTAATAGCCCAGTCTTCTAACGATCTGGATCCCCCCATAGGATTTTCGCCGTCCTATGGACAGTTTCCTGGTTCCACAATGTTGCATGCGCATTCGCCGTCCACTCTCTTAACTCGGACTACGTCGAGTTACTAATGGCAGTCCTCTGGCCTTCAGTGGCAAATCGTCTGCCCTTTCATTTCCCCTTACTCCGTTATGGCCCGGCACCCAAACAATGTGGATTTTGCCATCCTCAGAGAAGGCGTTAATCTCCTTCTTACTCTGCAAAACTGTTTGTGACCTTACCGTCCTGCTTGTTATGGCTAAGATAAAGCTTTTATATATATCTAGCCGTTTGAAATTTTACACAGATTCTTAGTATTGACGTAGTCTACTGGGGATTGCAAATGAGCCATATCGGTTGTCCGATTTGACTAAAATTTTGCATGCAATGTTCTTTTATGACTTCCAACAGCTATGCCTATGCTCCCAAATAAACCGATTTCCCGATTTTACTTCTGGAGCCCTTACAAGCCCCCCACCGAAGGATGGGGGTGTATTTGTTTTGCCATTTCGTTTGCAACACATCGAAATATCCATTTCGGACCCTATAAAGCATAGATATTCTTGATCAGCGTACAAATCTAAGACGATCTAGCCATGTCTGTCCGTTTGTTGAAATCACACTAGAGTGTTAAAAAATAGCGATATTGAGCTGAAATTTTGCACAGATTCTTTTTTTTTTGTTCTTAAGCAGGTTAAGTTCGAAGATGGGCTATATCGGACTATATCTTGGTATAGACCTCATATAGACCGATCAGTCGATTTAGGATCTTAGACCTATAAAAGCCACATTTATTTTCCGATTTTTCTGAAATTTGGGACAGTGAGTTGTGTTAGGCCTTTCGACATCTTCCTGCAATTTGGCCCAGATTGGTCCAGATTTGGATATATATAGTGAGTTGAGTTGTGCCCTTCGACTTCATTCTTGAATTTGGTTTAGATCGGTCCAGATTTGAATATATCTGCCATATAGAATGATCTCTCGATTTAAGGTTTTTGGGCCATAAAAGGCGCATTTATTGTCCGATGTCGCCGATATTTTGAACAATGAGTTATGGCCTTCAACTTCATTCTTTAATTTGGCTCAGATCGGTTCAGATTTGAGTATATCTGCCATATAGACCGATCTCTCGATTTAAGGTTTTGGGGCCATAAAAGGCGCATTTATTTTCTGATTTCGCCAAAATTTGGAACTGTGAGTTGTGCTAGGCTCTTCGACCTTCTTCTTAAATTTTTCTCAGATCGGTCCAGATGTGGATATATCTGCTATATAGACCGATATCTCGATTTAAAGTCTTGGCCCGATAAAAGGCTTATTTATAACACGATTTCACTGAAATTTGACACAGTGACTTATGGAAGGCTTTTCGAAATCTGTGTCGTATATGGTTCAGATCGGTTTATATTTAGACCAATATTTTTTTGTACACAATTGAACAATGACTTGTACTTATACGCATTTAGTACAAATCGGAACATATTTCGATATAGCTGCTTTGGGGCATAAGGTATGCATTTTTCACCGGATTTTGACGAAGGGTGGTTTTCATATATTCCTGAGGTGGTGGGTATCCAAATTTCGGCCCGGCTGAACTTAACGTCTTTTGACTTGTTTCTCCTAATTTTGTTCTTCTATTAATTTAATAACATCAAGTCTTCTATGCGTGTTAGCAGCTTTAGGTTTATTCAATAAAAAATCCCATACGCTCCATTGATCATCCTCTATTGGCAATAGTCATACGCCACATGGTCCTAATACTTCCATATTTAGGTTTAAATGCAGTCAGTTATAGTAAGAATATTACATAATGTTGATGTATTTCGTTAAGAGTATACTTTTAAAGCAATTTTTTTGTTTTTAAATAATTGTAAATAAAAATATTTCCATCTCAAATATTTGCTTGGCATACAAAAACTGCAGCATTTACACAATCTCACAAAAATTATTTCATTTACCCTTGCACCCCACCACACGACCACTTCACCACATATATGTTGATGACTTATTTCTATTTTAATTGGATACTAACGTACACTAACTGCTCATGTTAAACATAGTTTGTAATATGTTTATGCTCTTTTGGTGAGTTTTTTTCAATTTCCACAAAAAAAAAAACTGAATATGATTTTATTAGCTTGAAAACAAAATATTTAAGTTTTTTTTTGCATTAATAGTCTACATAGAGTTATGGTTAAGGGTTTGTACAAATATTGGCTTTCAAGTGTAAATAAATATTGCTTTAGTGATTTTTCCGCCATGGGAACTGGTGTGTTTGCTGTCTGTCCGTTAGTGTTTACTGTTTGTTTTCTCTTTAAAGCATATATATGTGTGTGTGTGTGTATGTGATTCTGTTTCATTGTTTTATATTCGTTATGCTAATTTGCATAACATTGTTTTTACAAACAAATCGTTTTTTTTTTTTGTTGGTCTACACATTGTGTGAGAAGAGTTTAATTAATGTTAAAATATTTTATTTGTAAGAATTTGCATCCGACCATTCTTTCATTCACCCACTAACAAACTTTAATTGTGTAATAAATACTCAATTAGCATGGCAAAACTGCTTTTATTTATAGAGGCAATTTTGATTTAATATCATTAATAATTTACATTGGACATTGAGTGGATAAACTGAGTTGGTTAATTGTAATGGTGAACTTAATTATAAATGGCAATAATAAAGGAGGCCAACAAAATATAATATACAATACTTCAAAAGTGAAATATAATATAATTTATGTAATTCGATTATGTGCAATAGATAACAAGTAGTTAAATGATTTGTCTGACAACTGCAGTTAACAGCCCTAGCGTGACATGCGGTTATAACACCCAAGAGTTGCTTTCCAAAATACTGGACTTAAAATGTAATTTACTACATATAAAAATTTTGCCCATTTACATTCCACTAAGGAACAGGGTCAAACTTCTCACATGTCAATGAGTGCAGTCCGATTTAAGTTTAAGCTCAATGATATGGTGGCCTCCTTTTTATAGCTGAGTCTGAAAGGCGTGTCGCAGTGCGACACCTCTTTGAAGACGAGTGTTTCATGACATAGTACCTCACAAATGTTGCCAGCATTAGAAGGGGAAAACCAATGCTAACATTTTTTCTGATGGTCTCGCCAGGATTCAAACCCAGGCGTTCAGCGTCATAAGCGGACATGCTAACCTCTACCCAGTTTAAATGGAATACTTTCTCCTCAGAGACTTAATCTGAATCTTTCAACCACCGACTGGAAGATCGATTGATTAGATGAGCTATCTTGCAGACCTCATCAAGTCTGAAGGAGTTGTATGCTACTATGCTATTCAACAAGTGAGGAGACGACTCAGCACTGAACACTTTACTGAGGAACTGCAAATGCAAATGTTGCCCATTAACATTCCACTAAGGAACTGGGGCAAACATCTCACATATCAATGAGTGCAGTCCGATTCAAGTATAAGCTCAATGATAAGGGGCCTCCTTTTTATAGCCGAGTCCGAACGGCGTGCTGCAGTGCGACACCTCTTTGGAAAGAAGTTTTACATGACATAGTACCTCACAAATGTTGCCAGCATTAGGAGGGGAAAACCACCGCTGAAAATTTTTTCTGATGGTCTCGCCAGGATTCGATTCGGCGTTCAGCGTCATAGGCGGCCATGCTAACCTCTACGCTACGGTGGCTACTGAGGAACTATCGACCAAATTTCCAAAGTTTGGCAGAAAAATTCCATGCCACGATCAAAGCGTGAGGGCTAGGCTTCGAGACGAGACCCGACAAGCCCTGTGTGTGTGGGTCATCGAATTGGATTGGACTGAAGGGTTGCTCCAGTAGGGAAAGACGGAACTCGGAAAGGTACATCGACAGCAGCAGCTAGTGAAGCAAGTGTCCCGTGCCCTGAAGAAGAGTGGTTTCACAGATTTCTCAACAGCCCCTGGATGCGTAATGAAAACTAACATGACAAGACCGAACGAATATTGTGAGAATGAACTCCTGGTTTCTTAATTGTTCCAAACCAGAGAAGACAGAAATCTGCCTGTTCCCAAGAAAGACTTAGATGGGTTAAGTTAAGTTAGGTTAGTTTTAAGTGGCAGTCTGCCAACAGACTCATTTAGAGGTTTTCGTCAATTGGCATATCACAGGAACCGAAGAAGGAAGATGCCTTCTAGTTCTTACCGTTGAACACTCCACATCGCTTTTCAAAGCCCAACAACTTGTGAAAGTTCACATCCGCTAAATCAGACAGGTACTTAAAGAAATGAGAACCTAAGGTAGAACGCCTTTTGACTGCTAGTGCGCCACACATACATAGAGGGTGCTTGATAGTCCCCTATTCTTCGATGTCCTCACAGTTTCTGCAAAAGCCGTTACTGGAATCCTTCAGTCCAGCATGTTTTTCGATTAGACAGTGACCTGTGATGGCAGACACAATGACTGAAACGTCTTTTCTAGCCAGTGACAGCAAAGCGGTTGACCTCTTCAAGTCTAGATTAGGCCACTGCCCCCTCTTTATGACCATCAATCATTCGTTGCCCTTCCGGCCTGATCCTGAAAACTTAGCTAACATGCCGCTAGAGGCATACCCACAGATTCCAGTATCCCTGGAATTTGTAGGGTAGTTCCTAGTCTCGCAAGCTTGTCCGCGTTATTATTTCCTGGGAGATCTCTGTGGCCCAACACCCAGAACAAGTGAATTTTGAACTGTTCAGCTATCTTTTTGAGAGATCTGCGACAGTCAGAAAAACGTTAATTTAATTGCTGCCTGGCTGTCTGAGAAGTATGTCAATCGTCGTAATGGCATTATATCATAACCATTAAACCACTTCTATAATTGCAAAGATCTCCGCTTGATATACATTTCAGTGGTCAGGTAACCTTTTCGATATGACCAGTTCTAGTTCTCCAGAGTACACCCTAAAGTTCACCTAGTCATCTAGGTTGGAGTCATCCGTGTAGAAGTCTTTGTAACTTCTGTTACCTGGGATATTGTATTGGGTTGCCCAAAAAGTAATTGCGGCTTTTTTAAAAGATAGTAAATGCATTTTTAATAAAACTTAGAATGAACTTTAATCAAATATACTTTTTTACACCATTTTCTAAAGTAAGCTAAAAGTAACAGCTGATAACTGACAGAAGAAAGAATGCAATTAAAGATCGGCTCTGTCGGGAATAGTGGTACAGTAATTTTTATCAAAAAGCGGCTCAGGTAGGGTGTGCCTGGAGCATCGGATATTGTATCAAGGATAACACAGTGTCCAATGCCGTCACATGACTAAAGAGAAAACTTCCTTAGCCTCAAGGCAGTGGTTGCTGCAATTTGTCTCGCCACACAGACCAGAGGAGTTAGGTGTACCATTAAATTATTATGCACAAACAGGCCATCCTTTGGATCCGTTTAATTATTGAACAGTAGGTGGACTTATGAAGCGCCGTTGACTAGACTACAACACCATTTTGCATTAAAGGTCTGACAACTGCATTATGACAACCCAACTTTTGCCAATATCTCTCTTGCAGTTGTTTAGGCCACAGATGCCTTGCTTATCCTTTCGAAAATGTGGGATTTGAAGTCAAATTTCCTGTGCAACAAAACACACAGGAGTTTAGCGCTTTCTGTAAATGGAACATTCTCTCCTCCCAAGAAGACTGGTGTTACTGAAGGTTACTTGTATCTTTACGCCTAGACTACTTTCGGTAACCCACCTCGCTGACGTACGTAGAGTTTCCTGTAGTATATCTCTAAGAGTGCTGGGAAATTTTATCCCAACCACAATTGCTTCGTCATCAGCATACGGATCCATTTTTACACTTTTTTCTTCCAGAGACAATAAAGTATTATTAATGGCTTTGTTTCAAAGTAGACGAGACAGTTAACTTCCTTGAGGTGTTCCTGTGCTATGCTTTATTTTTAGATCAACAGATCCCAAACCTGCCGTAATGCTTATTTAATAAGTAAGTTGTTAATAAATTTTCTTACGGTAGTGTTGATGGCAAGAAACTCCAAATACTTCATGATTGACGCTGGTTTTACTTTATTTTCAATAAACCTTCAGTGCCAAGAAATGGTACGATTGTACACTCCTTAGAGAACCATCTATGTGAGGTAAGACAGGCGATCTCCAGGGATCTTTACCTTAAGATTTGATTCTATTAATATGGCGAAAATCTTTCTACTTCGTATGGTAAGGTTTTCCTGTTTTTGGAAAGAAAATGACCTTTTTGTCCCTCCATTCTACAGGTAAATACGACATGCTGATATAAGCAGGGTATATCTCCCTAGGTAAGGTTAGGTTAGGTTGAAAAGAGGGTGCAGATATTAATCTGCCCCATGTCACTATAGACATACACCTAAGTAATCGGCTTGTTGTGCGCTCTAAAAACTTAAAAGTAACCCTGAAAAAGATAATTTTGAGTTAGGAATTCCGTGCTATTTACTAAATCCTTAATAGCCGGTAAAGCCGGGCAATGACATAGGAAATGCTTCAACGTCTCATCATCTCCCCCACATGCCCTACACATGCTATCACTTCCTCGGATCGATTTTGCATAAGTGAGTTCGTAGTCCTATGTGTCCCGTTATGACACCAAAAGTTATACTGACCTCCTATTTATTTTCTTTGGTCCTCTCGCGATCTGGATCAGTCCGAAGGACTTTCGCCGTCCTACCAACTGTTTCACTGTTGCACAGTGTTATATGCGCCTTTGTCGGCCACGCCCTGAAATCGGACTGCGTCGACGCGAAAGGCTTCGGGATAACCAAGTTTATCGACGGCAGTTCTCTGGCCTTCACTATCAAATAGTCTGCCCTTTCATTTCTCCTTATTCCGTAATGGCAAGGGTCCCAACGAAGCGGATTGTCCAATCCTCAGGAAAGGCTTTATTCTCCTTTTTACACTGCAAGACTGTTTGTGCTTTTACTGTCCTGGTTGTTATTGCCCTTATGGCCATTTTACTGTCTGTAAAGATGTTCACACTCGACGTCCTCGCGTTAGTACCACACCACTTCACGCATTCCGTGATCGCCCGGATCTCAGCCTGCAGGACCGTATTATGGTCAGGCAGTATAAGACAGATCTCAGTCCCTGGGTTCTCAATGTAGACCCCCAGGCTCATTCTGTCGCCTTGTTTTGATCCATCCGTGTAACATGATCTTCCAGACGTCAGTCCCTCAGCCAAGAGCCAGTCTATCAGACACAGCTTGTAGTTCAACCATCATCAGGGCCTGACGACTTTACTGTCCGTAAAGATATTCACACTCGACGTCCTCGCGTTAGTACCACACCACTTCACGCATTCCGTGATCGCCCGGATCTCTGCCTGCAGGACCGTATTATGATCAGTCATTATAAAACAGATCTCAGTCCCT